>NC_059370.1:34967706-35285206 GCF_019703515.2 Myxocyprinus asiaticus | reverse complement strand
TAGCTTCTGATAGGAGGTGTACTGAATTGGAGGTGTACCTGTGGATGTATTTTTAGGCCTACCTTCAAACTCAGTCCTCTTTGCTTGACATCATATGAAAATCAACAGAAATCAGCCAAGACCTCAGAAAAAAATTGTGGACCTCCTTAAGTCTGGTTCATTCTTAGGAGCAATTTCCAAATGCCTGAAGGTACCACATTCATCTGTACAAACAATAGTACGCTAGTATAAACACCATGGGACCACGCAGCCATCATACCGCTCAGGAAGGAGATGCATCCTGTTTCCTAGAGAAGAATGTAGTTTGGTGCGAAAAGTGGAAATCAATCCCAGAACAACAGCAAAGGACCTTGTGAAGATGCTGGAGGAAACAGGTAAACAAGTATCTATATCCACAGTAAAACTAGTCCTATATCGACATAACCTGAAAGGCTGCTCAGCAAGGAAGAAGCCAATGCTTCATAAAAAAGCAAGACTACAGTTTGCAAGTGCACATGGGGACAAAGATCTTACTTCTTGGAGAAATGTCCTCTGGTCTAATGAAACAAAAATTGAACTGTTTGGCTATTATGACCATCGTAATGTTTGGAGGAAAAAGAGTGAGGCTTGCAAGCCGAAGAACACCATCCCAACCGTGAAGCATGGGGGTGGAGGCATCATGTTGTGGGGGTGCTTTGCTGCAGGAGGGACTGGTGCACTTCACAAAATAGATGACATCATGAGGAAGGAAAATTAGGTGAATATATTGGATCAACATCTCAAGACATCAGCAAGAAAGTTAAAACTTGGTCATAAATGGGTCTTCCAAATGGACAATGACCCCAAGCATACCTCCAAATTTGTGGCAAAATGGCTTAAAGACAACAAAGTCAAGGTATTGGTGTAGCCATCACAAAGCCCTGACCTCAATCCGAAATTTGTGGGCAGAACTGAAAAAGCGTGTGCAAGCAAGGAGGCCTACAAACCTGACTCAGTTACATCAGTTCTGTATGGAGGAATGGGCCAAAATTCCAGCAAATTATTGTGAGAAGCTTGTGGAAGGCTACCCAAAACATTTGACCCAAGCTAAACAATTTAAAGGCAATGCAACCAAATACTAACATTGTATGTAAACTTCTGACCCACTGGGAATGTGATGATAGAAATAAAAGCTGAAATAAATAATTCTCTCTCCTATTATTCTGACATATTCTTAAAATAAACTAGTGATCCTAACTGACTTAAGACAGGGAATGTTTTCTATGATTTAATGTCAGTAATTATGAAAAACTGAGTTTATATGTATTTGGCTAAGGTTTATGTAAACTTCTGACTTCAACACTAAATGCATGTGATAATTTCCAGGTTCGGGTTAAGGTGAGGGAGATTGAAGAGCAGATCAAAGAGAGAGGACAGGCGGTGGAATTCCGCTGGTCCTTTGACAAGTGTCAGGAAACAACAGCTGGTGAGTCAACTGGGCATACATGTCTTCATCATTTTAGCAAGAAAATGGATTGTGTTTTTGCTCTTGAGATTCACTTATGCACTAAGGGGTTATAATATTGATTAATGAGTCTCATGCACACCCAACAGAAAACACAATGCCTCCCCTCTCACCCTCTGAAACTGCCTTTGTTTCTGCTAGAATGGCTTGTAGAATGGAATATTAACTTGGTATGTGTGTCTGTGCAATAGGTTTTACTATCAGCCGAGTTTTGCATACGCTGGAGGTCTTGGATAACCACAGCTTTGAGAAGTCAGACTTCAGCAATTCCCTGGATTCGCTGTATAACCGAATCTTCGGCTCAGGACAGAGCAAGGATGGACATGAGGTTCTTATTCTTTTCCAACAGTAAAATTACAAAAGACACTGGATCAGAAACAGCTTGATGTGAAACCATATAGTCTGCATCTGTTTTCTTAATAAGACTCTTCACAATAATGAATGTTTCATTGCAAAGACAGTTTTTGAAAGTGTAATGCTTGTTTGTGCTGATGTAACTGTAGATGAGCCCAGACGATGATGCGGTGGTTACCCTGCTGTGTGAGTGGGCCGTTTCCTGTAAGAGGTCTGGGCCACACAGAGCCATGGTGGTGGCCAAACTCCTGGAGAAGAGACAGACTGAGATAGAGGCAGAGGTGAGACTGCTGGCCCAATCACAGGAGTCATGCTGGGAATAGACACAACACGTTATTCTCCTCAAAATTAGGGCAATCACGTAGAAAATAGCTTCATAACCACTAATTACACAATGGATTTTCACAGCAAATGTGTTTACATTCTGACAGTTTCTGTGTGTGTGTATTTATAGAGGTGCGGAGAGTCGGAAGTTGTAGATGAGAAGGGTTCTGTGTCATCAGGGTCTCTGTCTGCTGCCACTCTGCCTGTATTCCAGGATGTTCTACTGCAGTTTTTAGACACACAGGCCCCTGTGCTCAGTAAGTCAATGGCCATGTTTAAAATGGAATACTAGCATACTACTTATTGAATACTGTGCAGTATGCATTGTATACTGCCTACTATTTGTTTTAAAATAGTAAGTGAAGCACTAGACATTGTTCAACAAAAAAAAATCCACATGACTTCATCATGTTGCATGTGAGTGGGGTCCAGTTATCATGTTCGGGGAAAAAAAAAAAAGGTTATTGTATTTTCTTTTTTTAATTCAATTTTGTGTAAAATGTCTCTTGACAGTGTGATGAAACAATGAGTCATAAAAGAGATGGCAAATGCAGTGTGACATCTGGGTATTCTGTGCATATCGGCTTTCTATAAACTGTAGAAAGCCGATATCATATCATCTCGAAGTGTTCTTTTGCAGTTGCAGTATCATTAAAGGGATAGCATCATTTACTCACCCTCCTGCCATCCCAGATGTGTATGACTTTCTTTCTTCTACAGAATACAAACAAAGATTTTTAGAAGAATATCTCCGATCTTTTGGTCCATTCAATGCAAGTGAATGGTGACCAGAACTTTGAAGCTTCAAAAAGCACACAAAGATTGCTTAGAAGTAATCAATATGACTCCAGTGGTTTAATCCATGTCTTCTGAAGCAATACGATGGGTGTGAGTGAGAAATAGATCAATATTTAAGACCTTTATTTTACAATCAATCTCCACCTTTGACCTACCCCAAACAGTAGGTGGCTGAATGTGAAAGTGACAGTCACTTGTAGATTTTCAGTAAAAAAGGACTTAAATAGTGATCTGTTTCTCACCCACACCTATCATATCTCTTTAGAAGACATTGATTTAACCAGTGGAGTCTTACGGATTACTTTTATACTGCCTTTGTGTCCCTTTTGGACTTTCAAAGTACTGGTTACCATTTACTTGTATTGTGCGGACCAGCAGAGCTGAAATATTCTTTTAAAAATCTTTGTTTGTGTTTTGCAAATGAAAGAAAGTTGTACACATCTGGGGTGGCATGAGGGTGAGTAAACGATGAGAGAATTTTCATTTTTGGGGGAACTATCCCTGTAACGGCTAGATCTTTTAGAGGTGGTTTATACGTTTAAAAGCAGATGTATGCTGAGTAACTGGATCTTTACGGATCTTTTCTCTGTGTGTCTGTGAAGCTGAGCCAGGGAATGAGAGCGAGCGGGTGGAATTTTCTAATCTTGTCCTCCTCTTCTGCGAGCTCATCCGCCACGACGTCTTCTCCCACAACATCTACATGTGTACTCTCATCTCCCGTGGCGACCTGGCCTCCGACTCCCATCTGCCTCGCCCACGCTCCCCCAGTGATGAGCCCTCTGACGAATCGGAGCGCAAAGAACAGGATGCAGGAAGCAGCGTTAAAATGGAGGTAACTAATTCTGTAGCTGCTGTCAGAGTATGCACTGCATTTGATGAATGATCACATTCCTGGACATAATTAATTCGGGAACGTGGGCATTGTAATGTGACTTGAATGTATGATGTAGTAACAACAACTTTAAATGTAATTTATTCTTGTTTTGCTGCATAAGTACACTTTAATCACGAGGAACAACTTTCTTGGTATATCTAGAACTCACTGGAAAAGAGCCCACCCGACTTAAGGATCTTGGCCATTTTCTTTTTTTTTTTTTGTGTTTTGCATGAAATGTGCAAATTCTGACATATTCATTTTCAGTGTACAATGTAATGGAATGTGATTGGTCGGTTGAATGTACGCATACTTTATTGCTTTGTTAGGATACCGGCCTGTCAGAGTCAATGGAGATAGATCACAACTCTAGTGCTAATTTTGATGAGGTAAGAAAGAGTACATTTTAGTATTCTTGCCTGATTAATTTATCAATAGCAGTTGTTGCTGTTTTTGTTATTGAGCTATTATTTAAGTTGACTACTCTCTCTTGCAAACGTTTAGCAGATGTTTTCCCCTCCAATGCACTGTGAGTCCAAGGGAAGCCCCTCCCCAGAGAAACCTGCCCCAGAGCAGGAGAGCAAAAACACTGCCAAGGACAAGGGCATGGACCCTGCCTTCCCCCTGGTTTACGAGCAGCCCCGCCACATACAGTATGCCACTCACTTCCCTATTCCTCAGGTGAGTTCTAAAAGGACTTATGGATTATAGTTTTTTACAAGTTATTGTGTACAATTAAACAAAACTGTTCATTTTTCAGGAGGAGAGCGCGAGTCATGAGTGTAACCAGCGTCTGGTCGTTCTGTATGGAGTCGGCAAGCAGCGAGACGAGGCTCGGCACGCCATCAAGAAGATCACCAAAGACATCCTGAAAGTTCTCAACCGCAAAAGTACTGCAGAGACAGGTGCTGAAATGACAACCGCCTCTTTCAGAATGATCATCTCTCACAAACCATTCTAGGTTTTTGAGTGCATTTAGTCATTTCTCAGATTTAGTTGACTAACTAGCTTGTTGCATCCACATTCACTGCTGTGGTTATGTAGAAGGGATCTAATTTCAAAACTGACTAGTCGTGGATTCTCTGAACAACTATGTGGGCTTAAGGAAGCCCCATATAATTATGATCTTCCAGACCCTGATCTGGGATGTTTTTTAGTGGGTAAGAACATAGGATTGTTCTTTGTTTTCAAAACGGCTGGATTGTGTGATGCAAAGAGAAAAAAAAAAACAGCAAGATGTGACGCAATGGCCAAAGATATCCATTTGCATCATTATCGATAACTGTTACCGGTAATTGCACAAAACTATCATAGTTCTCACAGAAAAACCTATGGAGTAGTGGTCGACCGATATATCACCGTGGCCGATATTCCGAATTTTTTAATTATCGGCATCGGGTGATACATTTTCCCCTTTGGCCAATTTATTTCTTGAGGGCGCTGAGAATTGCCTGCTTGCATGTGAAGTGACTAAGACATGTAAACGACTAATCGCAGTTCGTTTTGTAGTTACGTGCCATCGTGTTACTACAATAATAGACAGGTGTGCAACACAGTGTCATTTAAATGCTCTGCATTTCAGAGCCGCAGCAGACGCATTTGAGCTCATAATGTTAAAGTGCTCGTCTGTTTCATTCTCCCTCTCTCTCCTCAACGGTTCCCTGTGACTTTTAACTCATTGTATATTATCATATACCGTCTGCAAATATGCGCATATCTAGTTTAAACAGATGTAATAAACCTCAGCAGATCTAGCATCCTGTGGAATGCTCGTAAATCTTCCTTTTTCTAGGACATATTCTGTCATTCTCTCCTCAACAGTTCCCTGTAGCTTTTCTAATGATAAAAGGCAAATATCTATAAAACTTCTATTACAGCTTCTATAAACTTCTATTACATACCGTCTGCAAATATGCAGATATCTCGTTTAAAAAGATGTAATTCATGAACCACACGAAAATCCAGCATTTTCTTCACATCAAATGCTCATCTAATATCTTCCTCTGAAGCGCATATTCTATCAACCAGAATCAAAACTTCAGGATCAAAAGTTCCTCTGATTCACAAATCATGACTGCCACTCCGTGACAATCCAAGCAGGCGATCCAGGGCGTTTAAACTGTCAGGAGATTGCTGCTTGCGCTGGATCCGCACGAGCATGTGAGTGCAACTTCAAAGTAAAAGCACTTCAGGTGTGCTATAAGTAAATGTCATATTCACTATGCACTATACGTACAATTGGTTTGATTCTGTATTTTTTTGAGAAAATGCAATTGCTAATGTGGACATGCCATCCATGGTTGCTGGACTGCTGTGTGTGCTGTTATTTCCTCCTTCCTAATATATTATCAGTTTCTTCATATGCAAATAAATTACTCAAATTTGAAAATCAGCAGAAACTGCTATCTACCATTTAAAATACAATATTATTTTTGTTACAATATTTATTTTTTACAAAGTTAAAATTTAGTGTGAAATTGAGTAAAAATAAGAGTTTGTTCATTTTGTAGCAATTTTATGTTTGTTATTTACTATTTTATATTGTGTGATATATCGTCATTGTATCGGCCACCCTGCTCTCTGGATACCGGCATCGGCCATTAAAAAAAGCATATCTGTCGATCACTACAGTGGAGACCCATGGATAAAGCAGGCATTTTAAACTCCTCTTAAAGGGACAGTTCACCCAAAAGTGAAAATTCTCTCATCATTTACACACCCTCATGTCATCCCAGATGTGTATGACTTTTTCTTCTGCAGAACACGAACAAAGATTTTTAGAAGAATATCTCAGCTCTGTAAGTCCATACATGTGAATTGTTAAATCCATGTCTTCAGAAGCGACATAAATGTGTTTGAGTAACAAATCAAGTTTAAGTCCATATTTTAGTATAAATCTCCACTTTCACATTCTTCTGTTTTTGGCGATTCACATTCTTCATGCATATCGCCGCCATCTGGGCAGTGAGGAGAATTTATTAAAAAAAAAAAGGATTTAAATATTGATCTGTTTCTCACCCATACCTATCATATCTCTTCAGGAGACATGGATTAAACAACTGGAGATGTATTGATTACTTTTATGCTGCTTTTATGTCCTTTTTGGAGTTTCAAAGTTCTGGCCACCATTCAATTAATTGAATGGACCTGCAGAGCTGTGATGTTCTTCTAAAAATCTTCATTTGTGTTCTACAGAAGAAAGAAAGTCATACACATCTGGGATGGTATGAGGGTGAGTAAATGATGAGTTTTCATTTTTGAGTGACCTGTCATTTTAATTCACCCCCTTTAAAGCATCTCCCCTCAAAATAAAATGCTAAAATCTAGATAAACTAGTCTATCTTATTGATCAACTAGTCAATTGGTTAATACTTTCCATTGAATGTAACAAGTAATTTTGTTCTGAATGGTGACAGACACCCATCAGTGTTTACTGTGTTTGTGTAGTTTTGCCTCCTTTCTGCTCTGCTGGAGTGACATATTTGTTTGTCTTTTTTCCCCAAGGACAGAATCGAGACTATTCGTCATTAACACGCAGTTTCATTATTCTCTTTTTATTCTTTCTTTCTCTGTTCCTCTTTCCCTCCATGAATAACAGCCTTTATGACTCTGAAACTGTGTTGCCATCATTGAATATTCATCGCTGAAGCCCCATTTTGATGCTAAAAGCAATCATTGACTTATTATATTCATGCTTTGCTGCCGACCCTGGTGAGAGAGCAGCCCCGTGTTTGCTTTAACTTTTAATGGAGGTGTAATTGAACCTTCCATTATTTCACTCATATCAGACTGAGCATTGCCTTAGTTCTGACATTAAATGGCTCAACCCATGGTTATTACTATTTCAAGCACGGTGCAGAACACTGACCCGTTGCCCTGTGGCAGCTCTGTGAGTGAATAAGTTACAAGCCTGCACCGTTTTCATTTAAAAAGCCATTTGACAGACAATGACCGCAGTGGTTGAGTGATCGCTGCAGGTTGAGTGTGCTTTTATACTCTGATAGCAATTACTGCATTCCATCTTTCAGAAATCCTGTCAGGACTCGGGGCCCATTGATGGCACTGAGTGCAGCATAGTCATTGATTTTTGTCATTTGTTTTATTTCTCAGGAGGTGAGGAAGGACAGAAGAGGAAGAGAAGTAAACCGGAGGCCTTCCCCACAGCTGAAGACATTTTCTCTAAATTCCAGCACCTCTCACACTTTGACCAGCACCAGGTCACCTCTCAGGTCAGTCCAGCTCACACCAATCAACTACTGATGCTTTATTTTTTATTAGGGGTGTAACGATTCACAAATTTTTTCGATGCGTCAATTATTAATCCTGCCGATTTATATGCATCGACCTTGAAATATGATTTTTGAATCGAGGATTGTTAGTGTTGGTCAATAATCGATTTAAAATGCTAAAAATCGAATGAATCACGATTCAACAAAACTCAAAGCCACAACTCGCTTTTAACCCAAAGATTCACACCCCTATTTTTTTTATTTTCAAATGAGCATTTTTAGATCCATGTTGCATCAAAGGTGCTATATTTAATGCCATTTCATATTGCTAGTCAAGGTTTCTTCACTAAAAACAGTTGTAATTGTATTTTTTCATGACCATTTTCCACCCTCTAATCATTCAAAATAAAAAAAAGTTTTTTTTTACTGTGCCTTATTCATCTAAATGACTTCTGTTATGATTAGCTGACCTCTGTCAGGTTGCGTCAAGTTGCTGAATATTTTTCAGAGATTCTGAATATCTGTGTGTTTTTTGTTCTCACAGGTGTCCAGGAATGTTCTGGAACAGATCACCAGCTTTGCCTTAGGGATGTCCTATCACCTCCCACTGGTCCAACACATCCAGTTCATCTTTGACCTCATGGAATACTCCCTCAATATTAGTGGCCTCATTGATTTTGCCATACAGGTATGTGGAACTGCTTTCTGCTATATTATCTTTGACTCTCTGTTTGGATTCTTGTGTGCCATAGTTGTATGGACCAAAATTAATCTCCAAAAATTATAATGTTGTTTCTAAATTGTATGGATGCTCCGATCTATCGGCCACCATTTGGTATCGGCAGATATTCACGTCCTATTACTCGATCGGTGACCGGTAATTTTGCCGATCGCATAAACCGATCACTCATAAGACGTGGCTCCTTTAAGACTTCAACAGCACTGTCAGGGTATCACAGAATCTGGGGAATACTGGTATAGTGTTGTAAGACAACAAACTTGATTCAGCAGTTAAGAACGATGCAGTGGGAAAGGTATGGCGAATATGAAAAGTTTATGTACTCTACTATTATTGTGGCATTTCACACGTGACAAGGCAAAGGGAAAACAGCGCGAGCTGTGAAAGTCTCCGCTGGGCATAGGCATCTCGGTACTAACGCGAGTTACAAGATGTGGTGTAATTCAGACATCTTAATTAAATATCTCCCAAATAATAGGCATTAACAATAGTAGCACCTGAAGAGTCCAGACACATGCACTCTTTCTCCACTTTCCTGTCATCTCTTGCCCTCATGACACGAGAGAGCGCGCGTGGTCCCCTCATTAAAGTTCTAGTGAAAAATGGACTATTAATGCAATCATCCAACTGAATTAAAAGGCAGGGAAGGAATTTATAAGTATAATAATTCTTTATAAAATATTAAGATACCATAATGTAATGTATTATATAAAATGCAAAAATAACATGGAAATAAAATAAGGAATAATAATAATAATATGAAATGAAGACAATTAATCAATAATCAAAAATGTCAAATTAGGGGGGGCCTGGGTAACTCAGCGAGTATTAACGCTGACTTCCACCCCTGGAGCCTCGAGTTCGAATCCAGGGCGTGCTGAGTGACTCCAGTCAGGTCTCCTAATCAACCAAATTGGCCCGGTTGCTAGGGAGGGTAAAGTCACATGGGGTAACCTCCTCATGGTTTCGATTAGTGGTTCTCGCTTTCAAAGGGGCGCGTGGTGAGCTGTGTGTGGATCACGGAGAGTAGCATGAGCTTCCACATGTTGTGAGTCTCCGCGGTGTCATGCACAGCGAGCCACATGATAAGATGCGCGGATTGACTGTCTCAGAAGCAGAGGCAGCTGAGACTTGTCCTCCGCCACCCGGTTTAAGGTGAGTAATTCCGCCACCACGAGGACCTGGGAATTGGGCATTCCAAATTGGGGAGAAAAAGGGGATAAAATAAAAATAAATAAAAATAATTGTCAGATTAGGTGTAATTGCACCTATGGGTTATCAGTTTGTCTTCAGTTTGACTCTAAGCTTCATTTTTTATAGGGCTATCTATCTTAATATAGAGAATATTTTGTTAGCATATACTTGTTTTAAAGTCTTATTAAAAAAGCTTTTTTAATTAGCCTTTTTAACTTTTTTTGTCAGCAAGAAATAGGCAAAGTGATATTACTGGGAAGAGGAAAATTCAATTAATAGTGACAGTATGCAGAAAGCTTATATAAAGCCGGTAATGACAGAGATCCTGATAAAAGGTGAAATTATCGGTATCGGCCAATCAGGTAACAAAAAGATGGGTGATCGGTATTGGCTATAAAAATCCTGATCGGAGCATCCTTACAAAATGGTTTTATTTTTTTTCCCTTCATGGATCACAAAAGGAGAAGTTTAGCAGAATGACCTGGTTGTTCTTTACCATTCAATAAAAAAGTACCATAAGTTTTCTTTTTTGGGAAGGTGAACTGTCTTTTTAAAAGTGCATAATACTAGTATGATAAAGTTGGTATAATGCATCGCATTTCGATACAATACCATATGCAAACATCTGCATTCATTTTGTTGTGTGTTTTTGTAGCAGTGATGACACTGATATTGTGTATATGGAATAGTGATGTTTAACTGCTGTATATGTTTTGCGTAGCTGCTGAATGAATTAAGTCTGGTGGAAGCAGAACTTTTGCTGAAATCCTCCAACCTGGCGGGCAGTTACACTACTGGCCTATGTTTGTGCATTGTGGCTGTTCTGCGGAGATATCACTCCTGTCTCATCCTCAACCCTGACCAAACAGCACAGGTCTTTGATGGGTATGTCATCTTAATCTTATGGGCTAATTGATATGGGACAGGCCATAAACATCTTTTGATATGTGTTGTGTTAATCAGTGATATTTGAACATAATGTGTTATGTGGCAGGCTGCGGATTGTAGTGAAGTCTGGCGTGAACCCTGCAGACTGTTCCTCAGCAGAGCGCTGCATCCTGGCCTATCTGTATGACCTCTACACGTCCTGCAGTCACCTGAAGAGCAAGTTTGGAGAGATTTTCAGGTGATAGCAGTGATTACATGCTGTTAGTTCCCTATATGGGGTTTTTTTGGAAATATCTCAATTTTCCTAGTCTAGAAGTTTTTATTGAATGTTTTGTGTGTATTCCCACAGTGAGTTCTGCTCAAAGGTGAAGAATTCCATCTACTGGAACATTGACCCGTCAGACTCAAACATGCTGTGGGATCAGATGTTCATGATTGATGCCATCGCTAACCCCACCGCCCACAACCTCAACCACTCCATGGTGGGAAATATCCTAAATGACAGCCCAGCCAACCGATACAGCTTTGTGTGTAACGTGCTCATGGACGTCTGCGTAGACCACCGTGATCCTGAGAGGTTGGCGCCTGATCTTGTTGATATATATTTGAGTATTTAAATTTGAGCTATTAGAGGCCATGTATTAAAGTTACTTTACCATAATAAAGGGCTTTTGTTAGACAAGGCATGAAGCAGAATTGCCTTGTTAGTGTAAAACATATAGCAATAAAATAAGACACCAATATTCAATAGCTTATTATGATTAATACATTTAATTATCAGAATAAAATAAAAAATTCCAGGCAATATAGTGCATTAGCCTAACTTGTTTAGGCTTTTTAAAGTTGCCAAGCAATGTAGCAATCAAAATCAGTCAATAAATATATACAGTATATAATAAATTATTGAAGTCAGAAGTTTACATACTCTTAGGTTGAAGTCGGTAAAACAAATTTTTTAACCACTCCACAGATCTCATATTAGCAATCTATAGTTTTGGTAAGTCGTTTAGGACATCTCCTTTGTGCATGACATGAGTTATTTTTCCAACAGTTGTTTACAGACAGATTGTTTCACTTTTAAAGTGACCCCCAGTGGGTCAGAAGTTTACATACACTAAGGCATTAATCCGGATACATTTGAAAACAGCATTTTTGTTTCAAAACGCTCTCCGTCCACACTAGCGTTTTCAAGCATTTTCCAAAAGTTGCTCATCCACACTGAAACGTCTGAAAATGCTTACGTCCCTGTACTGCGCATGAGTAAAACGTAAGACGCTTCGACATGCGTCATTTCCGTCAGGTGTCTATTTACTTTCCGCCTCTTTGAAATGTCGCGGCAATGTCGAGGAAAGGCACCGAGTGGAGTTGTTGCTTCGGGTAACGCTAGACTATAAATTTGCAAAAGCGAGTGAAAATCTAGACTGGGAATCATGCCAAAACAAATATGGCGAAATATTGGACCGCTTCTAAGAGCACAATCCTTCTGATGATGCGGCTTACCCCCACAGTAAGGACAATCTCACAAAATGTATTGCATATAAAAGTGTATTTACAAGGCCTAAGTTAACTGTGCCTTTAAGCAGCTAATTGGCTAATTGGAGTCAATTGGAGGTGTACCTGTGGATTTATTTTAAGGCCTACCTTCAAACTTAGTGCCTCTTTGCTTGACATCATGGGAAAATCAAAAGAAATCAGCCAAGACCTCAGAAAAACATTTTTGGACCTCCACAAGTCTAGTTCATCCTTGGGAGCAATTTCCAAACACCTGAATGTACCATGTTCATCTGTACAAACAATTGTACGCAAGTATAAACAACATGGGACCACGCAGCCATTATACCGCTCAGGAAGGAGACGCATTCAGACTACAGTTTGCAAGTGCACATGGGGACAAAGATCTTACTTTTTGGAGAAATGTCCTCTGGTCTGATGAAACAAAAATTGAACTGTTTGGCCATAATGACCATTGTTATGTTTGGAGGGAAAAGAGTGAGGCTTGCAAGCCAAAGAACACCATCCCAACCGTGAAGCATGGGGGTGGCAGCATCATGTTGTGGGGGTGCTTTGCTGCAGAAGGGACTGGTGCACTTCACAAAATAGATGACATAATGAAGAAGGAAAATTATGTTGCTGTATTGAAGAAACATCTCAAGATATCAGTCAAGAAGTTAAAGCTCAGTCACAAATGGGTCTTCCAAAGGCATTGTATAGTCTTCATTCCTCAAAACAATGATTGACTGACGAGTTTCTAGAGAAAGCTGTTTCTTCTTTTCTTCTTTTTTTCATTTTTGACCTAATATTGACCTTAAGACATGCCAGTCTATTGCATAATCTGGCAACTCAAAAACAAACACAAAGACAATGTTAAGCTTCATTTAATGACCCAAATAGTTTTCAACTGTGTTTGATATAATGGTGATTTTTCTAGTACCAAATTAGCAATTTAGCATGATTACTCAAGGATAAGGTGTTGGAGTGATGGCTGCTGGATTCTGGAATTAGGACCTGTCTAGATTTGATCAAAAATGACTTTTTCAAATAGTGATGGTGCTGTTGTTTTACATCAGTAATGTCCTGATTATACTTTGTGATCAGTTGAATGCCACTTTGGTGAATTAAAGTACCAATATCCTTCCGAAACAGCAAAATCTGTACATTATTCCAAACTTGTGGCCACCAGTATGTGTGTGTGTGTGTGTGCGTGTGTATATATATATATATATATATATATATATATATATATATACATACATACATACACTATATTGCCAAAAGTATTCGCTCATCTGCCTTTAGACGCATATGAACTTAAGTGACATCCCATTCTTAATCCATAGGGTTTAATATGACGTCGGCCCACCCTTTGCAGCTATAACAGCTTCAACTCTTCTGGGAAGGCTTTCCACAAGGTTTAGGAGTGTGTTTATGGGAATTTTTGACCATTCTTCCAGAAGCGCATTTGTGAGGTCAGACACTGATGTTGGATGAGAAGGCCTGGCTCGCAGTCTTCGCTCTAATTCATCCCAAAGGTGCTCTATCGGGTTGAGGTCAGGACTCTGTGCAGGCCAGTCAAGTTCTTCCACACCAAACTCGCTCATCCATGTCTTTATGACCTTGCTTTGTGCACTGGTGCGCAGTCATGTTGGAACAGGAAGGGGCCATCCCCAAACTGTTCCCACAAAGTTGGGAGCATGGAATTGTCCAAAATCTCTTGGTATGCTGAAGCATTCAGAGTTCCTTTCACTGGAACTAAGGGGCCAAGCCCAGCTCCTGAAAAACAACCCCACACCATAATCCCCCCTCCACCAAACTTCACAGTTGGCAGTCAGACAAGTACCGTTCTCCTGGCAACCGCCAAACCCAGACTCGTCCATCAGATTGTCAGATGGAGAAGCGTGATTCGTCACTCCAGAGAACGCGTCTCCACTGCTCTGGAGTCCAGTGGTGGCGTGCTTTACACCACTGCATCCGACGCTTTGCATTGCACTTGGTGATGTATGACTTAGATGCAGCTGCTCGGCCATGGAAACCCATTCCATGAAGCTCTCTACGCACTGTTCTTGAGCTAATCTGAAGGCCACATGAACTTTGGAGGTCTGTAGAGATTGACTCTGCAGAAAGTTGGCGACCTCTGCGCACTATGCGCCTCAGCATCCGCTGACCCCGCTCTGTCATTTTACGTGGCCTACCACTTCGTGGCTGAGTTGCTGTCATTCCCAATCGCTTCCACTTTGTTATAATACCACTGACAGTTGACTGTGGAATTTTTAGTAGCGAGGAAATTTCACGACTGGACTTGTTGCACAGGTGGCATCCTATCACAGTACCACGCTGGAATTCACTGAGCTCCTGAGAGCGGCCCATTCTTTCACAAATGTTTGTAGAAGCAGTCTGCATGCCTAGGTGCTTCATTTTATATACCCGTGGCCATGGAAGTGATTGGAACACCTGAATTCAATTATTTGGATGGGTGAGCGAATACTTTTGGCAATATAGTGTACATACGCACACACAGACACCATTTTAGTTTTATACTAATGTGCCAAGTGTCGCACCATTTATTTAAAGGGATAGTTCACCCAAAAATGAAAATTCTCTCATCATTTACTCAGGTGTGTATGACTTTTTCTTCTGACAGAAGACATTTGAAGAAAACTAGAAAAATATCATCAGCTCAGTAGGTCCTTAAAATGCAAGTGAATGGAGATTTCACATTTCAAGCTCCAAAAATCACAGACAGTCAGCATAAACATCATCGATACAACTCCAGCGGTTAAATTAATGTCTTCTAAAGCAATACGATAATTTTTGGTGCAAAAAAGATCATTATTTAAGAACATTTTAACTATAATCCATCGCTACCATTAAGCTTCACGAAAGGGTGGAGTTCAAGCGGTTTCTCGTGTGACGTAATCACGTTGCCATGATACAGAAGTAATCTCACATTCTCCACTTGGTTGAGACATCCAGGATAAGCACACAAATGCACCATTGTGAGTACAGAAACAGATAAATACAGATCTAAACCAAAACCAACCAACCTACTGTACAGCGTTCCTTCTCATCAGTTGTAAACAGCGCTGCTCTTCCAGATTTGACGCACGTGCCTCAGTTCTCACGTGTCTCAAGTGCAAATGTGATTACGTCACATGCATACCGATGCCTTATGGAAGCTTGATTTAGAGTTAAAAAAGAGTACTTAAATATTTATATATTCATATATGCTATATGAATATTTTATATATATATTTATTTTAAATATATTTAAAATTACTTTGAACTCATCTGATCTGATTTTAGAACTCGTGCAATTTGTTCATTTATCTTCACTAATAATAAAACAGCTACATCCCATTGATTCTGTATCTGCTCTCCTGTGGTTAGTAAATGCGATGTGATTTGTTTCAGGGTGAATGATATCGGTATTCTGTGTGCGGAGCTGACGGCGTACTGCCGCTCTCTCAGTGCCGAGTGGTTGGGAGTTCTTAAGGCTCTCTGCTGCTCTTCAAACAACGGCAACTGTGGTTTCAACGATCTGCTCTGCAACGTTGATGTGAGTCAACACCAACCACTCTCGCTGTCTCAGCTTTAATCTCTGATCAGAAACATTATGTTACCTGTTTTGAATCTGTTGAATACACCCAGAACTGGTTATTTTAGCTGCTATTGCAACTTGATCACTTCTAATATTTTAAACATATATTGTACTTCCATTGTGGAAGGTCAGGGTTTGTGTTATTTCTCTGAAAATACTCCAAGCCATACTAGAATGACTAGTTTTTGTGCCACTCATTACATCATTATTCTGAATGTCTAGACTAACTCTACTAGGCACACTTGGCATGTGGTGACTAAATGTGTTTTCTTTGACAGGTGAGTGATCTGTCTTTCCACGATTCACTGGCAACATTCGTTGCCATTCTGATAGCTCGACAGTGTTTGTTGCTGGAGGATCTGGTGCGCTGTGTGGCCATCCCCTCCCTCCTAAATGCAGGTATGGCATTTTCAGTTTATCCCATAGGCTGCCATCATTCCACACCCACCTGCCAGACAGATACCCAGTCACTGGCTACCTCACTCTTTTTCTTGGAATTGTAGATGTTACGTTTTTCCACAATTGTTTCCACAAACACAGTTTGGGGGACTCAAAGAAGTCAGTATTAGCTGCCTGTCTGTTTGATGTCTCTCCACATTTCATACTTGGTAGCTCTATCTTTAGCAGCATGGGTCTGTTTTCAGCAGCCAGAGATCTGCTTTTACAGAACACCGTCTGTCACTCTCGATCTCTTGATTGGCTCATTGCACAAGGAGCTATTCAGGGTGCCAGGGAAAGACAGATGAGATATTCACTACCAGTCAAAAGTTTGGACACATACTCACACTTTATTATTACTGTTTTCCACATTTTAGAATAATAGTGAAGTCCTCTAAACTATAAATTACACAAATGGGATTTTGGGAATTATGTTGTTACCAGCAAATGTTTGGTCAGTCTTATATTTAAAGGGATAGTTCACCCAAAATTCATCATTTACTCACAGATGTGTATGTCTTTCTTCTGCAGAACAAAAATTAAGATTTTTCTGAAGAATATCTCAGCTCTGTTGGTCCATTCAATGCAAGTAAATGGTGACCAGAACTTTTATGGTCAAAGAAATACATAAAATCAGCATCAGAGTAACTCCAGTGGTTAAATTCATATCTTCTGAAGTGATATGATGTGTGTGGTTGAGAAACAGATCGATATTTAAGTCCTTTTTTATTATAAAACCTTTGACCAACCCCAACCAGTAGGTGGCTCAATGTGAAAGTGTAGATTTACAGTAAAAAAAAAAGACTTAAATATTGATCCGTTTCTCACCCACACCTATCATATCTCTTCAGGAGACATGGATTTAACCACTGGAGTCATATGGATTTCTTTTAATCTGCATTTATGTGCTTCTTGGAGTTTCAAAGTTCTGGCCACCATTCACTTGTATTGTATGGACCTACAAAGCTGAGATGTTCTTCTAAAAATCTTAATTTGTGTTCTGCAGAAGAAAGTAATTCACAACTGGGATGACATGAGGGTAATTTTTGGGTGAACTATCCCTTTATGCTTTTTCAAATTAGCCACCCTTTGCCTAAATTACAGCTCTGCACGCTCTTATCATTCTATCAAACTACACTAAGGTCCATCTCAGCATGCGTTTAAAATAGAATTGGAGTTCCCATATATGCTGGCCACTTATGTCTACTTTTTCTCTGCTCTCCGGTCCAAAAACAATATACATGGACAATTTCTGTTTGTCTACAAAAACTATTTAAAGCATTTGAGCAAATAATAAGAAGCATAATTTCAGTTAAGTGTGTCCAAACTTTTGACTTGGTTTATGAAGAGAAAGAGAGGGTTAAACATGGCATGGCTATTCCCTAAATGTGTCAAACCACACTTTGCCTTTAATTTACCATTTCAGGTGTTCAGTGAATGTACTACACCGTGTTGTGATATTCCCTGTCTCTTTAAGTCAAGTTTGAGAACTCTTCAGAGAACCGCAAAGGCTTTTTTTGTCTGGTTGTTTACTTTCACTGCTCCTTCGATAGCCCTTTTCCACCAACATGGTTTGGGTGTGGGTTCCTGGGCCGATGTGAATTCTTGAACTATTCCGCACATTTCCACCGCAGAAAAGGCCATTCCGGGGCCAAAAACCGGGTTCGAAACCGGCCCCAAAAGCTTGCTGGTCTCTACACAGGAACCGATTACGTCAGGGGACAGAGGGTGGGATAATGTTTTGTCACCATGGTAAAATTTTCCCAAACAACAACAGTAGCTACCCTCTGCAGCAAGGAGTACTTCTTCGCTCTATAACAATAATAAAAAAAAAACACAAAATGATTAGACATCAAAAGCATACAGGTAGCATGACAAACGACTGCTCTACTTGCGATACGGTAGTTAAGAAGATCCAAGATAAACTAGAGAGATCGCAAAGGAAAAACATACTCTACGAGAATGAAGATACAGCACGAAATGATGCACGCCGCCTTCAATCGGACAACTGACCAAATCATAAACAAACTGAAAAACTCTCAAGGGAGTACAGAGACCATAAGACGGGCAAAAGCGACAATGGACGGAGCAACGATGTTTTAGACTCGGACACCGACAAGCCTGCTAACTAACTGCATTGAATTCGCCAGTAACGCTCGTGATATACAGTGAATCGCCGGTGTCCTCTGCAGCTGATCTCAGTAAGTTATTGTATTTGCCAACTTTGTTAGCTTCTTACACTGTTGTCATCTTATTTTGTGCATTGTTTTGTTCTGTAAAGGGATTTTTGACCAGCTACTTACTAAGTTTGGAAGATCGCGGCTATCTGTTAAGTAAAACGGTGGGATTCTCAATCAATAATATGATATGCTATGGCAAAAATCCAAATACAACCATCTGCTACACCAGTGTTAATAATGATTCCACTGTTACAGTTTACAGAACTTAGCAAGTTAAGCCATAGTTCATACAATATAATGGAATTACATTACCTGTCATCTTTAGCATAGATCATGTTGAACAGTGTAATAATGATGGATTGCATTAATCCATATGTTTAAATATGTCCTCAAAAACGAGAGTAAAAGCTGTATACAAGCATACTGTGACGTGCCATGTTTGTTTATGTTTGAGGCAGTCACGCGAAACTACCACGTAGACAGTAACCCGTTAAGTCACCGTTCGGCTCTCAGGTCAGTGGAAAAGCATGGCCGGTTGACGATAGGCTCCAGATTACCCCGGCTGTGAACCAGTGGAGCACAGGCTCGGCACGAGAACCATCGCAATTTCAGTGGAAAAGGGCTATGAGTCACAGGTGGTTTGTCTATCTGGCGGTCAGTGGTATCCTGGAGTGATCATCCTATTCTGTTTATGTTGCGTTCACACAACTGTGAGCCAGAAATGATGGGGACATGGTCTGAGGCTTTTGCCTAGAGACTGCTTATGAATGGTTTGTGACATGTTAATGTTTGTATGCAGCCTGTAGCGAGCAGGATTCAGAACCTGGAGCCAGATTGACCTGTAGGATCCTTCTACATCTGTTCAGAACCCCACAGCGCAATCCCTGCACCCAAGATGGCACCAAATCAGGTAGCATACACTGTAAACTCTCCCCTACACAGCCCACCTGAAAGATTTTACATATTAAAGTAGTATTACATGACGTAATCACAAAGCTCTTCATCCACAATGGTTATTTAACAATAGTGAACTGCTTGAGGGCTTGTGTTAACGTGCAGAGTTGCGAATGTTGTCTCTGTCCACAGATAAATCCACAGTGGGGATCAGGTCATCCTGTGATCGCCATCTGTTGGCTGCCTCTCAGAACAGCATAGTGGTGGGAGCGGTGTTTGCAGTGTTGAAGGCTGTTTTCATGCTGGGTGAGACTTGGTTGTCTTGCTGTTGTGCATAAATGTTTTATTCATTAAGCAGCAATCAAAACAGGGAACAAGTTAGTCATAAAGTTGATGTGTGTAATTTCTGCACCACTAGCGGCACCAGGCAGAATTGCAATCTGTTTGTTTGAGTAGCCCAACTGTTCCGAACATGAGTCCGGAGTGTGGGATGATCCGAACAATTCAAGAAGGTGGAAGTGTTTGAAACTGCACACATCACCTTTATTCATAAATAAACTTTGAACTGTATCTGATAATCGGAGAACAACACAGAACATGAGTATCAAACTTCCATTTTCTGCCTTGCCTGCATCGGTATTTCCTTAAGGAAAAGAATAGTGTTTTTGAAATTATTGGTAAACTGATCCAGAAAAGGAGAAAGCCAGATGAATGGTAGACAGAGACTCAGCTGACATATTGAGTTAGATTTTTGTCTGGTTGCAGAATAAATGAATGTGTGGCTGAAAAGTGTGACACTGTTTTTCCAGGTGATGCAGAGCTGAAGGGTTCTGGCTTCTCCCACCCTGCTGGTTTGGATGACATTGGAGAAGACGATATGGGCTCCAAAAAATCCGGAGGCCGTAACGTGTCTATAGAAACGGCCAGTCTAGTTGTTTACGCCAAGTATGTGCTGAAGAGCATCTGTCAGCAGGTACATTTTCTGAGGATGATTACACTCTTGCAGTAATCCACAATAAATGTAGACTGAAGATTTGAAAATTATTTTCTTGGTCCAGGTACACTTTATAGGGTGACCTACTACATTTATTTGGAGCTATGGCCTAGTGGTTTGCACACATCCTCTCATTCGCCCCTGTTCTTCCCATCTGACCTCTTTCTACTATACCTGTCTATAAATTTGGCTACAAGGTTTTAAAGAATAGATTACCCAAAATCTTAATGCGTCTTTTGGCACTATAATGGATGTTAATAGTAAATCCTGGCTGTCAAGCTCCATAAGGGGGGGGGGGGGGCACTATAAAACGACAGTATTCAAGTAAAGTATAAAGTATTCAAACTGTTTTCAAAATCTCTCAAATCAAATCATTGATCAACTCGTGTAAAGCAGCCAAATTAAATATGGTGACTACTGTGTGTAAATAGCATCAATCCTCATTGGTTCCTATGTAACGATGATGATTGGTCACGACACGCTAGAACCAATGATGTTTGATGATGTTACATACGTTTCGCCATATTTGATTTGGCTGCTGTGCTAAAGTGAAACTATCCTTCTCTCGTTTTAGGAGTGGGTAGGTGAGCGGTGTCTGAAGTCTCTATCAGAGGACAGCAGTGCCCTGCAGGATCCAGTTCTGGTGAACATCCAGGCTCAGCGGTTACTGCAGCTCATCTGTTACCCACACAGGCAGCTGGACAGCGAGGAGGGGGAGAATCCTCAGAGACAGCGCATTAAACGCATCCTGCAGGTCACACACACTCACATGATCACACATCTGCTCTTGATTTGACTGATCATCTCACTAGAGTCCCAGATTTTGATAGTAGTATACAGAGAATTGAATATGTATCCCCTTAGTTATTTAGATGATAATAAAGAAAATATGTCAAGTTTGTCTGTGCAAGAGGATACAAGGACATACAGTGGCAAGAAAAAGTATGTGGAATTAGCTGATTTTCTGCATTTAAGTGGTCATAAAATGTGATCTCATCTTCATCAAAGTCACAAGTATTGACAAACACAATGCACTTAAGCTAACAACACACAAACAATTCTAATCTTTCATGTCTTTATTGAACACATCCCATTAAACTTGCACGGTACTGTGGAAAAAGAAAGTGAACTCTTGGATTTAATAACTGGTCTGAACCGCTTTCTTGGGGTCATTCCATCTCTGTTGGGTTAAGGTCAGGGTTCTGACTGGGCCACTTCAAAAGGTGGATTTTCTTTTTTGAAACCATTGTGTAGTGGATTTACTTTTAATGTTTAGGGTCAATGTCATGCTGCATCACCCAACTTTTACTGAGCTTCAGCTGAATACTTATCCTGCCATGGACACCATGGCTGTTTAATGTTCTTCGTATTGTAGACTCAGGAACAGAGTTGTTAACCAGTTCCAATGATTTCCCCAAGTCTTTTGCTGTCACTCTAGGGTTCTTTTTTACCTCACTGAGCATTCTGCGGTGTGCCCTTTGAGTCATCTTGGCTGGACGGCAACTTCTAGGGAGAGTAGCCACAGTACTAAATCGTCTTAATTTAAAGACAATTTGTCTAACTGTGGACAGATGAATGTCTAAGCTCTTCAAGATAACTTTGTAACCCTTTCCAGCTTTATGCAAAGCAACAATTCTTGAACGTAGGTCTTCTGAGATCTCTTTTTTTTTTTGCGAGGCATGTTAGCAGATGCTTCTTGTGAATAGCAAACTCAACATGTTTGAATGCTTTTTACAAGACAAGGTAGCTCTAACCCACACCTCCAATTTTGTTTAATTAATTGGATGCTAGGTTTGCCAACTCCTGACTCTAATAAGCTTTTGTTGATGTCATTAGCCTAAGGGTTCACATACTTTTTCCAACATACACTGTGAATGTTTGAATGATGTATTCAATATGTACAAGAACAATACTGTGTTTTTAGTTAAAACAGATTGTGTTTGTTCATTATTGTGACCAGATTTTAAGACACATTTATACATAAATGCAGGTAATTCCAAAGGGTTCACATACTTTTTCTTGCCACTGTAATTATAAGGACGTTTTCACACTTGGTGCTGGTCCATTTTGATGTTTTTAGTTAGAGGTCTGCATTCCCGCGGAACTCCCACAGGACGCGATTAATTTTTTTGTGGCACGGGATTGAATTTCCAAGTCTGTGGAAGCGGGCGGTCAGAGAAGAGCCTGAAGAATCCGATGTGGATATCTATTTTTCTGTTATTAATTTATGAATGCAAAAAAACAAAACAATAACTCTTATTTTATTTTATAAAATAAATTGTATATATGTTTTTGATAACAGTGAACAGAAAATATGACTTAAAGATGTGCACACAGCATGTATTTAGAGCAGACTATGCAGGTAGTCAGCGGGGCTTTAGAAGAATGGCAGAGCAAAGTGTGGATGCAGTGGGTGCGTTCCATTTCAGAAGTGATCGTCCCTATGCCCTATTCCCTTCAAAGACCATCCACTGTGAGAGTTTTTAAGGGCTAAAAGGTGTGGGACTTAAAAATAAGGGTCATTCTTAACTCACTTTTTAGGTCATTTTTATTGGAAATTCTGTTTGAAGCGAACTTACAGCACAGCTATCATGGTTGTTCTCTCTTCAAAGTGCCCTTCAGAGGGTGATTTATACCATTTGGTACACAGGGACTGTGTCATCAAAGGATGTGAAACTTGGATTGAAAAATGGTCAGTTTAGTGTTAAGAAATCAACCTCAGGCAAGTCAGATGAGCATCATGTCATGCATCATCTGATAATAGCAATAACAGAAAAATAAAACATTTTTTGTGTACTAATTTGGCTTTAGCCCTATGTGGAAAACCAATGTGGGATTGCGGGAATTGGAGCGGTCGGGGTAAAAAAATCACTGCGGGCAGAGGAGTAAACATGGAGTCAAATTCAGCGGGAGCATTCGGGTGCAGGATAGAAACTTGTCCTGCGCAGACCTCTACTTTGAGTCCCTTTGACATCAGAATTCATTTTTTGTTTGGTCTGAAAGTTGTTTTTAAATTCAAATATTCACCAAGAAACCACACCTGAGTCTGCTTGGAAAAAAAGGGTAATGAGGCACAGTTCATGTGAACTACAATATGCTTCAAAATTAGTATGAAAGCAATAGGTCCTAATTTGTGGAAGTGAACCTCTGTTTATAAAGTATGATTTGATTATTATAGTATAATGCATTTCTCATCATGGTTTATCTCCACAGAAATTGCCTTGGCAATTTGGGGAGCAACATTCATTCTTCACATCTTTTGCAGTGCATCCACAGCATACAGATGGAAGTGCAGTTCTGCATGCTATGTTTTCGTAGTAAAAAACACATGAGTAAAATAAAGTGAAGCAAACAATGCCTTGGATCCTTGCATTCTGAGTTCAGTTGTAACCAAGCAACAGCGGCAAACAGTCGCCACTAATACTCAGTGGTACTTGCATTGACGATGCAAATGTATTGTAGTTAGGAGGCAATTAATACAGACACAACAAAGCAATTTAAAACCAAGTGAAAACAGCCCACACAATGTCCCATTCATCTAGTTGAATCAGGTCAAGCTCAGTGCCGCTCCAGGGGAGTTGTGGGTCTGTTTTACTGTATCAAAGCTGCTTTGAAGACCAGGACTATGTACAGTACATTAAGACGAACAGGTGGTTTTGTGTTTTAAACACCAGGCAGCTCTGTTACTGCTGTCAGCGATTGAAGAGCACAGTGCACTAGCAGAGAAAGAACAGACGCCCATTTTTCCAGCCTTAATTATTAATTTCAATTCCTTAAGCCTTTAAGCCATTAATGATTCACGTGGGGCCCACAGCAGCTCATTATTTTGGATAGGATTTTCATCTTCATAGACTGTAAGGACAGGGGCTCCCTTGCAATTAATATCCAGCTGGAACTCTTAAGCTCTGCTTTGATTATTTTAAAAGCATTCTTTCCATATGCCATCTGTTCTTCTGCTTACAGAACATGGACCAATGGACCATGAGACAGTCCTCTCTCGAGCTCCAGCTCATGATCAAGCAAAGCACAAATAATGTAAGTTACTGACACCGATGTTTGCTGAGTTTATCTCTGGAGACCAATAATTCACCACACTTTCTTTGTGAATGGTTATTTTGTTGTATGTTTCAAGGTTTATCATTACCTGCTAGATTTATTATTTGAACCTACTCTTTACAGGAGCTGTACTCGCTACTGGAGAACATAGCCAAGGCTACCATTGAAGTTTTCCAGAAGTCTGCAGAGATGAACTCAAGTAACCCCTCCTGGAATGGCACTGCTGTTGCTGGAACCTCCGTCTCCAACAGCAACATCGCCAGCAAACTCAAACCTGTGCTCAGGTGGGTGACCTCAATCAACGCTTTCCCCAAGCTCTGTTTGTCAGAAGGTCTCAGAGTTCATGTTTAATTTGAGTTTGATAGTTAATGGCTCTTTTTGAAGTGACTATTTTGCCTTTCAATGAGAAAAAGGATTTGTAGCTCGTTGGTGCCCTGCATGTTTTTAAAATATTGTTTGTATGTTTTTCCTGCAGTTCCTCTGAGCGTTCAGGTGTGTGGTTAGTGGCTCCTCTTATTGCTAAGCTTCCCACCTCAGTGCAGGGTCACGTGCTGAAGGCCGCAGGTGAAGAACTGGAGAAGGGTCAACACCTCGGGCCTTCTTCACGCAAAGAGAGAGATCGGCAGAAACAGAAAAGGTATGACAATTTTGCCCACCTAGTCGATATTATTAGGCCTAATTTGTGTGCTTCTGATGCAAAGGCTGTTCCAAACAGTAGGCTGTAAATTCATGCTGCCTTATCGAAGACACATTGTTAGTTTGGCTTATTAAAGTACAGGGTTCCCATAGTCTTGTAAAACCTGGAAATATAAAATTAAAAAATATATATTATTATTATTTATTTTTTTATACTTTTTTTCCAGGCAAGGAAAGTTTTTCTAGTTATGCTTTGTTTTAAAATATTTTATTTGAAAGAATTTTTTTTTCCATGCAGTGCAACAAATGGAACAGAACAAAGGTGTCTCAAAGCATTTTAAATAGCTGAAGTTCTTTTAAAGCTAAAGGATGTAATTTGCAAGAATAAACATTGTTTTTAAACAGCTTGACGAATACGCCCCCTGTCTGCTGTAGATCGAATAAATAGATCGGGTCTGTTCCAAAACCTATTGAGCTTCCTCCGGAAGCAGAATTTTAAGACATCATAGGTGCGCTCCCGACGCGAAGGCTGTCCCAAAAGGTAGGTATTTTAAATATGCTGCCTCTTTAGGTACATCGTTTTGGCCAAATTCTAAGGTAGCATCGTGTGTATACTTCCCTGGGTAGGCGATCCCAGAATGCATCTTGATTAGCTCTGTGGAGAAATAAATCCAAAATGGTGGACAAAGCTAGAGAATTTTTGCTTATAAACATATGTATAATCCATTTTATACTAAAAGTATTGATAAGTTTTTTTGTTTATTTTTCTCCCAATTTGGAATGCCTAATTCCCAGTGTGCTTTTAAGTCCTCGTGGTCGTATAGTGATTCGCCTCAATTCGGGTGGCGGAGGACGAATCCCAGCTGCCTCCGCGTCTGAGACCGTCAACCCGCGCATCTTATCACGTGGCTTGTTGAGCGCGTTGCCACGGAGACTTAGCGCTTGTGGAGGCTTCACGACATCCACCGCAGCATTCACGCTCAACTCACCACACGCCCCACCGAGAATGAACCACATTATAGCGAATACGAGGAGGTTACCCCATGTGACTCTACCCTCCCTAGCAACCGGGCCAATTTGGTTGCTTAGGAGACCTGGCTGGAGTCACTTAGCACGCCCTGGGATTCAAACTAGCGAACTCCAGGGGTGGTGGCCAGCGTCTTTTACCACTGAGCTACCCAGGCCCCCTACGATAAATAACACTTTAATATGATACAAAACAGACACTTTTACCCAAAAATGTGTGTGTGCCGTGCATTGTTATGCTCATTAGAGTATTGCGTTGTTCCTCTCACGTCACCTGTAATGAAATTAGTTGCGAATCGAGTCTCCCATGCGCTGCGCCTGAGGAGCGCTATTTGAATGATGCGTGGATGTAGTGTTCCAAATCGTTCTCTTATGAGGCTATATTTCATTTAGGATGCTGCCATAGAAGACAGCTGCCTATGTAGGCAGGAGCCCACAAGGCAGCTCACAGAGTTTTGTAACAGACCCCTAGTCCCACCCCAAACTTACACCATTGTTTGAGTCAGTGTTGTGTGGGTTTTTTTGTAGCGGCACAGAGATGCAGTGTTTACAGTGGCTTATTTGTATATAGTTGCCTATATATATTAAACTGAGATAGGAGAAAGTATTTTAACTTTACAGACTTCAGCTTTAAACTTGATGTGGTGTCTGAAGATGCTGAAAAACAGAGAGACGCAGTGCAACGGACAAAGACGTCCATCTAGTGCGTGTTTACATGGAACTTTTAAGCACAGACCTGCCTTTTAAATGATATACAGGCGAGGCAGATCAATAGGTTTGAATTTCTGGTTTGTAGTAAATTGGATGTCACGTTAGAGCAGAGTTGACACTCAAGAAAACTTAATGGACTTCTCAAATGTCTTCATATTTTCTTTTATCTTTTAGTATGTCTCTCCTGAGCCAGCAGCCTTTCCTGTCTCTGGTGCTTACGTGTCTCAAGGGACAAGATGAGCAGAGAGAGGGTCTCCTGACATCCCTTTACAGCCAAGTACAGCAGGTACCTCAACAACCCCACCTCTTCGATGCACTCTGTGCCATTCATGCTCCTTGTCTCTTTTGGACTGATATGACATATTTCCCCATCAGATTGTGACTAACTGGCGTGAGGACCAGTACCAGGATGACTGCAAGGCCAAACAGATGATGCATGAGGCCTTGAAGCTGCGGCTCAATCTGGTGTGCAACTTTTATCTCTCTCTCTCTCATATCTCAAAGTTTGGCTGACAAAACAAGTACAGTCTCATACAATGTTTTGTGCTCTAGGTTAAACTGGCTCAAGGTTAAGGATAAACTCAAATAAATAATATTACCAAGGTCTAGTTTAATACCCCATGAAAGTGCTTGACAAGCGCAGTTTTCTTTTCTGTGTTCATGTATTTCCTATTGAATCAGGAAGTTGACGGGACATATTTAGTTGTAGGGATAGTTCACCCAAAAATGAAAATTCTCTTATCATGAACTCACTCTCATACCATCTCAGATGTGTATGACTTTCTTTCTTCTGCAGAACACAAAGATTTTTAGAAGAATATCTCCGCTCTGTAAGTCCATACAATGCAAGTGAATGGGTGCCAGAATTTTAGTGCCAAAAGAAAGTCAGCATAGAAGTAATCCATAAGACTGCAGTGGTTGAATTCATATCTTCTGAAGCTATATAATAAGTGTGACTGAGAAACAGTTCAATATTTAAGTCAGTTTTTACCATAAATTCTCCTCCCTGCCCAGTAGGGGGCAATATGCACAAAGAATGCAAATCACCAAAAACAAAAGGACTTAAATATTGATCTTTTTCTCACCCACACCTATCATATTGCTTCAGAAGATATGGATTTAACCACTGGAATCTAATGGATTACTTTTATGCTGTGTTTATGTGCTTTTTGTAGCTTCAAAATTTTGGCACCCATTCACTTGCATTGTGAGGACCTACAGAGCTGTAATATTCTTCTAAAATTCTTTGTTTGTATTCAGCAGAAGAAAGAAAGTCATGCACATCTGGGATGACATGTGGGTGAGTAAATGATGAGAGCATTTTCATTTTTGGGTGAACTATCCCTTTAAAGGGTCAAAAAGTCCCAACCATGATTTGCTATTTTCTTATATGTTGCATGTGGTATTAGAGGGAGGGACATTAAATGTGGATATCTGCTGTTAACTTTTAGGAGTACACTAGCGTTTAGGCTTCAAAGTTAATCGACATAGACTTACATTTTTAATTTAATTCGGTCTTCAAAGTCTGAGCTCTTTTTCTTGTTTTTTTACTTTCCATCTCATGGTCTAGGTGGGCGGGATGTTTGATACAGTGCAGCGTAGCACACAGCAGACGACAGAGTGGGCGGTGCTTCTGCTGGACATCATCAGCAGTGGCACAGTGGACATGCAGTCGAACAAGTGAGACCTGTCACCTGACACACCCATCATTCACTGTCCCTGATGATCTGTGCTACACCGTCTGATTATGAATGATGTTTCTGTTGTGTTGTACCACTTTCTTCCTCCTTTCTCCCTCTCCATTAGTGAGCTCTTCACAACAGTGTTAGACATGCTGAGTGTGCTGATTAATGGCACTCTGGCAGCTGACATGTCCAGCATCTCTCAGGGCAGCATGGAGGAGAATAAGAGGGCCTATATGAACCTGGTCAAGAAGCTCAGGGTGAGACTTTAATGTATTAATACTGCTTACAAAATACCTAAGCCTTGGGATGAGAGAGCTCTTAGAATGGTAAAACTGGCTTCTTTTTAAAGTTAAATAATCGTTAGTACTCAGGGCATGGGGTTAGAGATGTGGACAAACCACTAACCTTAAAGGTATAGTTCACCCAAAAATGAAAATTATCATCATTTACTCACCCTCATGCAATCCCACATGTGTATGACTTTCTTGCTTCTGCAGAACACAAACGAAGATTTTTAGAAGAATGTTTCAGCTCTGTATGTCGTCACAATGCAAGTAAATGGTGGCCAGACCTTGAAAAAGAGTAACATTTTGGTCTGTTCTCACCCAAAACTGATTGGATCGCTTCAGATGACATTGATTACCCCACTGGAGTTTGATGGATTACTTAAATGTTTAAATGTTTAAAAGCTTTTTGGAGCTTCAAAGTTCTGGTCACCATTCACTTGCATTATATAGACCTACAGAGCTGAGATATTCTTCTAAAAATCTTCGTTTGCGTTCTGCAGAAGTCAGTCATACACATCTGGGATGGCATGAGGGTGAGTAAATGATGAGACAGTTTTCATTTTTGGGTGTACTAACCCTTTAAAAGTGCACTCAGTAACTTTTTGTTTTTGTCATCTTGGACTTACAGTGACACCTAGGGGTGTGGATGCAGCATAATTCAAAATCAACAGTTTTCACTAACAGATGCCATTGTAGAAATTCACTATTCACAATCAGCCATGATTAATTTAATCCAAGAGTGAAAGTGTCCAATAACAAGATGGTTACTGAGATAAAGCGAGTAGTATTCAGCTGGTCATGTGATTCTAAAATGGCAGCCCCCATGAGGGCATCCCTGCCCCATGTAGAATAAAACAGCTTTTATAAGGTTACTGATATGACTGGAGTCCTCATCTCACGTGAGTGGTCATGATTTTATACATATGTTTCAAATTTACAGTTCATTTCTTTAGGAGTAAAACTTTTTTTAATGGGGAAAAAAATTACTGAGTTGCACCTTTAAAGGAATAGTTCACCCAAATTCTCTCATAATTTACTCACTCTCGTGCCATTCAAGGTGTTTATTACTGTCTTTCTTCAGCAGAACACAAATTAAGATTTTTAGAAGAATATTTCAGGTCTGTAGGTCCATAAAATGCAAGTACATATAGCCATCATAAAAATAATCCATACGATTCCAGTGGTTTAATTAATGTCTTCTGAAGCGAAACACTAGGCGTAAGAAATAGATCAGTTTTATTTTTTTTTAATTATCTATTCCGGCCAGTTTGAGGTTTGTACTTTGAGGGTGGAGATCAAACTGCCTCTCGCATGACGTAAGCATGTAAGCCTCCTTTGCATAGATATTCATGTGTAGATCCTTTATTAGCAGCTGTTTCTATGGACCACTGTACTTTTTCGACACACAGAGTTTATGCAGCGGTCTGAACAAGGAGCTCGGTCTGAGGCATCTCCTCCACTCACTCACTTGCATTCAAACCAATTCAAACAGCCCTCCTTGTTCACCGGTCCAAGATGGCGCCGTAGTTGACGGATCCAGACCACCCGAATGAGGCATCTATGTATGATCCTCTATGCTCCTCTGTTGTAAACAACATTGCACTTCCATTTTTGGTTTTGGTTTTTTCTTCAGTTTTTCATGCGTCAGTTCTCTCGTGAGCTTGCCAACACACTTGACCTCAACACTCGTGAATTTTTTGTAAAAAAATATTAATCAATTCTTACACCTAGCGTTTCACATCAGAAGTCATTAATTAATCCACTGGAGTCGAACAGATTACTTCTATGATGGCTATATGTGCTTGTTGCAGCTTCAAAAATTTGGCACTTGAATTTAATGGACATACAGAGCTGAGATATTCTTCTAAAAATCTTCATTTGTGTTCTGAAGAAAAAAGAAAGTTATACACATCTGGGATGGCGTGAGGGTGAGTAAATGATGAGAGAATTTTCATTTTTGGGTGAACTAATCCTTTAAGTATTAAACTTCGGTGTGTAACTCGTCCCGCATCGTTTTGCTATGAATGTGAATGATACCTTGTAGCGGCACGTTTTGCACCACTCAGAGTTTCTTCAGAAAATGTAAAACTCAAGACTGTTTTGTCTGGCCTTCAGAAAGAACTTGGTGATCGTCAGTCAGAGAGCTTGGAGAAAGTGAGGCAGTTGCTGCCTCTACCCAAACAGACTCGTGATGTCATCACCTGTGAGCCCCAGGGCTCACTCATTGACACCAAGGGCAACAAGATTGCAGGATTTGAAAAAGAGGTAAATTGCCCCTTTTTATTTATTGTTTTTGACAAGTCCTGCTTAGAATCACATCAGTTGCTTACCTTTGCTTTCTCTTGTGATCTCTGACATACAGGGTCTTCAGGTATCAACCAAGCAGAAGATTTCTCCATGGGATGTGTTTGAGGGGCTAAAGTACTCTGCTCCGCTCTCCTGGGGTTGGTTCGGAACTGTGCGAGTGGACCGCAAGGTCACAAAGTTTGAGGAGCAACAGAGGCTCCTCCTTTACCACACCCATCTAAAGCCCAAACCACGCAGTTATTATCTTGAGCCCCTCCCCCTGCCACCAGAGGAGGAGGAGCCTCCCACGCCGGTAGTACCAGAGCTAGACAAGAAGGTGGATCCAGGGAAGCCGGAAAAGAGCGTCTCCAGTGTCGCACCTGACCCTAATAAGAAGAAAAAGAAAAAGAAACCATCATCTGCCAATAAACAAGAGGTACAGAAGAGAACAGCAGCAAAGAAATGGATCTCCTTTTGTCTGATGTCTAACATAGAAAATATTAATTTATGGATAAAATTTTTGGTAATATTTTAAGAATAGCCTGTAGCAATTAGGGATTCAGTGCCAGTGTACTCTGGAATTTAGTAACAACTATACACAGATGTGTCAAAAAGGGGCCTCATTTTTTAGTTTAATTTCTAACCTTGCAGTTCGATTCATCAGCACAATTTGTGTCACACGCTGTCCAGGGGCAGCAATAGCGCAACACTCTTGAGAGAATTGGGGGCATTCACACAAGACTCATTCAAGCCAATCAGAATGGAACTGAGCAGAGGTCTTGAGACATTTTTAAAAAATTTATTTGAGACCAAAATAACTATTTTTCACCTGATACAATGTCTTATAAGCATGAAACTCATGGTGTGAGATGTACTTGGACCGACCAAAAAATAGCATAATCAAAACAGTTACAGAATGGTGCAAAAAGCTTAAGCAATACATTATTTCAAATGTTTTTATTTCTTGAAAACTGATGAGGAAATCAGGGTTTTAATGAAGGAGAGGTCAAGATTAGTTGGTTCTGGTGCTCTGAATTAAATGCATGACAATGTTTGCATTTTTGTTTGTCCAGGACTACAAGCCTCATAATCCAGGAGTAATGCAGAACACGTCAGGTATGGGCACTGATTTTATGAGCATGGGGCAACCGAACATGTCTTTCAGGATGGGTTACCCTCCTCAGATTAACATTTATGCCCAGAACCAGCCTCTACCACCAGGTTAGCACATACACCAGCATACCTAAACCTTTTAACCCTAATTCCATAACTTTTTTGTTAGTTTTTAAAAATGTGAAGATCAGCAAGCTATTTTTATTTTTTTATAATTTCAGCTTTACATGTTGCAAGCAGAACACCCTAAACTATCTTTAATACCTTACCTGTTTTCTCTCTCTCTCTCTCTCTAAAAGGAGGTCCTGGTTTAGAGCCCCCTATCCGTCCCAGGGCTCCCATGGGCAAAATGATTCCGGCACGTCCCAACACATACACAATGACTAATATGCAGGGTGGAATGGGCAGTATAATGGGGATGGAGAAGCCGAACCAAATGGGCTATAAACCCCAACCCAGCATGCCTCCGGGCCAGATCCGTCAGCAGCTACAGGTTAGACTGGTGAGTCTGGTTTTACTGATCAAGACTCCAGACCAAGTATCACACAGTTTGTCTTTTTTTTTTTTTTTTTTTTTTTTTACATCAACTTTGTCATTTTAGGGTAGATGTCTTGTAATCAGTAGTGATTAGTGAAGCAAGCTTGATTTTGAAAATGGGCCCCACATGTATCTAGGGACCAGAATACCAGACTTGGGGTTGGCTCTTTTGACCAATAATCAACCTCCCTGAATGCACAAAGCACCTGCCTAGAAACACCCAGAACATACTAATAGTTCACCCAAAAATGTAAATTTTCTCATCCGCATACCATTCCAGATGTGTATGACTTTCTTTCTTCTGCAGAACAAATGAAGATTTTTAGAAGAATATCTCAGCTCTGTATGTCCATTAAATTCAAGTGCCAAATTTTTGAAGCTCCAACAAGCACATATAGCCATCATAAAAGTAATCTGTTCAACTCCAGTGGATTAATTAATGTCTTCTGATGCGAAACGCTAGGTGTAAGAAATTGATTAATATTTAAAACTTTTTTTTACAAAAAATTCACGAGTGTCGAGGTCAAGCACATTGGTCGTTACAATGCAAGAGAATGGTGATCAGACCTTTGTAGCTCCAAAAATCACACAGGAAAAGTAATCAATATGACTCCAGTGCTTAAATCCATGAAAGGTGTGGGTGAGAAACAGAACAATATTTAAGTAATTTTTTCACTCTAAATATCCACTTTCACTTTTAGATGTGAAAGTAAAACTATACAGGTACCAAATGTGACTTTCAGATGTAAAAGTGGAGATTAAAAAGGACTTAAATATTGATCTGTTTCTCACCCACACCTATCATATCACTGCTGAAGATATGGATTTAAACACCCAAGTCATATGGATTACTTATATATTTCCTATTTGTAATATTTGGAGCTACAAAGGTCTGGTCACCATCCACTTATATTGTATGGACCTACAGAGCTGAGATATTCTTCTAAAAATCTTTGTGTTCTGCTGAAGAAAGAAAGTCATACACATCTGAGATGGCATGAAGGTGTGTAAATGATGAGAGAATTTTCATTTTTGGGTGAACTAACCCTTTAATATCCGTTGACGCCGCCTTCGCTTGCGGAATTTCACCGTGCAAAGGTAAATGTGACAGAGCCTTCACAACCGCCTAGCAATGCCTTTAAGCATCCACCCCTAACACCCTAGCAATGTTCTAATAACCACTCAGAACGTGTTAACAACCACCTAGAGCATCATGGCTGCAAGTTTTGCATGGGCAATAACCACTCATAACCATTTTTTTGTATGCATTAAGTTGTTATGTATATATGATGATGCTCTGGCACTGGGTTATTTTTGTAATTAGATTTTAATTCAAAAGGGTTGGATGATTGTTCTCCAGAAATGAGAGGCATAATTGTTTTTTTTTTTTTTGTTTGGTATTTTCAGAATCATAATCATTTGCTTGGACAGCAGATAAGACAGGTGGCCCCCAATCAACAGTATCCATCAATGCCACTGACACAGGCAAGTATTTGTTCATTTACGGCATTAATGATCTACATTCACTCAAAACAGGAGATAACTATTGTAACAGATAGTGACTCTGCTATGGTAACATCAACTTTCTTCAAAACATTTCTCAGGGCTACACCTCTTATGGCGCACACATTGGGATGCAGCCACACCCCTCTCAGACTGCTGGAATAGTTTCTACCTCATATGGTAACCAGGGCTTCCAGGGAGTGCATCCTGGTACGAACCCCGGTATGGTGGACCCTCTTAGGCAAATGCAGCAGAGACCTAGTGGCTACGTCCATCAGCAGGCTCCTGGAGTATATGCACACACAATGCAAAACGCACAAAGGTGAGTCCCACACATATGCTTTTGATCCGCAGTCTGTTTGATGTCGGAGTTCTGTTCCATGTGGTTGGTGTGAAAACTGTTTCTGTATGTGCACTAGAAGTTTGTGCAAAAATCCATTTGTATGTTGTCAGTACAGACTATTTCACAGACATATCTTGGAAAACAAAGCGGAATATATAGTTCTGCTCCTAGTTTATTTGCTAAGTGCCTCAAACAAAACTCAGAATATCTTTTAAAAAAGTTTGATGCCACTTTCCCAGCAAACTTTGGTACATCCATTGATCAGAAGCGCTCGTTGTATAATCTTGGTGCATCACAACTCTGTTTCAAGATGTACTGATTAAACTATCTGTCTCAGGTTTCCCCATCAGTCAATGCCGCAGGCGCCTATGATGGCTCAAGGTCACATGGGAGCACAGGGCATACATCCCAGCATGAGACCCAATCAAATGATGGACCAGCAACAGCAGCAGCAGCAGCAGCAGCCCCAGCAGCAACAACAGCAAATGATCAGACAGCATTCAGCGCTTAGAGTACGTACTTGCATACATCAACTTTCATGATGACTAATTATAGACTGTCATTTTGTAACCTTAGTCATTAATCATTGGCTACATAAATTAGATGTGAAGAGGCCTTAATGATGAGCTAGTGCATTAAATGGATGTGTCTAGAGTGGAATACTAGTATACTGCATACTATGTATACTACCTAATGTTTTTAAATCCTGTGTAAACTAGTATGCAGTATACAACACTACACATTTCAAACAATAGTATGCTATTGTCACATGACCTCACTGTTGGAATAAAATCACAGTTGATATTGCTGTCGGTTCACTCGTAACACTGGAAATGTTGGGTTAAGTAGGTGCTTTACATTGCTGTGTAAAGTATCTCATGCAGTGTGCTCTGTTGTCAGTGCTGGGTAGATTAATTCTGAAATGTAATCCAGTACTGATTACAGATTACATGACTGAAATTGTGATCAGTAATCTTTTAGATTACACTTTTTAGTTAATCTTATCTGATTACTTTTGGATTAGATGTTGCATATTTTTATGAAAATCTAATCATTAGTTTTAAATGTATTAATTTCACATTTCATTAAAGATTAGTAAAACATAAACTTCATATAAATCATATAAACTCACCGACCACTTTATTAGGTACACCTGAACACCTACTTATTCATGCGATTATCTAATCAGCCAATCGTGTGGCAACAGTGCAGTGCATAAAATCATGCAGTTATGGGTCTGGAGCTTCAGTTAATGTTCACATCAACCTTCAGATTGGGGAAAAATTTGATCTCAGTCATTTAGACCGTGGCAAGATTGTTGGTGCCAGATGGGCTAGTTTGAGTATTTCTATAACTGCTGATCTCCTGGAATTTTCACCAACAACAGTCTCTAGAGTTTACTCAGAATGGTGAACATTAACTGAAGCTCCTGACCCGTTTCTGCATGAATTTATGCATTGCACTGCTGCCAAATGATTGGCTGATTAGATAACTGCTGTTAAGCAGTTCAAATGAAAAATGTAATTGAGAATAATGCTTTTAAAATTCTTAAGGTAAAGATTGAATTGCTCATTTACTTTTCCCTTGTGTCTCTTTGAAAGTCAAGTTATTTCTGTATGTGGCAAATTTAGGAATGGGACTGCACTGTCTTAAGTGTATGTGATGCTACCCGGTTAGACCTATCACACATATTGTCTGATTGGCAATGTAATCAAGAATGTAATCAATAAAAAGTAATTGTAATCTGATTATGCACATTATAAAATGTAGTATAATCCAAATAAAAGTACTAAATTTTTAGTAGTATGATTACGTAGTCCAGATTACATGTGATCCTTATGACACTGCATTGTCTGTTGCATACTGCTCATTTTGTCAGATGTAGTAGTTCGTCAGGGTATTCCGTGCATATAGAAAACATGCATACTGTAATGCATACTCTTTTCAAAAATAGCAGGTAACATGCCATTCTTAAGGAATTATTCTGCAGACCCAGTTGGAGATGACCTTGGTGACTAATTTAAATGGGCAGAATCTGCAGAAAACCAAATATAAGTTTGCAAGACATAAAAATGCACATTCCTTCAGCTTGCCCTTAACCCTGTCATACTGACCCCTGGATCAGCAGGCCATCATTATTGTTGAGCCCTGCCCCATGTGGATTAACTAAAATTGTTTTCAGTGATTCAGTGTCTCCTCTAATTGGATCCTATCTGTATGCTGAGATGACCTATAATTTTTTGTGTTTGTTTTTTCCCTCTACAGCAGCAAGTTCAACAGCAGCAGGTTCAGCAACAGTTGCAACAACAGCAGGTTCAACAACAGCAGGTTCAGCAGCAGGTCCAAACTCAACAGGTGCAGCAGCAGCAGCAGCAGCAGGTGACATCTGCCCAGCCACCCGCTCTGGGCATGCAGCCTCTGCCTCCACAGCAGCCCATGGTAGAACCCCAAACATTCAGTGTTCTTTATAATCTGTTTTTTGTGGTGCATTTTTTTAAAGGAATATTCCGGGATCAATATAAATTAAGCTCAATCGACAGCATTTGTGGCAAAATGTGGATTACCACAAAACTACATTTTGAATTGCCCCTCTTTTTCTTTAAAAAAAGCAGAAATCTGGGTTACAGTGAGGCACTTACAAAGGAAGTGAAGGGGCCAATTTTCAAATGTTAAAAAGACTCACTGTTTCAAAAGTTTAGCCACAATACATAAACAATATGTTTGTTAACATGATTTTAGTGTGCTTACTAACCTTTTCTGTGTAAAGTTAGCCATTTTTACAACTTCATTGCCATGATGACGTATTGTCAACAAACCCTAAAACCTTAAAATGTCCATTTAAACAATTTTACAGCTCAAATAATACATTTTATTAGCAGAATTAATTTAAGTGCTTTTATTAAATTATAAGCTTCAAATTTCTGCCTTTAAACCCTCCAAAAATTTGCCCGATTTACTTCCATTTTAAGTGCGTCACTGTAATCCAGATTTTTGCTTTTTTTAAAGAAATGGAGGGACAAGTCAAAATACATTTTTGTGTTAAACAACATTGTGCCACAAATGCTTTCACTTGAGCTTAACTTGTATCGAACCTGGAATAGTGGTAAAGGAATATCTAAAAGAGACTGATGCATTCTTACTTGAATATCAAGGGGTAAAATCACTGTAATGCACAGTCTCTCATGGCTTACTGTTTTAATAATTTATAACGAATTGTCTTTTTATCTCAGTTCCCGAGGCAAGGCATGCAGCAAACCCAGCAGCAGCAGCAGACTGCAGCACTTGTCCGGCAGCTCCAGCAGCAGCTCTCAAGTATGCTTTAATCTTTACTACTCTATCATGCTTTACATAACCAATCTCAGCCATGGTATGCTAACATTTATTTGGCAGAGCCTGTGGTAGTTTCCAATAATTAACATTACCTTTTTTTCTCTCTCTCCAGATACGCAACCTGGACAGAACACCAACTCGTATTACTGAGTGTGTGTATGCATTTCACAGATTGGGTCTGTCTCCACAGTAGCAGATTCTCTGTGCTATGGACCTCTCTAAAAGATGCCAACACGGCTGTATCTGAAGTAGAATCAAACATTGTTTTTCAGACATGTATTTCTGAAATCCATAGAGGGTTTGTTCTGTGACACATTGACTGAGGTGTACAATGGAAGAGTTTATGTAAAAAAGAAGTACAGGAAATTATAAGAATAATGCAACATTTTTTAATTTTATTTCACTTTGTACAATTTTCAGTTTCCTGTATTTCTCATAAAAAAAAAAAATCATGTCAGTTTTTATGCCTTGTCTTACATTTTGCGTACTTGTACAAACACAAAAATTGAAACATTATCGTTTGCTCAAGAAGCTTCAATGATCTTTGTCTCCATCCAATGTTCCATCCAAAGTAGTTTGCAGGGATAAATCTCACAAAACCTGTCAAGAACTGGTCCAGTCATATTTTACCCCAAAATAATAATAATATATTATTATATATTATGTATTTTGCTTAAAATTATGCCTATTTTTAGGAATATTAAGATTTTAACAAGGCAAAAGGTCTTAATGGTCCTAAAAAAAATAGGCTTAATTTCCTTTATTCAAAATATCATATTTTTTTCTTTTGGGGTTAAATGTGACCAGGACATGTTTTTATGACATTTGAATGCAGGTAACTCATCACCCCCATTTATTGTTGTTTAAAGGGATAGTTCACCCAAAAATGAAAAATCTCTCATCATTTACTCACCCTCATGCCATCCCAGATGTGTATGAATTTACTTTCTTCTTCTGAGCAAATATGAAGATTTTCAGAAGAATATTTCAGCTCTGTTGATCCATACAATACAAATGAATGGTTGCCAAAATTTTGAAGGTCCAAAAAGGACATAAAGGCAGCATAAAAGTAATCCATAAGACTCCAGTGGTTAAATCCATATCTTCTGAAGCAATATAATAGGTGTGGGTGAGAAATGACTTTAAGTCCTTTTTTATTGTAAATCTACACTTTCACATTCAGCCACCTACTGGTTTGGACTGGTCAAAGGTGGAGATTTATAGTAAAAAAAAAAAGAAAAAAAAAAGGACTTAAATATTGATCTGTTTTTCACCCTCGCCTATCATATCGCTTCTGAAAACATGGATTTAACCACTAGAGTCGTATGGATTACTTTTATACTGCCTTTATGTCCTTCATGGACCTTCTGAGTTCTGGTGACCATTCACTTGCATTGTATGGACCTACAGAGCTGAAATATTCTTCTAAAAATATTTGTGTTCTGCAGAAGAAAGTAAGTTATACACATCTGGGATGGCATGAGGGTGTGTAAATGAACTATTACATTTAATCATGGTTGGAATTACCTCAACACACAAAGAATTCATTGAGGTTTTGACTTTTGGCGCATTGCCATTTTGGGAGTCCTCCCTTGGCTCCTCTCAAGGCGACTAAACAGTACTCCCATATCAGGTCCCAGCGCTCTTCCTTCCAAATGACAGTCTCTTCCGTCATATTTCACCAGGAACTTGAGAGAATCCCAGCTCCTCTCCTCTGGCTTGATTCCCAACCTGGATAAAATTTTGTCTGCAAGCCCTGGCATTACAGGTTGCAAGAGTATTCCATACATCCTGAGGCACTCTAAAGATACATGAAGAATAGTGTCAAGCCACTGCTTGTCTTTCGTATCATTTTGGTCAAGCTTCCACGGCGCATGCCTTTGGATAAACCCGTTGGTCAAACGTACACACGCACTGATGGCCTCCAGTGCTTTGTACACTTGTAGATTCTCCAGGTGTTGCTCTACTAAGACAGGAAGTGCAGATACTGCCTCCACCATTCTGTAGTCTTCCGAGACAGCTTTTTCATCAAGTCCTTCAGATGTTTCCTTTGGGAAGAAAGTGTTGCAGAATTCGGGATACACCTGCTTGGGGTTGAGGGATGGTGCAGTGCAGCGGTTTAAAAGTCCACCAAGTGCATCAGCCAGTTCACTGTTGCACAGCTTAATGACTTTATCGTCGTAATAGTCGCAGTCCGAATCAGGAACCCCTTGTCTCAGAAGAAAGTAGCGCAGTCCATCCACGGTGAACTTCTCCAGTGCTTCTTGTGGATTGACCACATTTCCAAGACTCTTGGACATTTTCTTCCCCTCTACTGTCCAGTGCGAATGCACGTATATCGTCTGAGGTAGGGGTAATCCTGCAGCTAAGAGAAATGCCGGCCAGTATACTGCATGAAATTTAAGAATGTCTTTACCTATGACATGATGGACAACTGTCCACCACTGAGAGTGATTCTGCGGATAACCAACAACAGTTAAGTAGTTCACCAGAGCATCCAACCACACATAGATAGTATGTTCTGGATCTCCAGGGACTGAAATACCCCACTGAAGGCGGCTTTTCTGGCGAGACACTGACAGATCGGGTAGATCGTCTTCAAGCCATTGAAGAACTAAGTGCTGAAACTTTACAGGCTGGATGACCTTTGGGTTTGATCGAAACCACTGAAGCAATTCATCACGGAATTCCGATAGGCGGAACATGTAATTGTCTTCCTTCATCCACTCCACCTGTCATTGAAAACACCTGAAGAATTATTGTTGGCGTCATAACCGATGCAATGTTAAAGAACTTTGGATGAGTTTGGTAAGGACTAAATTAAGTTATAAAAAAAAAACAAAAATGCAATTCACATGAGACAATTGCTTGAATACATCTCTACTATGATAAACATGTTTTCAATTAATTATTTCGAAGTCATTGTGATATTTATCTGGGGCTTAAATTAAAGTTATGCAACTGTCTGGAGACGGTAAAAAAAAAAAATAGATGACAGTGAGAAATAAAAGTGGACATTTTAAAAAACCTAATGTTTTTAAAATGTTTAGTTTGGAATAATATTTTATTATTTATTTAAATAAGCAGTGAAACAACTTTGTTTTAAAATATTAATATCTGGAAAAACTTCTGTCCACTAAGTCAAAGTCAGGTGGTGTAACCAACATGCAGGCAGCCATTCTGATGTCATGTTAATTTTATTATTTTTTTTGCAATCACATATTTTGACTCCTTATTGTAAAGTTTTAACGATTAAGTTGTGTACGACTGTGTATTCAAGGTACAAGGAAAGTATGTTAATACTTAATGGTTACACCATTTGCCATTTTTAAAGGCATTAAGTCTTTATTTTTTTTTAAATAACATGGACATAAAGGTTATATTTCTACCATTTTTTTTTTTTTTTTTTTTTTTCCATTTCGGACAACCTTATTTGTCAGACACCACAAAGGAATCCACCAGTACAGGGGAAGCACTGGTTTTACTCAATAACTGGGTAGACGATACCTTGTGGCCACTCTCAGTGGATACTTTGATCTGTCTTCCCACCGAGTCTGTGCTGTCTGTGACTTGAGTTGGCGTGAGAAAGCTTTCATCCGGAGTGGAGTACCAGCCTTCATAAGTTCCTTTGTAGATGAACCCTTTGCTATGGAGAATCATCCAGAAGTGTTCAACTGCCTGTCTATGTCTTTTCTCTGTTGTCCTAATGTAGTCTGTGTATAATATACCACATCTTTGGAATACATTTCGGAAACTCTCTGATACCTCAGTGCAGAAGCTCAAAGGGTCTTTACCAGCATTGCCAGTAGCCTGTTGGATTTTGAGGCCATGTTCATCTGTACCTGCAAAGCACATACAACCAAATTTACTACAACATACTGCGCATAAGTTAGGACTTTTTATGCAGAAATGTGCAAAACATACCTGTAGCAAACCTGGAATGATATCCCTGTAAGAGCTTGTATCTGTGCAGGCAGTCAGCAGTCACTGCAGTATAAACATGGCCAATATGAGGTGACGCATTGACATAGAAGATGGGAGTTGTGATGTAATATGCCTTAGATCTCCGTGAATTATCCGTGCACAAGCATCGCAAAACCGGACAATGCTTCACGCATTTCGAGGGCACTGAGTGGTGGACGTGTTTAAGTCTTCCGTGGAATGCATAATTTGATAACCTTTGTATTATAGTTCTGTTACTAGTGAGAATACAGCACGGAAACTTCATTCTGAGGCAGCTAAACTGAGACGCGTGTGGAAGAACATCCGGGTTGTTGCTGTCACAAATTCTTGAACTTTCAAAGGAAAGGTCCAACAGAAATGTTTTAGTTTGAGAAAACTTTTGTGTGTGTGTGTGTGTATATATATATAGAGCAAGGACAAGGAACAAGATTTAGAATGGGGTGGGAAAAAAATATTTTATAAATATGCTAAACAAGACTGCACAAAAATATATTCTGATATCGAGTAACATAAAGCTTCAGTTTGAAATGTGACAAATGTAATAATAATAATAAAAAAAAACCGAATTTATTAATTAAAAGAGGGTCTACATTTTCCCCCCCAACCTTCCTAGATAATGTGTATATATTTGTGCTTTGGTGAAGAAAAAAATCTTCCCAAGTGTTAAACCAGTTTTTATTTATATTTGATAATAATAATAGTAATAATAATAATAATAATTATAAATGAGCACATCCGGAGAAATAATTGTTCTTAAAAAAACTTGAATAAAAATGTAAATGAAATAAAATAATGAAATATAGTTTTGCTCTCGCTTGAACCGGAAGTAGTCTTGGCATCTCATGACACCGGCGTTTATCATCTGCAGCCTGATTCCTCCGTGAAGTTTCAGTGGAATAATGAATTAAAACACTGTTATTTACTCTCGAATTTTAAATATCGACCATCTAGTCCACATTTGGTTTCGTGTTTCCAGTATCTGAGTGATCTCATTGTTTTTAAATATGTCAGTGGTGGGTTTTGACGTGGGTTTTATGAACTGCTATGTAGCGGTAGCTCGAGCTGGAGGAATCGAGACCGCCGCGAATGAATACAGCGACCGATGCACACCGTAAGTCTTTTATTATCATCATTTATACCAGATATATTCACAAATATACTTTAGAGGCTAGACTGTGATTGTTAGATCATTTTAATAGTGGGTAGTTGAACTGTTAACTGACTCTCTTTGTGACGGGCAAGAATTTGACTAGCTTTGTCTTTAACAATTAAGCTGTCTACCTAGACAGCATTTTTAGGCAATGTTAGGCAGCTAGGTAGGCAGCTATCTACCTTTACAAAAAGTAATGTGGTGATACCATGGTTTCTAACCCTGACCATACCGTCGTATTTTGATATATACCATGGTAAAGTATAATACCATGGAATTTTCCAATAAACTATATTGACGAAATTCCCGTGTACAGTGGTATTTACACACACACACACACACACACACACACACACACACACACACACACACACACACATATATATATATGTATTTATATATATATATATGTATGTATAAAAGAGTTTAGTGTTTGAGATGCAGTCTGTTAGTTAACCACCTACACTACACTAACACTACATCATCATCAAATCTTTTTTCTCCTTTTCAGAAATCAAATTAAAATGTGTCTTGTTAAAGTCAGATCGAAAAGCTGGTTTTAATTTTTCATCTATTCGGATGTGCATTTCATTAGTTATACTTATGATGCCCTTTTGTGTATTAAAATTTCTGCGAACTAGAATGGATTAACTAATGTAAATGTGTCATTTGAATAAATTGCTTTCTTTTTAAATTATTTGTGCCCTGGTAATTATTAAAAATGTTATGACAGTGTTTGAACTCTTACTGTGCATCTGTGATGTAATAACATGTAAAAAATATATATATATATTTTCAGAGCTTGTGTGTCTTTTGGACCACGAAATCGGTCCATTGGTGCAGCAGCTAAGAGCCAGGTATGCAATTTAATCTTGAAAATGTCCTAATGTTTTATGTTTATCCCTTAAAGCTGCATCTGATTTTCAGTCTAATCATATAAGACTTAATGTTGTTTGTCTCACTTCAAACACAGGTTGTCACCAACTGCAAAAACACTGTCCAAGGATTCAAACGTTTCCACGGTCGAGCTTTCTCAGATCCATTTGTCCAGAACATAAAGTCCAGTCTCGTGTATGACCTTTCACAAATGCCATCAGGAACAACTGGCATAAAGGTAAATAGCAGAAAGTGAAACATTATCAGGTGAACAGCAGATAACATGACATTTTGAGCTCAGAAAAAACCTGAGCTGTAATCGCTGTTCAAGCACAACATGTTGTGACTGTGAGATGACTGATCAAATTGTGCCAGTATTGTTTAGTTGTAATAGCCAAGCAATGATTTCTTATGTGCTGTGAAAGTGGTCAGAACGGTTGAATGTTATGAGCTGTGTTGTTTTTTTATCTGATAATTTCCTAGGTTATGTACATGGAGGAGGAGAAGGTGTTTAGCATTGAACAGATCACAGCAATGCTCCTCACCAAACTGAAGGAGACTGCAGAGAGTAACCTCAAGAAACCTGTGGCTGATTGTGTCATCTCTGTGAGTTTAAAAGTTGGTCGTAATGATTAATATCCTGAACGATCAGGATAAAGGTGCGCTAATGCTCTGGAAAATAAAACTTTAGGCAAACACGGATGAAGGCTTTGTAAACACAGGCATATACTTTTGTAGATGCCACAAATGGAGCAGAATGCGTTTAAACAGTTTACTTTTTTATTTTACTTGACTTAACTGCATCTAAAAATGTGGTGCTCCTGCACAAGATTCCAAAAAAAAAAACAAAAAACTGTGAGAACCAGTGCAATAGTCAAAGACATCCGTCTAGCAGATGTTCTCATAGGTACTATTGAAAAAATGTCACGGACAGATGCAAAAACATATTTAGTGTGAATGGCCGCTAATGGACGAAAATGTGTCAATTTTGCCGAGTTTATGCCTCTCATCCACACTGGAACAATGTTTTCGTTCACCAAAGATGGAGACTTTCGAAAATGCTCTCTTGTACAATATATTTTGGAAAACAGTTATGTTGGGAAAATGGAAAACCAAAAATGTATTAGTGTGAATTCAGCCTGTGGCTAGACTTCATTAACACTTGCATGGGTGAATACCTCAATGGAAATCCGTTGGTATTCAAATTGCTATTTGAGAATCACTAAATTGACTATTTTAGAATAGCAATTTTAACCTTTTTACCTAATGTTTCTGCAACTGTTTATACATATGTTTAGAAGGAGAAGATGATTTTAAATTGTTGGCCAGGCCACATCACAAGCTGGCTTTGATGTAATGCTGTAATACAGGCCTATTCAACCGGCAGCCAGCTGGCCAAACCCAGACTTTTGAAATTCAGTGGCCCCTTTGAGGTTGTCAGTTATATCTCTTGCTTTCCTTATGGTAAAAAATGTCATGCAATACGATTTGCTATAAAACTCTTAACACCTGCCCCACGCTGTGGAGAATGCATGTCTCAACTGTTAATCATTGTATTTTAAAATCAGTGTGGCACTTTTCTGAGGTAGCGCTATAAATAATAATCTGTCATTTTGACTGAAATGGAAGATTTAATAACTAAAATCACGGACGAATGACAAGCGTGAGTTTGGAGAACAGAAAAGTTCTGTTTATTAGTTTGATCTCGAAAATGTGCAATTTGTAAAAACAAAAATTATTCTATAATCATTCTGTGCCAAGCGCTGTGTGGATTTATGTCGCAAAACAGTCCGCATCTTGTGGTCATGTGATATTGTCAGCCAATTAAATAAATAGGGTTGCATGAATTTTTCCATTGGACAACACTTGAAATCTTTTGTTTCTCTCCCCAAATCCTCACTTGTATCTCTCTCCCATCATGTTTTCCCTGGGTGCATTTTCTCACTTCTTATCCCTAACATCATGTGCTGTGGGCATGTTTCAAAAGTAAAGAAATGCAGTGTTCAGGGTTCAATACAAGTTAAGTTCAATTGACAGCATTTGTAGCATAATATTGAGTACCACAAAAATGTATTGACTCGCCCCTCCTTTTCTAAGGCACTTACAATGAAAGTGAATGGGGGCCAATTTTTTTTTTTTGTTAAATGACTCACTGTTTCAAAAGTTTAGCCACAAGACATAAACAATATATGTGTTAACATGATTTTAGTGTGATAAAATCACTTACTAACCTTTTCTGTGTAAAGTTAGTCAATTTTACAACTTTGTTGCCATGACGATGTATTGTCAAATAAAAACTATAATCCTAAAACAACTGTAAAAATGACGATTTAAACAACATTACAGCTCAAATAATGCATGTGTTTTAATAGAATAGTTAATGTAAGTGCTTTTATAAAATTATAAGCTTCACATTTCTGCCTTTTAAACCCTCCAAAAACTGGCCACATTCACTTCCATTGTAAGTGCCTCACTGTAATCTCGATTTTGGGATGAGTCTGATTTACACTCTGTTATGGACCATTATTGAAAGCACTTTTTCGTTGATTTTGTATGTTTTTGTTTCAAGTTAACTGTACATTTTCAGTATTCAATTTGGTGAAGAAATATTATACTATATTGTATGATTGTTATCTATAGATAGAAGCGTTTTGCTGACAAAATAATTCTGGCTTGGCCCACTTTCCCTGAAGAACTTTTCTATTTGGCCCGATTTTTAATGAAGTTGAGTAGCCCTGGTGTAAGATGTAATGCAAGTTATTTAAATATTTAACAAATAAGTCAATAATATGGATTCAATTAACACATGATATTTGGAAATAATCATGGGGCACATCAGATTTAGTTTTGAGGCTCTCATCTGGTTAAGACGCATGTGCTATTGATGCAGAAGTCATTCTATGGCCATTTTTTTTTTGTCTTTTAATAACAAAGAAAAAGATTTAGATCAACCTTAGAAGCCATGTCTACTGTTATGTTTCTAAGTGAATACTAAAATCTCATAGGTCCCCTGCTATTACACTGATGCTGAGAGGAGATCTGTCATCGATGCAGCTCAGATCGCTGGACTCAACTGCCTGAGACTCATGAATGAAACCACAGCAGGTGAGTTCTCCAGAGTTTAATGCTAATGTTGAGCTGCAATACATCTGACTTTCCATTCTTAAATTACATCTTTGGATTTTCCTCACAGTGGCTCTGGCATATGGCATTTACAAGCAGGATCTTCCAGCCCCTGAGGAAAAACCAAGGAACGTGGTGTTTGTGGATCTTGGCCATTCAGGCTACCAGGTCTCGGTCTGTGCCTTTAATAAAGGCAAGCTGAAGGTGTGTACTGAAAACATTTATACCCATTTTATCACTTACAGTATCAAACCAGTATCATTGCAGAAAAAGTATGTGAACCCTTTGGATCAAACAGGATATCTGCATGAATTGGTCATAGATTTTGATCAGATTTTCAACTCAAGTCACAACAGTAGACAAAAAGTATGCTTAAACAAATAGCACAAAAAATAGCTAATAAAAAATTTGCAACTTGGATGGATATACTAAAATATCCATCCAAGTTGCGAATTTAATTTATGCAAAAAATCATAATATCACAACAACAATATGCAAATAAAACCTTGTTTCCATCCCACGTGTTCAAGAGAACAAAATCGTCACTTCCGGAGAAATTGTAGCCACTGTGACTCTTTTATTAATAAAATGCTTGCGGTTTAGAACACGTTGACAAAACACTCTAAAGAACTTTGTCTCATGTCTGGGAGTGACAGCGCATCTCACAGTTTTGTGAGCACTGTGTGCGTGTGTGTGTTCCTCCATCCTTATGACTTTACCATGCGGATCTATAATATATTACCAAAGTGTTAATAAACCTGTTCTTCGGCAAAGTTCAAGTTTGTATTTGACTTTTTTGCTCCACAAACTCTTTGCAGGCTTTGGATTATTTCATGATGACCAGAGCAACATTTCAGATGCAATGATTGTTCCGTTGGTTAGTCCAGTTATAATAGAGTTATTCAGTCACATGACTTTTTTGACGTGCATCTTGCATTCCTAAGAAATTCAAAAGGAGTGTATTCTGTAGATGTATTTCCATCTTAGTTTATTGCGCACTTCTTATCGAATATAAATGTATCCACCTCAAGCGAGCGTATACGGTTTTTTATGTGCATCCTGGTGTTTCCATCCAGCAGTTTTTATGCAATCTCCCAAAATGAGCATAACAATATGTGGATGGAAACCAAGCTAATAATGTTTACATGTATTTATTGAACATGCTGTGTAAACTGGAACTGTATGTGATTGTGTTAAAAGTTCACTGTATTGACAGATCAGTGTATGTGTCTATACAGATTCTTGCCACAGCATTTGACCCTGAGATGGGCGGCAAAGACTTTGACGAGAGACTGGTGAAGCATTTCTGTGAAGAGTTTGCAGTGAAGTACAAGCTGGATGTGAAGTCCAAGCCCAGAGCTCTGGTCCGGCTGTACCAGGAATGTGAAAAGCTAAAGAAGCTAATGAGTGCCAACTCCTCTGACCTGCCCCTCAACATTGAGTGTTTCATGAATGACATTGACGTCTCAAGTAGACTCAACAGGTAAAAAGTCCTTTAATTCACTGCCTGTCATGATGTTTTATTACACAGCTCTCTGGAATACTTGATTCTGAACGGTCAATTGCAACATATTGCGGTCAGTTATTTTTATTTAAAGGAATAGTTCTCCCAAAAATGAAAATTCTTTCATGCCATTCCAGATGTGTATAAATTTCTTTCAGATGTGTATAATAGAAACAAAGATTTGTAGAAGAATACCTCAGCTCTTTATGTGCTTTTCTGAGCTTTAAAAGTTTGTCCACCATTCACTTGCATTGAGCTGAGATATTCTTCTATAAATCTTCACTTGTGTTCAGCAGAAAAGAGAAAGTCATACACATCTGGCATGGCATGAGGGTGAGTAAGTAATGAGAGAATTTTCATTGTTGGGTGAACTATTCCTTTGATGACCATGAGACTGTATAATTGGCTGTTGTCCCAGGCAGTCATTTTCCTTGTGTCTCTCGTATCACTCTGTGGTTTCTTTCTTCTCGCATAATAAATCAATTCAACTCGAATCTAAATTTCTTGGCAAGTATCCGTGTAATAAGCAGGATAATCTAGAGTAATTGTAGAAAACCCCAACAGGGTGATGCATGACTGATAAAGTCCTGATCATGCTGTCTGGGTTTATTTTGTATTAATGACCCGCTGGCAGAATATTATCCATTACTTACATCACACCTTTTAAATGCATTCATTTTGACAACTATAGAAAAATTCAGATCAACCACAATTATAAAGAGCCTTTATCAGAGATGTCATACTAAGAGTTCTTCAGTCTCTTAGCTCATATATTGTTTTTTTTTTGTTGTTGTTTGTTTTTTGACAGGGCTCAATTCGAAGAGATGTGTGCTGATATTTTAGCAAGGGCGGAATCTCCGCTGCGCAGTCTCATGGAACAAGCTCGTAAGCGTTGGCACTTTCTTGGATAATAAGAATGTATGTTATAGGAAACATTCACCATCTGTCTCTTTATTCCTCCAGATCTAAAGAGAGATGATATTTATGCTGTAGAAGTAGTGGGCGGTGCCTCTAGAATGCCGGCCATCAAAGAGAGAATCAGTAAATTCTTTGGGAAGGAACCAAGCACAACACTGAACGCTGACGAGGCCGTGGCCAGAGGATGTGCCCTTCAGGTCAGTAGTTTCACTCTGCTTAGGCTTCCTCTGCTGACTAAAGCAATGCTAGTAGTTTAACAAGATATGCACATGAGTTTTATTTGATGGCAGTTGTGACGACCTCAATGGTTTATGTCCTCATTTTTTTCTTTTACAGTGCGCTATCCTTTCCCCTGCATTTAAAGTTCGTGAGTTTTCTATAACAGATGTGGTTCCTTATCCCATCTCTCTGAAATGGAATTCTGCAGCTGAAGATGGAGTCAGGTACACAGAGTTGGGACATCTAAAGTTTTACCGTCTTGTTGGTTTAGTTTCACTTGATTATCAAAATCATTTTTTATTTATGAAGTTTTTCTTATTTTTTTATTCTAGTGACTGTGAGGTTTTCCCAAAGAACCATGCAGCACCTTTCTCCAAAGTGTTAACCTTCTACCGGAGAGAGCCTTTCTCCTTAGAGGCGTACTACAATTGCCTGAAAGAGCTCCCTTATCCAGACCCCACTATAGGTATGAAAACACATACTCAGTGTCTACATTTGCCACCTGCCAAATGGAAGTAAAATGGAAGTGGTTTTTTTGAGAAAAATTAAGTGAGAATGAGAAATAAAATTAAGGAAATAACGTGAAATACTGTCTTATTGAAGGTAAAAAAATATATAATTTTCTCAATTCACCCACCATTGGTAATAGGACAAAGTTATTTTTGGGCCCTCCTCACACTATTCTGTTAAAAGTATACATTTACACTGCAGTCTTTTTAAATTTGTCATACATCAATTCTGTATGTAAAATGTTTGATTTCAGTTGTCTTACATTCATTATTCAGGTCAATACATAATCCAGAAGGTGGTTCCCCAGGCCACAGGTGAGAGTTCAAAAATTAAGGTGAAGGTGCGAGTGAATGTCCATGGGATCTTCAGTGTGTCCAGTGCCTCACTAGTTGAGGTGCAGAAGTCTGAGGAGGAAGAGGAGACTATGGACATGGAGCAGACCACTGAAAAAGAAAATGAGGTTTTGCTTTCTAATATTCCCCATATGCCCCTCTCTTCTGGCTGATCAGAATATTTATATATAGATCGCATATTCTGTAAGCACATGTAATTTGGTGATACAGTAGGTATCCCATACCTTAAAGCTGTGCTGTCATTTTTCCCTTATTAAAGGGATAGTTCACCCAAAAATGAAAATTCTCTCATCATTTACTCACCCTCAACCATCCCAGATGTGTATGACTTTCTTTCTTCAGCAGAACACAAAGATTTTTTGAAGAATATTTCAGCTCTGTTGTAGAGGTCTGCATTCCCACAGAACTCCCACGGGACCCAATCAGATTTCTTGCGGTGCAGGTTTAAATTTCTGAGTTGAAGGCGGAAGCTGATGGTACATCCATAAGTTGTGTGCGGGAGCGAGCAGTCAGAGAAGAGCCTGAAAAATCCAATGTGGATATCTATTTTTAAATAATTGATTTATGAATGCCAAAAAACAAAACAACAATTATTATTTTATTTTACAATTAATTTAATTTTGATAACAATAAACAAAAAATCCAACGTAAAAATATGCACACAATACATGCATCAAATTATCCAATATTTAGAGCAGGCTATAGTCAACGGAGCTTTATAAAAATGGCAGAGCATAGCGTGGACACACTGTGTTATCGAAGGATGTGAAACTCGGACTGGAAAATGGTCAATTTAAGTTTTAAGAAACCAACCTCAGGCAAGTCAGATGGGCATCATGTGACGCGGTATCTGATAATAGCTATAACAGAAAAATAAAATGTTGTGTACACTTGTCTGTTTGTATGGCTTTTGCCCTATGTGGAAGCAGTGCGGGATTGTGGGAACGGGAGCGTCGGTAAGAAAATCAGTGTGGGCAGAGAGTGGGTGAACATGGAGTAAAATTCAGCGGGAGCATTCGGGTGCAGGATAGAAACCTGCTGGAGCGGTTGGAAAGAACAGTCCTGTGCAGACCTCTAGTCTGTTGGTCCATACAATACAAGTCAACAGGGTCCTTTGAAGCTCAAAAAGCACATAAAGGCAGTATAAAAGTAATCCATACGACTCCAGTGGTTAAATCCATGTCTTCAGAAGTGATATGATAGATGTGAGGCAGTAACAGATCTGTCCACTTTCAAATAGCTGTCCTAACTGTTCTTCTCTCCTAAGAGTTCTTTTGTTTTTGATGTGTGCATATTGCCACCTACTGGGCAGGGAGGATAATTTATAGTAAAAAAGGACTAAAAGGGATAGTTCACCCAATAATGAAAATTCACTTATCATTTACTCACCCTCATGCCATCTCAGAAGTGTATGATTTTCTTTCTTCTGAAAAACACAAATGAAGGTTTTTAGAGAATATTTCAGCTCTGTAGGTCCATACAATCCAAGTGAATGGTGGCCAGAACTTTGAAGGTCTAGATATCAAATTAAGGCAGCATAAAAATAGTCCTTATGACTCCAGTGGTTTAATGAATGTCTTATGAAGCGATCCACTTGGTTTTGGATGAGAACAGATTAAAATTCAACTCTTTTTCACTGTAAATCTTGCTATTGCAGTCTCTAGGCACGATCATGATTTCAAGCTCAATTACACTTGAAATCATGATCACCAGGGAGACTGCTGTCAAGATTTAAAGTGTAAAATGAATTACATTTTGGTCTGTTCTCACCCAAAATTGAATGGATCGCTTCATAAATCGTTGATTAAACCACTGGAGTCGAATGAATTACTTTTATGATGACTTTATGTGATATTTGGACCTTCAGATTTCTGGCCACCATTCACTTGCATATGGACCTACGGAGCTGAAATATTCTCTTAAAAATCTTCATTAGTGTTTTTCAGAAGAAAGAAAGTCAATCACCTCTGGCATGGCACGTGGGTGAGTAAATGAGATCATTTTAATTTTTGGGTGAACTATCCCTTTAAATATTTATCTATTTCTCAACCACACTTATCATATAGCTTCTGAAGATATGGATTAAACCACTGTAGTTGTATGGATTATTTTTATCCTGCCCTTATGTGCTTTTTGGAGCTTCAAAGTTCTGGCCACCATTCACTTGCATTGAATCAGGGGTTTTCAAAGTGTTAAACAGTAAGCCGCCCCTCTCACAAAATTTTCAAGACTTTTATTTTTAATTAAAATAATAGCCTACCTGTTTGTCCCTATGACAATTTGATTATTTAAATTCTTTCACCTATATTTTTGATAAATTCACATCACATGAGCCAGTCTCCATCTCTATGTTAATCAGACACAAACACATGAAGACACTGCGACCCAATATCATGTTGAATGACGTGAGTCGAAACAGATGTTCTTAGTTGACCTTTTATGTCATTTGATTTGCTCATGTCTCATTAGCGTTCATCAGAATATCATCCTTATACAGTACGAATTTAACCATGTATTGTACTGCATTTCTTGTAATTGTTACTGGCCAAATGGCAAGTTGATTCCTCAAACTCCGGTTTGTTTCTTCCTCTATAACATGTCTACAGACGTAGAATATTTGGATGAATGACCAAAGGCAGAGCTATATGGCTTTATAATAGATTGGTGAGTGCACATGACTGGTTTTGAGCGTGCACGCACTCCCTGAAAGAGAGCAGGGAGATTTAATAGAGCAGCGTATAGTAAATTTGCGTGTGAGCAGAGAGATTTGCACTCACACAACCGGTACAGATGCACTCTCGCATAATATGCATGAGTTCATGACATCTAACAGAATTGTAACGCCATAGAGCTACTGTCTTTTAAGTTGGACTATGGTCGATTGAGCCAATTATTTTCATTTAACTTCACAATATATTTTTACTCTATTTATTAATTTATCTTTTGATTTTACTTGGTGAATTTATCATAATTCTCTACGCCCCCCCCACCCCCCCCCCGACATGCCCTGGTGCCCGTTTGAAAACAGTGACATGAACCAACAGAGCTGAGATATTCTTCTAAAAGTCTCTGTTAGTGTTCTGCAGAAGAAAGTAAGTCATGCATATCTGGATGGCATGAGGGTGAGTAAATGAAAGAATTTTAATTTTTGGGTGACTTCCTTTAATTATGGTTGACTTGGAATAGCGTGGTTCTACAATGGCATTATGTAATGAAAACTTTTGCATGATGCTGCATCCATGACTGCCATATCGGCAAGTGCAACATAAGCAAACGTTCCTGAGTGCACCTTTAAAAGCGTAGCATTATGGGTCAGTGTTTTGGTCAAGTCACAACATGTTTTGATTCATTCCCAGAACAAAATGCAGGTTGATCAAGATGAACAGAAATCACCAGGGAATGGAGAACTGGAAGATGGAGAGAAAAAAGCTGGATCAGAGGAAATGGAGGTAAATGTGATCTATCAATAGCAACAACCAAATTGCATGTGTTTTTTTTAATCAGTTGATAACCTCATAGATAACAGCCCAAGAACACTTAGCTGATAATGTGTCTGTCCATGGATTGTGATTGTTCAGACATCTGCTGAGGAAGGCAAACAGGAGAAGAAATCTGATCAGCCGCCACAAGCTAAGAAGCCCAAAGTGAAAACAAAGGTCCTGGAATTACCCATAGAAAACAGTCCCCAGTGGCAGTTAGCCAATGACATGCTGAATCTCTTTGTGGAGAGTGAGGTATGCTTTCTGTCCCGCTGAAATCAGGATTAAGGGGGAGATGTTTTCAACATTATGATAAATCTACTGTGAAATTTATATTCTTCAGGGTAAAATGATCATGCAAGACAAGCTTGAGAAAGAACGTAACGATGCCAAGAACAATGTGGAGGAGTATGTGTATGAGATGAGAGACAAACTGCATGGGATATATGAGAAGTTCGTCGGAGAGAGTGTAAGAACCACCACATGGGAAAATGTTTATAAGAGCATTAAGATGCCTCTTAGAAGCAAACTCAGATCTGTGTCTGAGTCAGTATGCAAAATGCATCAGTTTTCTCTTATGTCCACTCTGTTACAGGACAGAGATGCTCTCTCATTAAAACTAGAAGACACAGAGGTTTGGCTGTATGAGGATGGTGAAGACCAACCTAAACAAGTATACATTGACAAACTTCTTGAACTGAAGGTACTAAATGTCTTGGATGTGTATTATTTATGATGTGATGTAAGTTGATGTGAATGTGATTAAGTTGACTACAACAATTGCACGTTAACTATGCACTCTGTAAAGCAATTTAGGCCTGTCAACTTATTGAGAATGTTCTTACAGAAACTTGGCCAGCCCATCCAAGACAGATACACAGAATTTGAGGAGAGACCCAAAGCTTTTGAAGAGTTGGGCAGACAGCTGCAACAGTTCATGAAGATTGTAGAGGCCTACAAAACTAAGGTGAAGTTTTGTTGCATAATAATTACAAAAGGAACAGATTTACACTTCCTTGGTGAACAAGGGCTTCACATTTCTTTTTCAAATGTAGGAAGAGCAGTATGATCATTTGGATGAGGCGGAGGTTCAGAAGGTAGACAGGATGGTGAATGATGTTATGATCTGGATGAACAGTAAAATGAACCAGCAGAGTAAACAAAGTCTTGCCGTGGAGCCTGTAGTGAAAACTTCAGAGATACAGGGCAAAACAAAGGTCAGTCTTGGTTTGTACAAATTAGGTCTTGCATTCTATTTAACTATGGTACTTCAGTTGTGGAATGGCACAAAAATAATTTACCATTTCTTTTTTTTTTTTTTTTTTTTTTTTTTTTTTGGACGTACCATTAGTAGAAGCATGGTAGTCTTTGAAGTACCTTGGAGTATCATGTAAATATCATAGTACATATGATAATATGGTATGGAATAGAGTCCATATTGAAAGTCTGGTTCTCAAAATCTAATTTAAACCAATATAGATTTTTATATATATAAAAAAACTTATACATTTAAGAATAAATGTACATTATTTACTGTAATGTAAATCTTTTGTATATAATCAGGTATTACTACCTGAAACCATAACTGTATCATGATACCAACATAGTAGTTTTTGACAGTTATTTTCAATTAACACTTTAGTTATTAATAGAATACCTTATCTGGAATACAAGTTAACTCAATGAAAAGCATTTGTGCCATAATGCTGATTACCATAAAAATTTATTTCGACTCGTCCCTCCTTTTCTTTAAAAAAAGCAAAAATCTGGGTTTCTGTGAGGCATTTACAATGGAAGTGGATGGGGCCAATCCATAAACATTAAAATACTCTTTTAAAGGTTTAGCCACAAGACATGAACAGTATGCGTGTTAACATGATTTAAGTGTGATGAAATCACTTGCTAACCTTTCCTGTGTAAAGTCATATGCAATTTTACAACTTCGTTGCCATGACAACATAACACCGTAAACCCTAAAACGACTGTAAAACTAATTATTAATACAACTTTACAGCTCAAATAATACAAGAGTTTTATCAGAAGAATTTATGTAAGTGCTTTTTAAAATTATAAGCTTCACATTACTGCCTTTAAACCCTCCAAAAATTGTCCCCATTCACTTCTGGTGTAAATGTCTTTTTTTTTTTTTTTGAAAAGGAGGGACAAGTCAAAATACATTTTTGTGGTAATCAACATTATGCCACAAATTCTGTCGATTGAGCTTAACTTGTTAATATTATTGTTAGTGCTGAACCGGGAATATTTCTTTAAATCAATTCCAACTTCACAGGAGCTGTTCTCCACCTGCAATCCCATTGTGACCAAACCCAAACCTAAAGTGGAACTGCCAAAAGAAGAGAATCCATCAGAACCGAATGGACCAGTCAATCCACAGGAGAGCGCTGAAGCCCAGCCCAGTGGCACAGAGCAGCCTCCTGCAGAAACCACAGAAGCCAAGCCTGATATGGACCTTGATTAAGTGTGCTGTGTAATGTTATGTTAACATTACATATTGTTATGTAACATAATGTTATGTGAATGTTAACTGTTATGTTTCCAGTGACTGCTAAATCATCATCCTCACAGCGGGGTGATTCTGGCAATGAGAGAATCAATGGCTATATTTGCATGTCCTTTTATATTAAGAAATTCATAAATCATTATGCAGTAAGCCCTCAGAATGAGAACAATTCTGTCTGCCATTCTGTATTATGCCATTTGGTTCCCTGTCAATGGTTGTTTCAATAAATATGAACTGAAACATTTTTATGTTGTTGAAGTCATGGAAAAATTAAAGGTGCTGCAAGCGATTTAAGCCATTCTGGAACTTCCACCATCATTTGAATTAGCCATACCCTCTATCCAAAACCCCACACACACCATTTCACGGGAGCAGGACACTGGACCAACACTTGTATGAGCATATATGTGCTGCCCCGTGAATGCGCACTATGACTGACAGGTAGAAAAAGTCTTCTGATTGGCTAAAAAGTTCTGACCATGACCTGCAGACATCTTTTGGCCTGTTTACTGAGTAAAGGGCTGTTACAGAGACAGGTGTGATATTTATGGTACCTATTTCAGTGATGTCTGACAGGTAATGATGTTTTCTGCATATTACATATAAAAATAAATCACAATTCACTTGGACTTTAATTTTGATTAGCCTTTAATTTTGTATTTGCCTTTCCAGCTATTGATTTATAAATACATTTATGCGTGTTGCTATAATTTGAGCATATGGGGCAACAGATTTAAAATAAAGTGTGTTTAAAAAAAAAAAAAAAAAAAGTTTACTAACTAACCATTAGTATAAAAATGTTATACATTGGGCTGTTACTTTGTAACGCACTATAGTCAGAGCTCCATTTTAAAATCCACAACATTTATGTTGAAACACATGATTTTGTCAGATTTACCTATATTTAAAATTTACGCAGTTCAATTTCATAACAAAATTCCATAAAATTTAATTGAGTATTGTTTAACAAAATAAAAAACGAAATATTGAAAGTTTTATTAATTTAATTTTGTTAAACATTGCACAGTTCAATTTTATGAAATTGAAATGTGTAAATAAGAAAATATGCTAAATTATGTTTTTGAGTGTATATAAGGATGTAAAAAAAGACTGCAGTTTTCAGATGTCTTATTTTGTAAATTTCTTATTTAATAAACTGTTTCTCAATGTTTATTTTACATTACATGGCACGAGATGCTAAAAAAACAGCAAGTCATGGCGCAACGATCAAAGACATCCGTCTAGCCTACTAGTGCATATTCACAATGAAAAACAGCATTCCATGTGAATGGCCATTTAGAATTAAATCTGTAAACACCGCAACATTTCAGGGGCCTGGGTACCTCAGTGAGTATTGACACTGACTACCACCCCTGGAGTCCTGAGTTCAAATCCAGGGCGTGCTGAGTGACAGCCAAATCTCCTAAGTAACCAAATTGGCCCGGTTGTTAGGGAGGGTAGAGTCACATGGAGTAACCTCTTTGTGGTCACCATAATATGTTGTGGGGCGCATGTGGATGCCACAGAGAATAGTGTGGGCCTCCACAGGCGCTAAGTCTCTGCAGTAACGCACTCAACAAGCCACGTGATAAGATGCACGGATTGATGGTCTCAGATGCACAGGGCCAATGCGATTCATCCTCCTCCACCCCGATTGAGGCATGTCACTACCCACCATGAGTACTTAGAGCGCATTGGGAATTAGGCATTCCAAATTGGGGAGATGCAACATTTCCTTTGATCACAAATCTCATAAATGTTGTCCGATTTATCTTAATAAAATAAAATTGTCACATCTGAACTGTATATGGTTCAAAGGTGACTTTGAAAAATAGACAAATCTGGCAAAATTGGCTATTTTTTTCATTTTTTGTTTTTTCATTAACATTCAGGGCCCTCCAAATCAGAATGAGAATCAGCTTTATTGCCAAGTATGCTTAAACATACAAGGAATTTGTCTTGGTGACAAGAGCTTCCAGTGCACAACAATACAGCAACAAGACAGAGATATTAATAAAAAAAAAAACTAGAATAAAAATAAAAAGTGAATAGAAAATAAAGTATATATAGAAATATACAATAGGACTATATATATATATATATATATATATATATATATATATATATATATATATATATATATATACACTACCGTTCAAAAGTTTAGGGTCACTTACTCATTCTTTATTTTTTTTCTTCACATTTTAGAATAATAGTAAAGTCATCACAACTATGGAATAATAGAAATGAAACTATGGGAATTATGTTGTGACTAAAAAAATCAAAAATAAATCAAAACTATGTTATATTTTAGCATCTTCAAAGTGGCCACACCTTGCCTAGATTTTGCAGAAATGTACTCGACATTTTCTCAACCAACTTCTTGAGGTATCACCCTGGGATGCTTTTTAAACAGTATTGAAGGAGTTCCCATCTATATGTTGGGCACTTATTGGCTGCTTTTCTAAATTATTCGGTCCAAGTCATCCATTTCAAAAACTTTTTTTTAAATAAACTTTTTGTTTTGTAATTAAATAAATTAATATGTTGGCACAATTATATTTTTGTCTACAAAACTAATTTCAAACATGTAAGCATACGCCTTCAGATCAAAAGATCATGGGAAACATTTCAGGCAAGTGACCCCAAACTTTTGAACGGTAGTATATCTATATCTATCTATCTATCTATCTATCTATATATATATATATATATATATATATATATATATATATATATACTGTATATATATATATATATATATATATACTGTATATATGTATGCATGTACAATATACAAATACAATCTGTTATATACAGAAGCAAGGGAATGTAATGGCAGAAGAGGTATGGTATGTTAGATAAATATAAGAAAGACTAAACTGTGTATTGCACATAGTTATTGCTCAATGTGGCAGTTTTAACTGTTCATGAGATGGATAGCCTGAGGGGAAAAAAACTGTTCCTTTGCCTGACGGTTCTGGTGCTCAGAGCTCTGAAGCGTCGGCCAGAAGGCAACAGTTCAAAAAGGTAGTGGGCAGGGTGAGTGGGGTCCAGAGTGATTTTTCCAGCCTTTTTCTTCACTCTGGAAGTGTGCAGTTCTTGAAGGGAGTGCAGGGGGCAACCAATAATCCTCTCAGCAGTCCGAACTGTACTTTATAGTGTTCTGATATCTGATTTCATAGCTCAACCAAACCAGACAGTTATTGAAGTGCAGAGGACAGACTCAATGACTGCTGAGTAGAACTGTATCAGCAGCGCCTGTGGCAGGTTGAACTTCCTCAACTGGCAAAGGAAGTACAACCTCTGCTGGGCCTTTTTCACAATGGAGTCAATGTGGGTCTCCCACTTCAGGTCCAGTGAGATGGTAGTGCCCAGAAACCTGAATGACTCCACTGCTGCCACAGTGCTTTTTAGAATGGTGAGGGGGGACAATGTTGGGGTGTTCCTCCTACAGTCCACAGTCATCTCCACTGTTTTGAGCATGTTCAGCTCCAGGTTGTTTTGACTGCACCAGACAGCCAGCCATTCAACCTCCCTTCTGTATACAGATGCATCGTCATCTTGGATGAGGCAGATGATAATAGTGTTGTCTGCAAACATCAGGAGCTTGACAGAGGGGTCCTTGGCGGTGCAGTCATTTGTATACAGGGAGAAGAGTAGTGGGAAGAGCACACATCCCTGGGGGGCACCAGTGCTGATTGTACAGGTGCTAGAAGTGAGTTTCCCCTGTCTCACAAGCTGCTGCCTGTCCGTCAGAAAGCTGGTGATCCACTGACAGATAGACGTGGGAACAGAGAGTTGGTTTAATTTATTCTGGAGTATAGCTGGGATGATTGTGTTGAAAGCCGAACGGAAGTCCACAAAAAGGATCCTTGCATATGTCCCTGGTCTGTCCAGATGTTGCAGGATATGATGCAATCCCATGTTGACTGCATCATCCACAGACCTGTTTGCTCAATAAGCAAATTGAAGGGGATCTAGAAAGGGTCCAGTGATGTCCTTCAGGTGGGCCAACACCAGTCTCTCAACTGATTTCATGACCACATACGTCAGAGCGACGGGTCTGTAGTCATTAAATCCTGTGAGTTCTGCAAACTCTGCAACATTTCCTTTGAATCGGAGTCACGTGGCGCCATGCAAGGGTCAGACGTGTGAATGGAAAGCTCTGCACACTTTGCTAGTTTTTAATACTTTTTGTGTCATAAACCGGTGAGATTCGATACACCCTGTTCCATAACTGTTCTATGGAGACAGTTTGTCAAAGAATTCAAAATCCTCGTGCTCTGGAGACATTAAAAGACACTCACGTGCTCAAGCTGATACCCCTGACATGGTGCGGGGCTTTTTTCTTTAATTTTCTTTAATCGAAGGGGCGACACTATCAAGAGTGCTAGAGAAGTGCTATTTACTGTTATTTTATCAAGTGCTTCTAGACTTTGGGGCTTATTGAGTGTATGAGATAGATCTGAAAGATTATTAGTGAAGCTATCTTTAGTGGTCGAAAGAATAGTTTTACCTGAATGATAGCGTGGTGTAGATTGAGTAACATTAGCTGATCAGGGCCCGGGACAGTGTTCATGGTTGCCCATGTTAAATAACACACATTATTCTGCTATTAAATCTGCTCAAGGGCTGATTGCCCATGAAAACAGAAATAGCAACAAATTCAAAACAGCATCACCAAGGCCAAACATTTAAGTTGTAGGCAGATCTGAGACAAATAATATTATTGTTTTACAATTTTAGGTCATGATCCTTATCACCGGTGCCCATAAAGCATTTGCCCTCTTCAAAACCGTAGAAGAGGGAGTGAATCACATGTGGACTGTGTCTGCATTCCAGCAACACCCCCAGACTGTGTTTGTATGTGATGAAGATGCCACACATAAGCTGAGGGTCAAAACAGTCAAGTATTTTAAAGGTAATAAAAACTTGAACAAGTTTTACATGGTTCAGTGATCTGTTCCTCCCGGAGGAATGTAGGAGGGAATGCATGAATATTGCATGTAACAGCATTAGATAATCCATTGATTGATGACTTTTTTTTTCTTGTTCTTTTTTTGAAGGTATGATGCATGTGCACAATAAGATGTTGGAAGAGCTATAGCTTGGTTCTGACGAGAAGAATGAACACACTCCGGGTTTGTTAAGCGAAGATTATTAAGCCAATATGTAACTATGTGGTATTTTCAATTTTCTTGAATTTTATATTATGTTTTTTTTTTTTTTTTTTTTTTTTTTTTTTTTACAAAACCTCTCAATACTTGATATTGAATTAGAATGTGATTAGCCTATATTATAATCAATCTGTAATCCCACGGTCTAAAATGTGACAAAAACAAATAAATAGCAAACTGCTGAATAAATAAAAAGTGAATACTTAGAACAACATAAACTGCAATTATATTGTATGGATTGATTGTATTGACAGAGATGACATATGTTTGAATCGTCTCCACAACATAGCACTTGTAGGGTACAACGGGGCTAAAGGCCCCCTGGGGTAAAAGGCACATTTGATTTGATGTTCTCCCACAATACTAAACAGCAACAAAAACTACAACAGCACTAGTTTCCCAAACACCTTTTTGTCACTTAGCACTGTAACATTTTCCTGATCCATGAGATCATTGCATGTAATGTCTAAAGTTTGAATTTGAGGCAGTTTGATCAAATATTTAATATTTTTTTAAATGTTGCAAAAATCCCTGAAATTATCACATTTATTTTGAGACAAAATACTTATTTGTTATTTTCAGTTTTGTTCAAGGTGATTAAATGAAAAGTTTTAAATAACTGTCCAATATGTGAAGGGAAAAAAAAAGTGGTTATTTTGAATAAGCATGATCTTAATTAGTTACCCAAAAAAGCATCTCGTTCTTAAAATTCTTTGATTAGTGACTAATTTTGCATGATAACTATTGCCCCATTATCTAAACCCCCTTGCTGAAACTGAAGTTGAATTAAAACAACCTTCTGTTATTATTTCTTTTCACACAAATTATGTTGCTCTATCAGCAACTGTCCATGATCAAAACTATAATGCTTCATCTGTGAAATCTGTATTGACCAGGGTGTGTTTTATAATACTGCTAAATGCTGACAGGTACAGAGATCACATAGGGAGATTTAAAAATATCAATTACAAATACAAATGTAAGCTTATACACACGTGAATGTAATCATAATTTTGATGGGCTCTCTCTTTCCAATTATCACATAGCCATTTCAAGTTTACAAGTGTACTTATAAAGGTGTGTTTTTAGTTTAAAAGTCTGTCAAAGTCACTAATGGAAACACTTTTGGTTACATAACAGTAATCTTCAAAAGCTCTTGTCATAAGCACAAACGTGGGTTGTGTTGCAAAGTCTACTGAGATATCTACCTAGACAGCATTTTTGACCAACATAAGTGCTCAGCAGACTCAATGATGATGCCTACAAATGCTTTCTAGGTAGGCAGCTGACTGTGTTTTGAACACAGCCATAGAGACTGACGCTGTACCCGACTGAGCATGAGCATTCGCCATTGTTTGGGCTACAGATTAGCCTGGTACTGGCAATCTGTCTTGACAGGAAAATACATCAATCAAACCCATTAAAGAGAGGGGCGGTTGGTAATATTGGCAAACGTTTAATGTTTAATCATTTGTTCTGTATGAGTGATTAAGTGAACAGATCGACGCAAAACTAAGAATGACTGATCAGAGGAGTGGATATCAGCAGGTAACAGCATGATGAAGCTCATTTGTTTCGTTATCACATCGGGCTTTTGTTTTTCTCGAACGTCGATCATTTTGGGGACATGCTTAATAATTTGATCACTGGCTCTGGATTATAATGTGCTTTTGGAGAGACGCGGTTAAAGTTAGATTAATTAGCTGGTTAGCCGCCTTACTACTTCTGCGGCCTTCTTTTACCAAACCGGAAAAACAAATGGCTCTTCATTGTTACTTTTATATTAATAGAATATCAGCGCTATTTTATGATTGATAAAATTACTGATTAAATCATTTTGAATTTATTAATTCAAATTTATTAATTTAATATAAAACGTAAACAAACCCGTGGTAATATATATATATATAATAGTTTCTGCGATATGTTTATTCTAAATGTAATATGTATTTTTAATAGTGTTTTTAATTGTTACTTTTTAACTATTAAGTTGCTTTTATTTAATATTTTATATGATACATGTATTTAATATTTTATACAATACTTTTATTTTACATATAATGTTTTTATTCAATTTCGTTTATTTTATATATTTTAATATTTCAAATTATATTTAATAGTTTATATAATACATATATTTAATATTTTATATAAGACAATTATTGTAAATATAATGTGTGTTATTTGATTTTATTTATTTAAATGTTTATATTTCAAAGTATATTTTATATTTTATATAATACATTTATTTTAAATGCAATATGGATTTTTATACGAGTGTATAGAATTGTTATTCAACTTTTTATTTACTTATTTAACTATTAAGTTACATTTATTATTTGTACTTTGAATATTTTATATGAAACTTTTATTTAAAAAATAACATATTTAATGTAATTTTATTATTTAAATATTTTTAAATATATGTAATACATTGTAACATTTATTTTGAATATATATATATATATATATATATATATATATATATATATATATATATAGTTTTATATTATAATACATTTTAACATTTATTTTGAATATATGTAGTTTTATATTATACTTAATATATAAATATAATTTCATTATGTTCTGTATTAACTTACATAAATATAACTTTTTCAAATATCACCAGCTCTTTTCTTCTTGTCTGTAGTTGAATAATGAGGAGGAGACAGGGGAGGTGATCCAACAAGCCACTGATGCTCCTCCACCATACAGCACCATTGCAGCAAGTAACGCAGGTAACATCTACAGCCTATTGCCTAACAACTACAGGCCTGAAATTACAGCTGTCATGTTTCATAATCCTTTTACTCGGTGCTTGATTTTGTATTTGTATTTTTGCTGCAGCTTTTTTTGAGTACAAAGAGGATGAAGTGTACCCCAAACCCCCCTCATACAATGTTGCCACATCATTGCCATCATATGATGAGGCCGAGAGGAGCAAAGTAGAGTCCACTGTACCCCTCGTCACTGACAGGGTAAGATTTGTGACACATCTGTGATTCATTTTGGTTAATAATAGTCGATGGATTACTCTTTTGACACATTCTTACTTGCACATCTGTTATAGGATGAGGACTTTATTGCCAGGGATGGCTTTCATGATACAGATCAACTGCGGGTTGGAAATGATGGGATATTCATGCTGACGTTTTTCAGTAAGTGTACAGTGCATACAGTGACATCTTTCCTTTGAAAGACCACATGGTATTATTAGGTGGGAGGGAACATTATCATTCTGAAAAGCATCTTATTGGACAACTTTTATTTATGCAAAAATTGAGTCATCACATTTTTTGGTTAATTTTCCCGAAAGAGAATGAATATAAACTGTAAATCTGCTAAATATGTTTACACTGTGTCCTAACTAGCAGCAAGTAATTTATCTGTCCACACTGAAAGCAAAAACACAGTGTGATGCAACAAATTCACAGATAGTCAGAACATACTGTATTTGATGTTTAAAATATGTGGAGTGGGCGTATGAGATTTCACTCTGATTTACATGGAAGAAATAGAACTTATTGCATCATTCCTGGTTGAAACTCCAACTTTAATGTAGATCTTTTTTATTTAATATGTCCTGCTGTTTACTCTGGTGTGAATTTTGCTTCAAGAATGAAAAGAAAGCTAATAATTCTTCTGATTTAAAAATGTCATATTCCGTTATGGTTTTTGGATGGATGATTGAATTGATGGATTTACATATGGACACAACTGCAGCAGATGTGTTAATGGATGTATTCCTTTGCATTCCCAGTGGCATTCCTCTTTAACTGGATTGGCTTTTTCCTGTCCTTCTGTCTGACCACCTCTGCCGCTGGCCGCTATGGTGCCATCTCTGGGTTTGGACTTTCCCTGGTTAAATGGGTCCTGATTGTCAGGGTACGAGAGGATGCCAGTGCTGCATTTTTAGACTGAGCCAATAATTGCTCTATACAGTTCCCCAAAAATTTTTCATATTCTGCTAAATATTAAGCATTCATGGCTCATCTAAATCCCTTTAAACTGGATAGAACTGTGATAGTTTAAGGAGTTAGAATACGTGTTTTAGTAAAATATGTTTTTGCAATGTAATAGAGAATGAGCAACTCACTTTCTTTGTTTCTGTGGTTGAAACAGTATTCTACCTACTTCCCTGGATATTTTGACGGCCAGTACTGGCTGTGGTGGGTTTTCCTTGTTGTAGGTGAGTGTACATTTGCTTGAAGAATACTGCATATGGTTTCTATTTTTATCTTTGCTCTCTCTTGAATTTATTTGAAATTAAAAATGGTGGAACATTGTTTTTTTAATTGTTGTACACACTATTAAGTGTTGTTTTTATTTTTTTTTAATCCCTCCAGGATTCCTGCTGTTCTTCCGGGGGTTTGTCAACTACTCCAGAGTTCGCAACATGGCAGATCATTCCATGTCGACCCTTCCTCGAACCCAAGTTCTTTTTATCTATTAGGTAAATCAAAAGAATCGATTCACTGGTTTTACATGCATGTTTATGTGTGTGCAGTAATGCCAGCGTATGTGATAAGAATGTAAAAGATTAATCAAAAGAGATTGTTCTAAAATATAAAAATGAGTATTTCAAAAATTGATGATTGAATATATAATTCTAAAATGTAGGTAAAGTATTTTCTGTTGCTAATTAAAAAAATAAAAAAATAAAATCTGATGATAGATTTTAAACCTCAGGATAATTGGAAAATGCAAACTCAAAGCAAGCTGACGACATGTTTTTGAATCTTCAGGATGTAAACGGCAGAGCAAAGATGAATTCATACGCATCTCTGTTGTTCACATAATGCATCTAATTACATTGGCATTTTTACTAAAGGATCTGAATTGTTCTCCAGTCATTTATCTGTGCTTCAAGTGCAGTCATAATATATGCATAAATTCTGCAGTTAATGTGCATGTGTTTGGCATTTTAAAGGTGCACTCAATTTTGCTCCTAAAGAAATGAATTGTAATTTTGAAACATATGTAAATAATCATGACCACTCACATGAGATGAAGACTCCAGTCATGTCAGTAACCTTATAATAACTGTTTTATTCTACATGGAGAGGGTACCATCATGGGGCTGCCATGTTAGGATCACATGACGAGCCAAATACTACTTGCTTAATCTCAGTAACCATCCTGTTATTGGAAACTTTCACTCATGGATTAAATTATGGTAATATCGTGGCTGACTGTGAATACTGAATTTCTACAATGGCATCGTTAACTGAAAACTATTTTGTTTGAATGATGCTGCATCCACGCCCCTAGGTGTCAGTGTAAATCCAATATGACATAAAAAATCTGAGTGCACCTTTAAATTCTAATAAACAGTGATGCCATCAGAGAGTTTGTTTTGTAAAATTCCCAGTCGCACAGTTTGTTTCTGTACGTTTTCTCTTAATTTGTGGGAAAGTTGTAATTTTACTTTGTGAGTAAATCGAGTAATTGAACTTCTTTTGTGAATTACAAAAGAGGATGTACTGTATATAAAGGTACTCAAGAAGAGAGTGATATCAGACGTTATAAACATGCACTTTTAAGATATATACACAGAACAAAAACACAGAACAACTGTTGGGTCCTTTTTAAGTTTAGTTAAGAATACTTGTTTCAAATTGCTGTCATGAAGAGGACCAAAATATTAGTTATCATGTAAAATGTAAGCCTAGATTTATAGCAGTTCGGTATAATGAAAATGAATACAGCATTCAGGCACATCTGAATACATATTATAATGCGCTTAATCGATGATCTGGTTAATATTTTATGATGCCAAATGTAGCAGTAGATGATTCATTTCAGTATGAGATAGTGCTTCACAGTGCTTTTGTGATTTATATGTTTTACACTTGTCTAGTAACTTTTAATAAATGTAACTTCTATGGCAACTCCACTGGTTACTTTGTATGTTTGTCAAAAAAATATCTTGTGTTTAAGCACTAACATTGCCTCCTTTTAGATCCTCGATTGGAATTGGATTGTATACTTCAACAACTAAACAAATCTAATATTTGCACATTAATCGATTAAAAAGTTAAGAACAACTGTTAAATCCATTTATTTGACCTCTTAATTTTAAAATAACATTAAAATTATCTTAATGGCTGAAGTGGGAATGGCAGATGTATTCACCTTAAAATAGATCTTTCAGTTACAGCTCTTGCAAATACTAATTTTAATGTTTGTACATTTTATTTGGAGTTAATATAATTGTTCAAATATAATATTTTCTTATACATCGGTCTATGCACGGTACTATTACTGTACATGTATCAGCAGTGTGCTGATTTAGAATAAAAAATGTAAAAGATTGATGAAATTATTGTGGATTGATTAGGATGATCAATAAATTAACAATTTACTGCTGTTGCCTTAATATGTAATCATGTAATCTTTAAAAAAAGTAACTGTAATGTGATTGAGTATTTTAAAATGTAATTTAATACAATTACAAATTCTTGATTTTTGTAATCTTAATACATACTCCATATTACATGTAATCAGTTACTACCCAACACTGTTGGTATGCAGCAAACACAGACAAGCGGAATGATACAAATAGTGAAGTGTCCCAGACATTGCAGCAACTTTCTTGAAATACTGCAATCAAATTCGAAGATCAGAACTGTTATATAAAATGTATATGATGCATAATGTATAAAATATATTATCCCAGAATATCATGCATGATGTAATACATTTTAACAACCATATACAGTGCATCCGGAAAGTATTCACAGCGCTTCACTTTTTCCACATTTTGTTATGTTACAGCCTTACAAAATGGATTAAATTCATTATTTTCCTCAAAATTCTACAAACAATACCCCATAATGACAATGTGAAAGAAGTTTGTTTGAAATCTTTGCAAATGTATAAAAAAAAAAATTAAAAAAATCACATGTACATAAATATACACAGCCTTTGCTCAATACTTTGTTGAAGCACCTTTGGCACCAATTACAGCCTCAAGTCTTTTTGAGTATGATGCTACAAGCTTGGCACACCTATTTTTGGGCAGTTTCTCCCATTCTTCTTTGCAGGACCTCTCAAGCTCCATCAGGTTGGATGGGGAGCGTCGGTGCACAGCCATTTTCAGATCTCTCCAGAGATGTTCAATCGGGTTCAAGTCTGGGCTCTGGCTGGGCCACTCAAGGACATTCACAGAGTTGTCCCGGAGCCACTCCTTTGTTATCTTGGCTGTGTGCTTAGGGTCGTTGTCCTGTTGGGAGATGAACCTTCGCCCCATTATGAGGTCCAGAGCACTCTGGAGCAGGTTTTCATCAAGGATGTCCCTGTACATTGCTGCATTCATCTTTCCCTCGATCCGGACTAGTTTCCCAGTTCCTGCCGCTGAAAAACATCCCCACAGCATGATGCTGCCACCACCATGCTTCACTGTAGGGATGGTATTGGCCAGGTGATGAGCGGTGCCTGGTTTCCTCCAGACATGACGCTTGCTGTTCAGGCCAAAGAGTTCAATCTTTGTTCCTCATGATCTGAGAGTCCTTCAGGTGCCTTTTGGCAAACTCCAGGTGGGCGGTCATGTGCCTTTTACTGAGGAGTGGCTTCCTTCTGGCCACTCTACCATACAGGCCTGATTGGTGGAGTACTGCAGAGATGGTTGTTCTTCTGGAAGGTTCTCCTCTCTCCACAGAGAAATGCTGGAGCGCTGTCAGAGTGGCCATCGGGTTCTTGGTCACCTCCCTGACTAAGGCCCTTCTCCCCCGATCGCTCAATTTGGCCGGGCGGCCAGCTCTAGGAAGAGTCCTGGTGGTTCCAAACTTCTTCCATTTACGGATGATGGAGGCCACTTTGCTCATTGGGACCTTCAACCCTGCAGAAATTTTTCTGTACCCTTCCCCAGATCTGTGCCTCGATACAATCCTGTCTCAGAGATCTACAGACAATTCCTTGGACTTCATGGCTTGGTTTGTGCTCTGACATGCACTGTTAACTGTGGGACCTTATATAGACAGGTGTGTGCCTTTCCAAATCATGTCCAATCAACTGAATTTACCACAGGTGGACTCCAATCAAGTTGTAGAAACATCTAAAGGATGATCAGTGGAAACAGGATGCACCTGAGCTCAATTTTGAGTGTCATGGCAAAGGCTGTGAATACTTATGTACATGTGATTTTTTTTCGTTTTTATATTTTTAATAAATTTGCAAAGATTTCAAACAAACTTCTTTCACATTGTCATTATGGGGTATTGTTTGTAGAATTTTGAGGAAAATAATGAATTTAATCCATTTTGGAATAAGGCTGTAACATAACAAAATGTGGAAAAAGTGAAGCGCTGTGAATACTTTCCGGATGCACTGTATGTATGTCTACTATAGTAAAAAAAAAAAAAGAAAGAAAAGGAATTGCTGGGTCTCAACAGGACATCATTAATTCAAGGCTAGTACACTGTGCTGGAGATGGACTGTTTTGTTGTTAGGAGATGGAAAACTACAGTAATGTGTAACAGCTGTTAATCTCTTTTACAGTGGAGGACTTTTATTTTAGGCCTTGCATTATACAATGAATGGTCGTTAATGTGTTTGGTTTCGGGAGCAACAGAAAGTTTGTCATCACAAAATGCAGCTTGCCACCCCAACCTCTTTTTTTTTTTTTTTTAAATTGTGCATAGTTTTAATGTTAAAAACTGACAGATTTTTAATAATCAATTAGCTTTATTAAAATACTGCTCTACTCAAACTTGATACAAAAAAGATGAAAGTGTTTATGTGAATGAAATCGTTGAGAGAGATAATTTAAATACTTTTTCATGCAATTTAAAATCTTGCCTTCGCTGACTCTCAATGAATGAATATATGGCAAAACAGCAGATGTTCAATTGTTGATAAGAGAGTCTGAATCATTGCATTACAAATCCTCTTCAGCAAAATACATGCCCCACCCACTCCCCTCCCATCTTTCACTGTTGACACAATAGGGTCTAACAGAACATTTCATAAGACACATTGCAAAAGTTCATGTAAATACATCTTTTTATTCATATATATATCTGTAGGAAGGGAAGAGCAAAGTGTGAAAAGTACTGCTCGGATATTGATTTGAATTTGAGATTAACGATTTCTAAATCTGTACCACACAATGCAATGCTAAGCAGGTTGAAGCTGGAGTTATCATCTGTTTGTTTTAAGTATTACACTTTCACAGAAGAAATTCAAAATATTAATCTTTTTTTTTTTACGCCTCTCAAATGTATACCAGCTGTTAAGACACAGTTTCAGATTGTACAAATTAAAATCAGTATATGTTTGGCACAGAAATAACAGATTGCATCATTACAGGTGAGTAAAAATTCCCAGAGTTAACCCTGCTCCTGCACTACAGTATCACTCAACCAACAAAGATCGTTAGCACTCAGAACGAAAAAAAAACAAGGTTAATTTGATGGATTAGTCTCCACCTGATGAAAAAAAAAAAAGTACTGTATACTGCCGTAATAGAAATATACTGAAAATATAATTGAATCGGGCCTGAGTTGTGATGTTTGGTGTATCTATGTATGATTGTATTGTGTTTTATTCCTTATCAGGGACAAAAAAAAAAAACATTCACCTTAAACCAGAGTGTTATATGTAATGTTAAATGCATACATTGTTTTGGTTGTGTAATGCTGCTGCACTACTAGTGAAGGAACAAAGACAACACACAAAAACATAAAACATTTCTTAGACAGGATTCACATTACATAATTCCTATATGAATTAACGGGTGAAAATTAATAAGAAATGGCTTTCTTACATATAGTATAATTCTGCAAATCAAACTTAAACCAGCTTTTTTAAAGCATTTAAAAGGAGTGAAAGTGCTCAAATTGCATTTCTCAACTGACGTCCAACCAACATAGAAAGAATGCCGATCGTCAGACTCCTTATATCTATGCTATATCAATAAGGATACATTTCTTTAGTTCACGCAACAGATCACCGAGCAGCCAAAAATGAACACAGCCATTTGTAAAATTACAAGTGCAATTGGGTATAAAAGTACAATCAACTATGAAGAAGTCCTAACGCAGCGGATGCAAAATGTCTGGTGTGGACAGGTAAAGAAAACGGCTAAAAATAAGCTAAAAAAAAAGGCACATTTTCCCTTTTCTGTATATATATATATATATATAATGTAATTTTTTAGCAGTTAGCGACATGACGTTTAAAACAGTAAAGATATGCTGTTATACAAAATGTATTTGATTTCCAAACCAAGCTGAAGCCATTATTACTGTACATATTATTGAAATTATTTCACACTTGTATCAGATGAAGTTAAAAAGTCTCTATTTTGACATAAAAGACCATGTTTTGAAAAGTTAATATGTGTACTAAATAATCTGTGCATATTGAACTGTACTGTAAGTGCTGTGGCTCTGCATCTGCTCCAAAAATAAAAGGCGTTTGAAACTACATATAGTGACCTTAGAGAATTAGCTTTCCTCTATTAATTGTTTATGCTGGAAGTCAAAACACCTGAGACAACATGTATGGGATAATCTGTCACTATCCATAAGATTAACAGTTATGTCATTAGCTTTTTAGAACCTCTTTGCTTTAATTACCCGTCTCTTCCTCTGATTCCACTTTTTTTTTCATCAATAATGGAGTTCTGTGCTGGGTTGCATACAGTCCCCGCCATTCACTCTCCCCATGCTGCAGTGCACACTGCACTCCCTCCTTAAGTCTGCTGTTGCGGGTGGAGAGGGGAGACGGAACGGGGTGAGCATTTAAGGCATCATGTCCTGCTGCTGGGAGGAGCTTCACTTCTGGTGAAAGAGCAGCGGTTTGACACTCCCAGCTTTGAATTTTGGTAACTGGTTGCTGATGATCTCCGCAAGCATTTCGGGAAACTCCACGCTCAGGGATTTATTCACAAAGGTGTAGAAACAGAAGTTCAGGAGTCCACCCACCATCTGCGAAGAAACTGACGTTAGGAATTTGAACACACTGCTTTACATTATATAAGCAATAATCAGAGAAAGTATTTTTTATACTTTTTTATAACATACATTTAATTCATATTATATTGATTATATATATTTTAGTATACAGTATATATGATAAATCTATATTTAATTTTATATATCTTTATATTTTATATTAATAATATATTAGAAGTATGCAGTATATATAAATATAAATAATATAGCATATTTTATATATATATATATATATATTTAATAAATATAAAATATACAACAAATAATAACTTTGCAGACAACGTGAAACAGAATTCACAATACATTTACGTGGTAACATCGGCAGAAAAATGAAAGAATTTATGAAAAATAATAAATACAAACATGTTTCCATGGATGAACATGGACTGATGAATAATATACAATAAAAACAAGATTTATTAAGAAAGTAAACAGGGTCAATTTTTATTTTTATGTTGTCTTTAAACCAAAAATGTACATTTATGCAATGAAAAGACAAAAATGTACGTAGATTATTTTGGAAATAATAAATTACATCATGCATGGAGTCCAGTAGCTTAGTTAGCTGATAGAATCGCTGCCAGTTCTGGCTGGAGTTCTCCTCTCTCTTCACAATGGCCTTGCCCAATTCTTTAATATAGGACATTCGTAGCTCATCGAACACTGATTGGCTCTTCAAACCATCCTTCGGCACTGAAAAACCACAAAAGGACAATAACAAGTTTTTTCCATCATTCCCTGTAAAACATTGCTCCCATAAACTATTATATTGCTTTGTGACTAAGCTCATTTGAAACAATCATTGCTCAAAGAATACACTAAATTAAATCTGACTGGATTGAGGCCATTCATCTGGATTCTCATCAAACTTACATTGTAAATGGAATTATTTTAGCAATAAAGGAGCTCACCTGTGCTCAGCAGCAGAAGGACTTTCATGCACAGGTATTCATCATTTGAAACTTGCAGCCTGACAAACTCATTGGAGATCTTCAGCATCTGTTCACACTGATCAGTCATGTACGGCAGCTTCATCCTCTCTCTGTAGACACATACAGAGCTTCCTCATTCATTTGTGTGAAACACTTATATTTGTTGTTGTTATTTGGAGTTATATGGGCAGTCAAACTGCCAAAAGTGAAGGGGATTGGTAAAGCCGATGGACTGCTAAATGAGATACATACTGGTTAATCACCAGGTCTGGAGCAAAACACAGCATATTTCCATTACACTGCTGGTATGATCTCCAGCCTAATCCAAAAGACATGAGGAAGAGCCAGGAGCATTGCAGGAGGGTCATCTGATCATCCAGGTGAAGGTTTCGGAAGCCTAAAAGTGAAGAATAAAACAGAGGTTTTCTTAAAGCATGCTCAACAGCAAAACATTTTCTGTGCTGACAGTAGCATATGAAAAAAATAACAAAAAAAAACTTTTGAACAATTTGGGTAATTTCATTGATTATTTTGTCTTGTGGAATCTGTTATGTAGCTTCTGCAGCGCAGTAGTAATTTTTTTTTTATCTCTACTATTTTTTTTTTTTAATAATGCTAATCTTCTAATAGATTCTGCAACTGTAAATGTTTTGAGTATTAATTCTTACTGTAGATTTAGTGATGTTATCCAGAAGAGATAGTATCAAATATCCGTTCTGTGTACCTTTACTTACTGGGAGCACACTAAGCTTTAAGGGTCATAAAACCACAAAACACTTTTTTGAGAGTTTACTGTGAAGGGGAAAGTGCTTATTGTTTCTTTCAAATGAGCCATTTCGGTCTTCCAGTTTAAAAACAGAAGTTGAAGCAACGTCACAAAAATGAGGTAAACTCTTATGTTATGATTGGTTGAACAGTACACATGTATGTCAGTAGAGTTTGAGCACTTCTCCACAATATTCATGAGAAAGAACACTTCCATCCAATAATGGCACTGCCTCATTCATGAGTTCACATTACAGAGCAGAATTCAGACTCATGGAGGTAACAGCTGTTCTGGGAAGGTGCGAGACTTCAACAGCACTCGCCGAACAGACACGAGAGGGGACTTTTACACTGAACACCGCAATGAGAATGAAATCACTTGTCAGAATGGACAACAGTCCATAACTGGACCGGCACGTGCACGCATGGCTGCAGTTCTGCTACTCGCACTCCAAACGTACGGTTTATGAGGAGATGCTGTTAGACAGAGCACTGATAATAAACAGGATAACACGATGGATTATTCAAAAACAGAAGACAATGATATAAACTGAAAACTCAACGTCATGTCAGTTCTTTTTTTTGTATTCTTTACATTGTGTGAAAGGATCTTCCAGGATTTACGTTTACATGGTTTCCGGCGTTGCGTCATCATGACAATGGAGTTGAAATATTGGATAACTTGACACAGACAAGGTTAGTAAGCAATTTTATCACACTAGAGTCACGTTAACACGCATTATGCTTAAGAATTGTGGCTATACTTTTGTGTATTGGACCCGTTTATTTTCATTATGTGCCTTACTGAGTGTGATTTTTCTCTTTGGAAAAAGAGGGATGAGTCAAAATAATTTTCTGTGGTAATCAACATTTTGCCAGAAATGCTGCCAATAGACTTTAACTTGTATTTAACCTGAAACACTCCTTGTAGGAATAAATGTTTTGATGGTAATGTCTGCTCTGTATTCTGTTCTCACTTGGACAAAACATCCAAATCGTTTAGCAGAAATGCAAACTGTTCTATCGTCTTCACTCTTCACACTTTTGTCCCATGATTTATTTACAGCAAAGTGCCCCAAAACTCTTTAGTTTTTATCGCCACTCATAATGTGATGTTCATCCATCTCTCTTGTTTATGTGTTTGGAAGAGGCTATGGAGATACTCACGTCCTCTCCTCCTTCCTGCCCCTGTAACCCCCCAAATTTTACATCTTTTCACATGCCCACTCCATGAGCCTTTTTTCAGTCTAAGGTTTGAACAATTGGTTCTGAGTGGGTTCATGACACTTTAAACCTGACCTGCTGGCACACTAGGGAGCTACATCACACTTAAAAACATGACCCTTCAGAGCACCCTTGTTTAGAATGAAATTCCATGTTGTACCTGGCAGAGCTTTGGCCCATTTGACCGCAGAGATGACTTGCCGGCCACCCAGCCTGTTCAGAGTGGTCATGAGGCGGGTGGAAGTGTCAGGTAGGGTGCTGTCGTATCCAGCGTAGATAGTGTCTGGCTCGATGGCCTTCAGTAGAGATAACATGGTTGGCACCAGCTGAGGCATGGGTTTTGGCACCAGTGCCCGTGCCTCGGGCAGTGGAGGGAGTGTATTCTCGGGAATCGATTGCTGAAGGACTACCTTGCCGGATGGACGGGGCTTCTTGGTCTTACGGGCTACAAGTGGATAAGGAAAGTTAAAAACAGTTTAAAACACTTTATACCTTGCTGGAATTTTAAATTAGTTACAAATATGGACAGTAGGGCTGGGTGATATATAGAATTTTCGCTATATAATTATGATGATGTAGCTGGTGATATAAAATTAAGCAGTGTCATAAATATCGCAATGATTTTAATGCGTTTTTCATTTGGCCACTATGTTTCTTAAAGAGTGTGTCATCAGCCTAATTTCATGATTATTCAGGGCAACACAGTTAATTAAAATAACATCAGAATAGTGATATGGTCATATGAGATTATTAAACTGCAAAAGGCTGTAATGCATGTTTTTTTCCCATCGGCATGGCAGCCAACATAAAGAACTGTCCTCCCATATGTTTGAACCTGGCATCATACTGTATGCTATCCCCGCCGACAATGGGTGTGTTCCATTCAGATGATCACATTTTAAGTCATTCTTATTAGAAATTTTGTTTGGTACAACCCTACTGCATAGCCACCATAATTGTTCTCCCTTCGAAGTGCCCTAAGAATACATTATTTGCGCCGTTCAGAACACAGACAATGAAAGTGGCAACTTGAAAAGTTTTTTTCGGAGCTTTTGAATGTAAATATGGATATGTAACTTGGATGAACTCAATTTAATAAATGATACATTAATTTCTTAAATATTTGTATTCCACTCACTATGCTTATTTTATTTAAGATTTGTTTTATAAATATCTAATTATTTAAAAGATGATTGCATTTTCTCTAAGGATGCATGCAGCAAGCGATTAAAGTTGACCGCATCTGCTGACCTAGATTCAGCTTTTCCTGTCCCACTCCTGCCTAAACTTTGGATTTGGGTAGGAGAAACTGATCCGACACCAGCAGTTATGGGCAGCTTTTTGGCGGAGCAGAAATGGGAAGCATTATGCAGTGGAGTGAAACTCCTAAGGATTTTTATAGTTCCATTTCTCACTCATGCAAGACAAGCCAATTTACGGGGCACAGTATGAGACTTGGGGGGCATCACGAGCCAGCAGCGCTTCACTTTATATATCAAGATATAATTTTTGTAGTCATATCGTTCAGCCCTAATGGACTGATATTTGGGGACACACTGGTAAATTTACATAACTGCAAAATTTAGTTACTTACCCTCCAGGTTCATGCCTGCCATGAGACATTTGCGGAAACGACAAGCAGGGCAGTTCTTCCGGCGGATTTTGTCAATGATGCAATCGTTCCGCCCAGCACACAGATAATTGTGTTGCCCTATGAGAATTAAATTAAGTGTGAATTAGATAGGATGTCTCAGGGGTCCACCATCATGTACTGGTTCATAAATGCTTTATTTTTGTAATAGTATAAATACAGTTATGGAATAATAGCAATTACAGAAAGCTGCTACATTTATGGAGACATTTCTTTCTTTTGAATAATGTGCACTGATGAATCATCCACAATTAGACCAATAACGTTCATTAAGAAAGTAAATAATTTAATTACATTGTTTATTTCAGGTACTGCAGAGGTCTCTATTTATTGTGTTGTATGTATTGTGCATCTGCCTGTATATCAGTTTGATTAGGTCAATTCTGTCTCTTAAAGCTCAAAGTTAAACCGCAACAGTGGTTTATGGAGTTCACCAGCTCTAAAAATACCACAATGCATGAATTTAACCTTGTTTTCCTTCCACAAATATACACGTTATTTTAAAATCATATTTGAGCTATCTGTATGCATTAGAGCAATATTGCAGGGATACTTCTTTTGAATGCCAACAGGAAAAAAAAGCATTTTGACAGACAAATGACTCATAGTATGAGTCGCAGGAATAGAGACATGCAGTGAGAAGATCATGAATGAAGCATCTGGTCCCTGATTTTTAACTAATCAGGTAAAGATGGGCAGAGAGTATTATATCAGGCACAAACAGATAACATATTTTAGTTAGACTTATGTGTCATATTCCTGTACAGTAAGTCTGCTTAAGGCATACGATAAAAGCTTGAGTAAGAGCGAGCAAAGCTTCTCTCATGAACACGCAACAGACATCAGGAATTTTGCTGAAAAACCACTTGAATTCCGGGTTGTTTCTTTTGTCATTTAGAAGGATTGGAAAATGACACATAAGTTGCATGGACTACTTTTATCAAACTTTGAAGTGAAAAGACAGAGGGGGAATCTTACTTAAAATCTAGTTGTGTTTCGCATAAAAGTGCAAGTCATACAGGTTTGAAACGACATGAGAGTGAGTATATGATGACATAATTTTCATTTTTGTGTGAATTAGTGTCCAAGACTTCCTCACCTTCAACTGCTCTTTTAAAGAAGACCTTGCAGCTTCCGCAGGTGAGGACTCCATAATGGCAGCCTGAAGCTTCATCGGAGCACACCAGACAAATCTTGTGCGTGGTGGTGCCGGACTTTCCCCCGGTTGAGGGTGTGCAATTTTCAGGTCTCACTGCGGGACTGAAACACACAGAACAGATACATCAAAATACAGGAACATATTTCCTTCTACGTGAGTTGCTCAGAGTCCAGTAGTTCAAACGAATCCACAATAGCTGCGGGGCTGGTTCTCATTTCATTTCATATTCACCACAGTTTTCATGCTCCTACATCATTCCGAAACAAAATAGAGGATGACAGACTGGCCACCAGGGGGCGACTGCTGAATGCAACCTGGACATTGAGCACCAATCCATCGCCATTCTGCAAGATGCCACATTTGCAACGCCTACATATGCATTCAGCGTGAGAGAAAAGAGAGGGGGGGAGGGGGGACACAAGAGGGCCTTTACAGTGAAATAGAAAAAAAATCAAACAATGGCTTGCATGCAAATCCGTCGAGATAGGCAGAGCAAAAAGGAGGAAAGAGCAGTTGCACATCCTCTTTAGACAGCACGATTCTTTTTAACTCCAATAACATATAAGATCTGCTTTAAAAACTTTAATTCAGTAGCCGGCAGTGTAATTTAATACACTGTGCAGTATGAATGCGTTTTCGAACCTGTTTGTCAGTTTAACTAGACAATTAAAACATGTAGAAAATGAATGCCTGGACACATATGAGTCAGGCTTATATGTGCAAAATATGGCTGGGCTAATCAGAACTGGTTAAAAGAAATATGGTGGAGAAATATTAGTATACTGTATACAGAATAATATACTGGATTTGGCAAAGGCAATTAAGAAGATGAGCAGTAGACAAATGTGGTATCATTGACATGCTGTCTGAAATATTTAAAGTACTGGGCTTTTCACACTGTTCACCCAGGGCTAACGTAATTCTAGGTAATCTTGTTCCATGTTTCACCATGTTTCATAATTTACCCTGGGTTAGTAATTAATCCTGGGTAGTCACGTTTTGATATTTAACTCTGTACATTTGTAAACGAAGGGGTACTCACCCTCATGTAGTTCCAAATCTGTATGACACAAAAACAGATGTTAGGCTCAAGTCACCATTCACTTTCATTACATCCTTTTTTGTATACAATGAAAGTGAATGGTGACTGAGGCTGTCATTCTGTCTAACATCTCCTTTTGTGTTCAACAGAAGAAAGTCATATGGGTTTGGAACAGCATGAGGGTAAGTGAATTATGAAAGAATTTTCATTTTAACCCATGTTAAAATATAGACGTTGACATGACAGCTTCATAATTACCAACTACTTGTTTTGACGGTGCACTTGTATGGAAGCCCAGGAGTGCCATTTACAAAAGAATGAAGGAATAAATTATTAATCTATTAATTTGAAAATAAAAATGTGAATAAATTAACCAATTTATAAATGGACAAATAAAAAGACACATTTAAATGTGGAAAAAATAAACCAATTTAAATATGTACATTATTTTTATTTAATTCATGTTTTAAAATGTCATTATATTTAACAATAAAATTGTGCATTAATAAATCATATTTAAATGCACTTTTTAAATTGCGTTATAAAAAGCATTTGGCAATTGCTTTTCTTCATCCATTTGCTTTTCTTTATTGTTTGACTTTGCCTTTTCTTTTACCATTTGTCAATTCATACATTTCTCAATTCAACTCAGCATTTCACAGCAACAGTGAACGAGCCACCATTAACTTTTGATATGTTTTGCATCCGTTTCTTGTGTGCGGGATTCACAAATCCAATAATATCACGTAAACTGCTCGTACCGTCATCCAATGACAGGCTGTCTTACATCCTCTTCGAGTGGCATGTGGGAGAGGGGGTGTGTCTTATAACTGAGTCGAAAGTTCATTGGTTGCTCTCACGAGTCAACAGTCCAATGGGATTTTTTTTAACTCGATTCTCAATTGGTTAAAGGAAAAGAAAAAGCTTTTTAAAATGCAATTTAAAAGGTGCTTTTAAAGTGCATTAAAAAGTGCATTTAAAAGACTCAATGTACTCATTTATTGCTACATTTAATGACAATTTATACAAGAAATTAATCAGATTTATTAATGCACAATTTTATTGTTAAATATACTGACATTTTTAAACATTAATGAAATAAACACATTTAAATGTGTCTTTTTATTTGTCCATTTATAAATTGACTTATTTATTCAAGCTTTTATTTTCAAATGAATAGATTGATAATTTATTCCTTCATTCTTTTTTAATTGGCACTCCTGGGGCTTCAGCTGGTATGAACTGACAAATGGTAAAAGGAAAAGTCAAACAATAAAGAAAAGCAATTGGCAAATGGATGAAGAAAATCAATTTCCAAATGCTTTTAAAAATGCAATTCAAAAGGTGCATTTAAATATGATTTATTAATGCACAATTTTATTGTTAAATATAAATTTTAAAACATGAATTAAATAAACATATTTAAATATGTCTATTTATTTGTACAATTATAAATTGGCTTATTTATTCACATTTTTATTTTCAAATTAACAGATTGATAATTTACTCTTTCATTCTTTTGTAAATGGCACTCCTGGGCTTCCATACACTGGAACATACTTTATGCCCTGAACTTAATTCTTTTATCAACACATAAATGGGAGCTAGTGTTAAAAAGAACTATAATCCAAGCGACTTGCGCAAACATGCTGGCCGTTAAATTTAATAGCATAAAGTTTTGCCTTTTAAGGTCAATGTTCTCAATCACTTAAAAATCATTTCTTATTTTTGCTCATATACATAATTGGTTGTTCAATAGGTGAGCATTATGACTCAGAGATCATAAAAGCTGTGTCAAGTACCACCTTTACCATTATATGATGCAGGGATAGACAGGATGGTCTTAGCATCAGTATAATACACACACACACACACACACACACACACACACACACACACACACACACACACACACACAACATGCCAACAGAGTGGTAACCTGAGCATTGTAAACAGAATGCCAAATGATGGGAGGGTTCAGGTTTATTGTGATGGAGGTGGAGATACATTAGATTGCTGCAGTAAATTTTTTTTTTTTTTTTTTTTATTAAATAGAAAGCAACAACCTGACCTATGATAGGGGAAAAAATGAGCTAATGGCAGGAAAATAACTTGGTGATATTTGTAACTAAAATCCTAATCTCTCGGTTTGCTTTTTACTCATTAACAGACCGCAATTAATGACCACAAAAACCCACGACTTCCTCTACATTACATATATGCTAGTGTTGATCAGTACAGTACGCATTCAATGGCCCACATCCTGCAAGCTACTAATCACAGCAATAGAGCTCTCTGAACACCACACAGAGGTCTGGAAAACTCACATTCGATCTGTTTTAGGGACAACATTTTCACTGTCAGACTTTGGATTAGTTTATTTGTTTGTTATATGTTAAACAACATTTTGCAAATGTTATAAGTATAAATCACTTGTTTATTTGACAGAAATGCCTCATTCTTGAATTAAATAGCTAATTCTTGAGTCTCCCAGAATCAGAGTGAGTACAAAAGCTGCTATAAAAAAGGAAATGGCTCTTACCCTGAGGAAAAACACATGAAAACAGAAAAAGGAAGAAAGGCATGCCATCGTTGCTTGTGAAATGCTTTTCAAAGGCTTGAATACATTTGATATGAAAACTGCCATTGTGAATCAGGCTGTCCAACACTATTGCACTTTATAACACAATCGTTCTTAAAATAAAACTAGCAATGTGCAATAACTACTCCATGAATATATAATCTAAACATGAAAGCTTTTTTCTTTCCCTTTTTGCAAAGATGACTCATCAAGTTAACAAAAAACAAACAAAAAAACAAATCTAAAAATGTAGGTCACACTGCAACCAGTTTATCCACATTGGTTTACTCAACCTGAAATACAGTTACAGTATATGTATTCTTTATAATACATTTTTTACAGAAATAAACCATGTGTGCCCAAACAGGAAAGTTTTGTAAACTGAGTATAACATTAATTAAAAATAGGTATCTACTGTATTATCAATGACCACACATCATTTTAATTCCATATTAAGGTGCTGTTAGTGATTTTTGGATTATATACAGAAAATATCCTTCTTACCTGTCAGATATCACTGAAATAGGTGCCATGAAACACCATATCACACCTGTCTCTGTAACAGCCCTATGCTCGGTAACCAGCGGCGAAAAATGTCCGTGGTCAGACTGTTTGTTAAGCCAATTAGAAGGCTTTCCGCCAGTCAATTATTGGGCACGTTCACAGGACAGCCCATACATACTCGTACAAGTGCCGGTATGGTGTCTTGTTCCCGCGAAACGCTCAGGGTAGCCCCATGCCCTCCATATGCTCTAAATCAATGGTCATCAAATGTGTGCATGTCTTGGAAAGAGGGGGAGTGGCTAATTTATCGACAAGTCTGGTGGAAGTGCCAGAATTGTTAAAATCGCTTACAGCACCTTTTCTGCACCCAGTTGCTATGTTGTTTGGCAACTGTCAGCAGTTGATAGTTAGCATGATGAACTACATAAATCGGTAGAGTAATTGTTTAAAATGTTGCAAGTGATATGCCTAATACACTATTATTGAAAATGTTGTCTTGATAGAGCTGTTCCACCTCCAGGCCGAATAGTTGACTTTGCAGGTCCGTTCTGTACCGATCCAGACTCGATGATGGTCATGGTATCTTTTTACATTGTAGTGCTCGAAATCAGATTTAGAAAGGACCGAGTCAGCAAGTGACCACATCATGACACATTGGAAAAGCACTAAAAGTAAACAATATCTGCATCCGAAATAGCATACTGTTACAGTATGCACTGTATATGATGAAGGACGCCCTTCTCGCTTGGTAAAACAGTATGTTCTTTTAGGTATGCACGCAAGTAATATGAATAGACTCAGAACATGCTTCATCCGAGGACGTGGGTATTGACCCGTGACCTGAATATATTATGTAAGAACAACAACAGTGAAAATAATCTACTCTGGCTTTGTTAAACAAGCCCCATTTAAGCCCAAGGAACAACTTTCTTGGTATATATCACTTACATTTGAAAAGAGCTGCCTGACTTGCAGTTCACCGCCATTCTTTTAAATCCAGCATTTTGAACGTGACATCACCTCAGCTCCGAGGGATTATGGGATCGTAAAGGGTCTAGTCGATCCGCACTTCAGAATCTCAGAATAGTAGGTAACTCGGGTATTTCTCGCACATACTCCATTGGCATATATAGTAGGAAGGTATGGATATTAGGACACAGCGAATGAGTCAAGGGAGTGGCCTCCACTTTTGAGCCAATCAGAGAAAGCCTCTGTGCCTTTTAAGCATTTGGTTTTGCTGACAGCAGATTGGCTAACATGTTTTTGCAGGGGTAGGTTTTTGAACTGAATCAACTGGGGGCGGTCTAATTCAGAGTAAAAGTGAAGCAGAGGTTAGCAAAAAGTTCAAAACCACTTATCTGTTGCAGCCATTTTCTAAAAGCAATAAGCCTTTTGAGAACATGCATTAGAGAGATTTTATCATAATAAAGGATATGGTGCCTAGCAACACCCTCTAGTCATGGTAAAATCACTTTCACACATGGTCCCTTATGGCTTACCACTTTAATTCACTATGATTTAACATCCTGGTCACACTACACTTTGCGCTCCATTCACTCTCATTCAAATGCGCCCAAACGTGGGGAGATTCATGTGTAAATATTGCATTCTGCCATGGACGAACGTTCAAGTTTAGTGAACTCTGAACAGCAAATCCATATGACAAGAGGACACATTAGTAATAGAAGACTGACATGACACAGGCTGACCTCTTGGCTCAAAACAAAGAATAAATTTTTCAAAGCTGCGTGTTTTATTGTTCCCGGAAAGTGAGCAAACAATTTATAAAAAAAATTAAGAATGTAGTATTATTTGTTATTTATGATGTATTATTTAATAAAACCACAAGCCCTACCACATGACATCATATCCTGGTCTGTTGCGTATTCAGAAAAAAATGTGTGTGCTTAAAGCCTAGAGTGACGGCCACTTAAGGATTCCTGCACACACTCCAAGACTTTGCACGTTTGCAGACAACTGGTTTTGTTGTGTCGCGCCGTTGGCTTGCAGTGTAGACACAGTGTAAGCTCTGCTCAGCCCAGCTGTGATGCAAAAGGGAAAGTAGGTCAAGCCAATGGCACTCAGTATTTCAGGCTGCCTGCTCTCTGTGCCCCTAAAGCACTTATAACACAAAGGTGATTTACATTTATTAACCAATTCTGCTCTACAGGAACCAAACCGTGACAGTGAGAGAGTAAACAAGAGAGAGAGAAGCAAAATAAAGAGAGACTGCCCTTCCTTAATGACTGTTGTACTTGGGTCGGTCGCTGTGTCAAACATGCGATGACTAACCAGCATGACATTCCCAAAGCAGAGATACTGTGATAAAGCTTCCCAATGTGGAGAATTCACAGTTAAGCTGTGATTTACAAAAAATGAAATGCAGTGTAAAAATCAGTAAGTTGGTTTTCAAGAATTTTTTATCACACATATACAGTAAAATTCTTTTTTTCACATATCCTGGCTAAGCTAGGGTCAGAGTGCAGGGTCAGCCATGATGCGGCGCCCCTGGAGCAGATAGGGTCAAGGGCCTTGCTCAAGGGCCCAACAGTGGCATCTTGGTGGTGCTGGGGCTTGAACCCCTGACCTTCTGATCAGTAACCCAGAGCCTTAACCGCTGAGCCACCACTGCCCCAGATTTTGTGGAGTTTGTTAATCTACAGAACTCCACCAAAAATAAAAAGAAAGATGGTATGTGGACATTTTGTAGAGTGGCCATTCGTCTGAATTGCAATAAAGGTGAAATCCATCATGGTGCCTTTAAGAGTAATATTATAATTACAAATATACAGTGGTACCACAGTGTAAAATGTGGACGCTTAAGTCACACTACAAATGTGTGCATATGATTATATTAGAAACAAAACATAAAACTACAAGTGACATCTCAACCCTCTACGGAAATGTTGGAGAAAGAATCGCCATGTACATTTTTGTTTTTACTTGCTTGCCAGACTTTTGACAAATGTAAGCATAATACAACTGAAAACTGAAAAAGATATTAAGCAAAATGAAAAGGGGGCATCTTTACATATACTGTATATAGTTTTCATATCCTGTATTCAAGATTGTAGTTTGCAGAAGTTTGAAGATTACACAAATATTGCTATATGTTACAACACATGTTCTCTGTTTCTGATGCCAAAAAACTAATTAATGCATTCATGACCTCAAGACTAGATTATTGTAATGCATTAATGGGAGGATGTCCATCAGGTTCAATAAATAATCTTCAATTGGTTCAAAATGCAGCAGCTAGAGTGCTGACTAGAACCAAAGAATATGATCAAATCAGCCCTATTTCATAGTTGTTACATTGGCTACCTGTTAAACTTCATATTCATTTAAAAATTCTGTTAACAACATAAGCTTTGAATGGTCTAGCGCCACCGTGCTTAAGCGACATTCTTTTACGCTATATTCCATCTCGTTCACTACGATCACAAAATTCTGGCCTGTTAATAGAATGATGACTCTACGACATTACATATATTACAGAATAATTTTCTGTTAAAGCATGATTGTCTATAAAGCTGCTTTGAAACAATGCATTTGAATATCAAAATCCACAAAAGGATGTAGATCCTTTTACTATTTGGCTCCCAAATTATGGACCAGCTTCCCTAACACTGTTCGAGACACACTCTCTCAGTTTAAGTCTAGGCTAAAGACTCATCTATTTAGCCAAGCATATATGGCGTGCCAAACAGTTGAAAAATAAGACTAATGACTCGCCGAGGGAAGCCTCTCAGCTACTGAGAGCAGCTATTGAGTCACTCACTGATAGAACGGCACTGACTACTGAGAAGCCGGCGGTGCATCTGGATAGGCTACTCACTCTCCTCACCCAGCGGAGGACTCACTCTCCTCACGCAGCTGGCGACCCACACACCTAACGCAGCCTGTGACTCACTCTCCTCACCCAGCGGAGGACTCACTCTCCTCACGCAGCTGGCGACCCACACACCTAACGCAGCCTGTGACTCACTCTCCTCACCCAGCGGAGGACTCACTCTCCTCACGCAGCCGGCGACTCACTCTCCTCACTCTCCTCTCCCAGCGGAGGACTCACTCTCCTCACTCTCCTCACGCAGCGGAGGACTCACTCTCCTCACGCAGCCAGCGACTCACTCTCCTCACGCAGCGGAGGACTCACTCTGATGCAATTGGGTTGTTTTATGATGTCCCTTAAATAAATGTTGTTAGTTTTTAAAAACAAATGCTTTGCGGCAACACTCCCGGGTTCTAAATGCAAGACAATAGCTGTTTAAAATGTAATTCTGTAGATTATAATAAAGTTGAACATTTTTGTACGTTCTTCAAAGAACTTACTTTTACTTCTGCACTATAAACTAAAGCTTTCACCCTAATAATGCATTTTATTTACATTACAATGAAATATTACATTGTGAAATGCTAAGCTGTTTATTAATGCTGCTCAATCTTTTATCATTAAAAATTGCTTGTCTGGAAGCGCAGTTGCCAGTTGTGTGATGTCACTTCTCGTTCATCTGTCGGTTCAAACGCTGACCATAATACCACAATCATAATATCTTATGATTTCTATATGATTTATGGGAAATATCACATTCATAAGAAGAAATTGGCTAATAGAAAACCTAATATCCACTAATTATATCCCCTCCCCTTTTCTTAAATTATGTTACATTGACCACCAAAAAAACAACCACATTTTTCACTGAAACGCTGTATCAGAGCTTTGTTCATTTTTAAATTTTTTTTTAACAAAAGCATGATCTAGAATGTCCGACGCCTGAAAACCACGTGACTGCTTCAGTATCTGGTTCAAGCAACCCCAATCTTCCTTACTCTAATCCATTATAATGTTTTGTTTAATATTATAATTCATATATGAAGCTTATATGAGCCTATGAAATAACAGACGAAGGAGAAGGACTGAGGCATGGTTAAATAGACGGATCGCAGATATTCTTTTTATGAATTTGTTTGATTTATTTGACTTATTTTAGTTCCAATACAACCAAATGACTTAATCACTTCAACAAATGACTTTTAGTTATTTAAAATAAGAATCAGTTGCAGAACCAGATGTGAAACCTGCACCTGTAAAGAGACACAGCATTTTCCTGGGGGTAATTCATAGTTTTGACCACCAGATGGTCGCAGCATACACAATGTTGAAAAGCTTAGAGTAATGTATGAATCCTTATGATGCAGTTGAGAGGAAACCTTCATTTCTTCGCAAATCTACGTTTCACCATCAGCGAACGTCAGCGTCCGAATTTCGCACTTTATTTCATTAACTCCTTGCTGATATAATGCACTCAACATCCATGCATTATATAAGTACGAATGAGTGAGTGATTTCGGACACACACAGGAATGGAGTTCATGAACTAGAGTCGACTCCAAAACTATATTGTCATTATATTACATGGTGCAAAAAGAAGCCTTAGCTTCTTAATTTTATAAGTACATTGGTACAGCTATGTTACTCTACTCATATTGTCATATATGTAATATAAACTTGAATACCAACTTTAATGTAGTTGCTTAACATACCGGAGTGAGGGGGATTGAGATTTACTGAAAATATTCTCCAATTTGTTTTGTTCTTTTTTTTTTTTTTTGTTGTTGTTGTCGTTTTTGTTTTTAAACAAATAACTGATATTTGGGTCATTTTAAATGTTTCTCGGATTGTCAACCATTCATTTCATCCGCTGGGTGAGGAGAGTGGGTCGCCGGCTGCGCAAGGAGAGTGGGTCCGCCCGCTGCGCGAGGAGAGTGGGTCCTCCGCTGCGCGAGGAGAGTGAGTAGCCTATCCAGATGCACCACCGGCTTCTCAGTAGTCAGCGCTGTTCTATCAGTGAGTTACTCAATAGCTGCTCTCAATAGCTGTTTTGTTCTTTTTTTTTTTTTTTTAACAAATAACTGATATTTGGGTCATTTGAAATGTTTCTCGGTTTGTCAACCATTCATTTCATCATCAGGAGAGTGGGTCCGCCCGCTGCGCGAGGAGAGTGGGTCCTCCGCTGCGCGAGGAGAGTGGGTCCTCCGCTGCGCGAGGAGAGTGGGTCGCCGGCTGCGCGAGGAGAGTGGGTCGCCGGCTGCGCGAGGAGAGTGGGTCGCCGGCTGCGCGAGGTGTGTGGGTCCTCCACTGCGTGAGGAGAGTGGGTCGCCGGCTGCGTGAGGAGAGTGGGTAGCCTATCCAGATGCACTGCCAGCTTCTCAGTAGTCAGTGCTGTTCTATCAGTGAGTTACTCAATAGCTGCTCTCAATAGCTGAGTGGCTTCCCTCGGCATGTCAGAGAAAAGCGAGGGGTCTGATATAAGTGAGTGTGTGTGTGTGTGTGTGTGTGAGATAAAGCAGTGTTTCTCAACTGCTATGTCGCAACCCAAAAGTGGGTCGCAAGTCTATTCGGACTGGGTCGCGGACAGCAGGGAAAGAACAATGCCATGGTTCTCCCGTTGAAGATATTTCAGCAGCCGTCAAAGTGATAGCCTATTTAGGACTGCCGAGGCAGATTTAATGATAATCTCGGAATCAGCTAAAGGCTTCTCATCTGCACTTTTGCACAAGTGTAATGGAACCAGTTCACGATCATTATATACTCTTCTCTCTGGCGCGTGCGAGCAACAACTGGGCTTCCCTCGATAATGCGGTACGCAGACCTCAAAACTGATGTGACCAATTTCAATTCTAGTGAGACTTTTCTAGTCATTGTAACTGATAATAATAATTGTGTAATACCGTATACCGTGATACCATGGAACCGTGATATTTTCTGAGACTGTTATCGTACCATGAAAATCTCATACCGTTGCAACGCTAGTCTCTAGTCATGCTTTAAAATGGAGAATGTTGTGAAAACATTTAAACAAAAGTTTAAACAAAATCAGGGTTGATGTCGTTAATTCAAAGTAAACGTAATTATTACATATCACGGCTCAACTAAAGCGATGGTGACACCGCAATCAACGACACCACAGGACCCACTGCAGCCAAATAAGGTCAATAACCTTCAGGGCGCATGCTCACGAGACACAAGCAGTAAAAGATGTGGCTGAATACAGCTTCTTAATCACCAGCTTCTTATTCAGTATAAGGATCATGGCTCTTCTTTGCCACTACACAACTTAATCTCTGGCAAGTAAAATCTGAATATTTACTAGCCAGTGGCTAATAACTGGCATATTTAAGTCGCATAGCACAAAATTTGTTTGCATATGTGAGTGATTACTCACAATGTAGAAGGCTGTCATCTGCAAACAAATGATTTTGGACTTATTCTACGAACCAAGATTGATTTTCTTAGCCATTTTTGCCACCTATATGACTTTCTTTTTTGACTGACATTACCATTTCATGTTGATGTTTTCCAAATACTTTTAAAGGACACTGTACTTTATAATTACTTTTATAATTATGTGTGTATGTGTATGTGCATGTGCAGAGTGCATAGGTGCCAATCCCGTGAGTGCTCATCGAGGTATGAGAATCACGAGGTATTCCCCCTTCATTTTCTCCACTGTCATTTCAACATTAACAGATTGGGCGGTTACATGACAGATGACACATTTTGTGTCACAACACAAGTTAGACTGTACCTTTCAGCACATCCTTTGTTGTTCATTCATGTTTTATTCGTGCTATAAGTCAGAGAGAGAGCATTGTGCCCAGCTTTGTTTGAAGGGGCAACTACCGCAATCTGTCACACAGCATTCAAGATCATCAACACATTTTTTGTTTGACATTTCATGAAACAATCTTAAACTAAAATCATGTTTCTCTGATGGAACGTGACATTTGTGGATTTATGTAGCTAATGGTAAAATCATATATATTATATGCAGTTAATGTGCATTTTGGACCAAAAAACAACTATGTTTGTGATCTCTGGGATGGATAGTTTTTTTTCCCAATAAACTTCAGTATTTCGGGCAGTGGGGGTTCCGATGTTTTGCGTGCACTGATGATGTCATCATAGGATTACGGCATCGCATATCGCATTTTTCCTCTATGTTGTGCAGCCTTATTGCCATTGGTTTATCAGTTATGTTACCAATACTTTAAATTGCTTTTTAGCAGAAACCACTGGCCAATGCTAAAACTACTGTATTTCTAATTTAGGCTTTTGTTTCTCAAGGTTAAAAGACCCAACAATTTCAATCATAACCATGATAAAATAATAATAACAATAAAAAAAAAAAAAGAATATATATGTATTTTCACCATATTCAACCCACATTTTTCTAGTACAAATAAAAACAAAAATTGGTGATCGAATTTCATATCAATTTAATCCTGGCTCTGTTCATTGAGCAGTGTCCATTTGTAGAATAAGAACCATAAACCAGATGACATTCCATGTCCATTTTGCAAACTTCACTTTCACTGTTTGTGTACATGCATTATATGAATATGCCATTGCCTATTTACTGCATCCATCTGGCCAATGAAAATGAAAGGAGCTCTTTGTTTGCATTGTAGAAATAAAAAGCTGCTTTCATCAGGTTCAGAGCAGTTTAAATTAGTGCAATGAAGATTTCAGAGTATAATTACTTCCCTTAATGACCAGAAAAGTCTGTCCTCATTTTTAACAGTTTATATAGTGTTTCCAGAACACTGTTGCAGTATCCATACGTTTCCAAGATAGGCTCTTGGGGCTAACGTTTTGTTTTTTTTTTTGCGCCAGAAAACTATATTTTCACTAGTCCAAAGGTCCTCATTGTAGCACTGGTTATGCAGAGTTAAAAATACTCGGTGGGTGTGTGCTGGAAGGAGGAGAAAAGAGAGAAAGAGAGAGAGAGAGACAAGGAAGAGAAAGAGAAAACAAGCTACTTATTCACAGCTGCCTAAGAGCACCATCCATCTTGACTTATATGAGACCAAGAATGATTTCAGAAAAGCTTTCGGGAAGAATGTCTGAGTCAGAGTCAGTATAAATCAGAGGGTTTGGCTCAATTAAAGCACACGTTCACGATGGAGAGACAGACACACTGAAGAAGAGACAAAACAAAAAACAAAAGGGGCGTGGACTGATTCCATGTCGCGTGCGAAATGAAGTGGCACCACTGACATGAGGCCAACCGTGATTGCTGCATAGTGTGCACACAAGAGAGAGAGGGTGAGAGACAGCTACCTTCTAAGCTAGCAGCAAGGCACTAAATGTCACACAGGTTGGGACGCAATCGCAAACAAATCCTACACCTACTAAAAACCTGTAGACCACAAAGGCCTGATAATTGAGCCCACATGTAAATTGAAGATGAAAGCTCTCTTCTGTTTCACCATCTGTTCCTGCTCTCTGTGACTAAACCACTGACTGACTGTTTTTCCCACAACCACTGGCTATTCAGCTTTAGGGTTATTGCTACGTTATCATGCCGTTCCGTCTCGCGCATGGTCGAGCACTCAGCTTTTTAGAGTATACTGTTTGAATAGCGATGGGCATTTTCAAGTAATTTTGCTGTCATGTACTCTAACACACACACACAAAAAAGAGTATTCAATTAGGGCTGGGTGATAGGACGATGTAATTGGATATCGACGATGTCTTACAAAGATCCTGATGCCAACTGCGAACAGACGATGATCGACAATATCAGGAAATGGCAAAACCATGGATCTGGGAAGTCGCCAAATATATTAAACAGTGGGCAGGGTGTGAAACTAGCACCCGCCACCACCCCGCAAAATGCAACGAGGCTGAATCCAGTCCACAAGCTCCTCGTCCAAATGTATTTCATGTGTGGGTAATTTTGCTCATCTACCCGCAACAGGTGGGCGACCTGTGAGATGTCTCGGAGTGACATGTGACAAGAAATGTTGTTAATCACAAAGACACGCGCTTGATGAAACACACTTCATTATATTTTTAAGAACAGACAAAAGAAAATCAGTCAGTGCTTGTGTCTGATTAGCTGTTTGTTCAGAGGCGTGCAGCGGGACCCTGTCATGTGGAACACACGCATGTAAAAAGTTATCACTCTGTTTCATTCGTCTGAAAACTGTTTGCAAGAATACTGTCATCTATGAGAATGCTGCAAATTATCTCCGATCATCTTGGGAGATGCTTTGAGTTTAGTTAACTTTATTTCACGCATTGTGAATGCAAAACTGCAGATTCAGTAATATACATATCTTTGTATTAAAGAAACAAAGTCGAAAGTGATTAAATAATAAAGTAATGCAAGACACATTCACCTTGAACCTAAAATTTGGTTTTATTTTATATTCTTTTTTTTCCTCCCCAATTTGGAATGCCCAACTCCCAATGTGCTCTAAGTCCTCGTGGTGGCGTAGTGACTTGCCTCAATCCAGGTGGTGGAGGCCGAATCTCTGCGTCTGAGACATCAATCCATGCATCTTATCACGTGGCTTGTTGAGCATGTTACCGCGGAGACATAGTGCGTGTGGAGGCTTCACGCTATTCTCTGTGGCATCCATGCACAACTCACCACACACCCCACCGAGAGCGAGAACCACATTATAGCGACCACGAGGAGGTTATCCCATGTGACTCTACCCTCCCTAGCAACCAGGCCAATTTGGTTGCTTAGGGGACCTGACTGGAGTCAGCACACCCTGGATTTGAACTCGCGACTCCAGGGTTGGTAGTCAGTGTCTTTACTCACTGAGCTACCCAGGCCCCCTATTATTTTATATTCTTTAGGGAGCATTAACTGTATTACCAAAACGAAATACAAACACAAATTCGATAAGAACACGCATTTGGTAGCATTATTTTGGGAACACAAGGGAAAATATTAGGCTTATTTATTTTTATTGTTATTGTCTTTACATTTATAATTGTCTTTAGTTCTTAATCTGAAGGCTATTAGTAATTTTCCATCTGTGTTGACGGATGATTGCGTGATGACAAATGGAGCCGTTGGAGACAGAAAATGTTTGGATTTGGGGAGGTGGTTAAATAAGATTTTTTGATCACTTCGTTATTTTATTGCTTTTGTTTAGTTTAAAGTGCAATTTGAATTAAGAAATGTCTGTTGTTTATGTTTTTCATATTTCAATAAATAAATTACAATTTTAATGTAAAATCAATAAAGCAAAAAAATTCACCGACCCTCAGCGGGGGGATTGACGATGTAATCGGATATCGGGATATTTTTTAAGGCAATTATTGCAAAAATATTTTTTACCTATCGCCCAGCCCTATATAGCATAACTCAATAAAAATACAAAAATTATAAGTGTTGCCACACTAGACTTCACACTTGGCCAAAGACACCAACTCATTTGTAACGGCGAGATCTGGTAAGAGGTTCAGAACGAAAGCACGGTATAATTCAGCGTTCTTACAGCAGGCAAATGTGCAAAGGAAAATCAATTTGTGATATTCGAGTAGTGCTTTTAATAGTCGACTAGTTGGTGCAGGACATTTAGTCGATTACTCGTGCACATCCCTACTTTTGAGCGCGAGCCCTTGCGGACCCGTTCAACGCATGCACAATACAAATGCTCCACAGTCAATGGCAGGCGCATGCGCCGACAACACACAAAGACATGTACTGTGCTGATGACGGAATTGATGACAGATGGAGGCATACCGGCATGCAGAAAATTTAAATATACGTTGGTCTCAATTAATTGCCAAAGACGTTTTGGAAAAATTCAGTTAACAGCTAGGTGACACTAAACATTTCAGAAAAGTAGTGTGGGACTTGATGTTATCCTTAAAGACTCGTGTTGTGAAAAGTGGGCATTCCATACCAGAATGGAGCCTGACCAGAATGGGAGTTTGCATTTAATTGTGGAAAAGATGAAAATCTTGGCCAAGGAATTAAGACATATTTATCTGGGTCTCTCCCTGCTGAGAACCGAGATGTGACCAGGATGTGTAGGCTGAAGGCCAAGTTCACCCTTGAGAGCATCTTGGCATATCCCAATAATAACGCTTCTTTTTCAAACCCATTATTATTGGGTTTTTTTTGACTTGGCTTAACATTATTGTGTTAAATATTAGCAAGACATTAAAAAGACTACATTGACTACTGTAGCTTCAAACAATACCTACATAGCCATTTGGCTATCGGTTAGCATTATTTCCCCTCCCACGTGGCCTATGTGACGTCAGCTGAAAAGAAAGTAGTTTTAGAGGTGGAGACATTTCTTACAATTTAATGGAAGATTATGAAAAACAAAGAAAACATTTACTTGGAATAACGTTTACTGATGAACTGTGCACAATAAAACCAGAAACATGTATAAATAAAGTAAACAGGGTCAAGACATGTCAACATTATTTGTATAGTGCTTTTCATAATAATTTTTTTTTTTTAAATCATGCCATAATGCCCCCAGTAAGCAAGCCAAAGGCAGTAGGTAAGATACCAGACGGTCATCAGTTACCTTTAATATCAGTCTTTTGACATTTACAAAATTATCTCAATGCTCTGTCATTAGAGGAAAATTCGTTGTATTTATTTTAAGCATCTAGCAAACATTAGACATAGTGGGTGTGTTACTAATGGTTTGTTCACATGACGCAAAAAAAAAGCAGACAACTCCTCAAAGCCTGTACGCTCAACATGATGTTAATTGATTGAACAAAATGCTGCAGGCTGTATACCTCACAAGAAGTTTGGACAAGCAGGTTCTGAGTCAAGTTATAGGGCCCTGCTCGGTTGACTCCGCAAAGTGTGTCAGTTATATAACTCCCTCATAAATGCAATGCAGACTTCCTTGTTGTAAAACTTACACTAAACACAAAAAGGTTTTTGCATTAACAAAAGAAGCCTGGGTGCATATAAAACAGATTACCTACTTCTATTACATTGGCCTACATTTCTGCAGTGGTCTTGCTCTGCCGTCATGCCCTCTGAGCATATTTCATTGATTCATTCATGATTGAGATTTCTGCCCAAACACATCAGTGATTGCAAATAGTTGAGGAAATATAGCAATGTAAACATGATGGAACATGAATGTTAAGAAGAAAATTGTGCACTACTGTCTTATTGTTCTGAGAAAGATAATGTATTCTTTCACTGGCCTAAATAGTGCAACAAAACAACTGTTATAAAGCATGGTAATTTTAATGAAAGGCTAATTTCAGTCATTCAGGGGGCAGAGCTGTCTCTGAGACTGATTTTGTCTGGTCCAACCTCCATTTCCTGACTGTTCTATTAGAAGGATAAGAAAGAAATACCCTGCAAGTTTATTCATTAGCTTCAAAATCCCATATAGGACATTCAGGCACTCACATTTTAATGTGGTGCACTCTATCTCTCTCAGAATTTGAATATTTTGATGAGCCAAAACTGCTTAAATATGTTAGACTTATTTCACAGATACAGGTTTTACGTAAACAGGGTTCCTAGTGCCCACACCTTTTTATCAAATAATTTCCATGACTTTCTCAGTTGTTCGTGATCACTGTATTAATTTGATTTTCTGTTATTATTATTATTATTAATTTATAGCACTCACAAAGAACAAGCTAAGAGCTAAGAAAAACTAGATATTCCAAGCCTGGAAATCACAATTTCTAAAAATGCCTGATATACTCTGTTGTTCAAATCCTGAATACACCTTGACATGGTCCATAACTGAAACACTGACCATCCTGGTGGCCTACTTCATGGCTTACCTGACATAGGTGGTTGTGAAGGTTTTGGAAATTCCATTTGCATTTCCATAGCCCTGGCCCCTGCTCCAACCTTCTTCTGAAGAAGCCAGAGGGGTGTACACATTGAAGACAGGCTTCTGATCTTTTTGCTGACTGACACCAGCCATGGATGAGCTGGTTCCAAAGAGGAAGCTCTGTCCACTTGAAGTGGTGACACCACAAATAGAAATGGGTGTGCTATAGAGACTTGTCTGACAATAGTTAGTCCCAGTGTTCTCCTGCTTGATGACCCCAGGAGTACACAATTGAATTATGGAGTCCTTCTCCACCTTTACAATGGGTGAGCTGGTGGTGGTGACAATGTTGGTGCTGGAGGGGCTGGAACCAGTTGTGCCATTAACAATGCTGCTCATTGAGACCACCAGCTTTGAGTCCCTCTCTGAATTTGTTGGCAAGTCTCCAAGCAAAGCATCATCTCCAATGGTGGAGAGGAACGCATCATCTCCCATGTAGAAATCAGAGGGCGAGCCTTCTAACTCAAAGTCCTGCAGGAGGTCCAGAGTGTTGTCACTAAAGAGCTTATTACCAATGTCAACATCCTTCCCGATGGGCCCGAAGGAATCTTGGTCAAAGTCCATATCGCCTTTATCCATGGGAGAAAAGTCCTCTGTTTTTAAAGGAAAGAGATTGGGATCCACTCCACCAATCAGGGAGTCCATTGAAGAAGAGGTGCTATTGAGGTGTGCAATGCTGGCCTCCAGACCTGAGAAGTTGTCCCCCAGAGTGAAAGGGGCCAGAGTCTGGTTTTGCTGAGCCCTCTGGTCCTTCCCCATTTTAAGTTCTGAATCCTCCATAAAGAATCCGAGTGTGGAGGATACAGAGGTGGTGTGCTCCTTTAGAGTGGGTGAACTGCTAAGGCCATTGGGAAGGTCCCCAGAAACTGGCTGCATCAATGGATTGGATTGAGGAACCATAGAGGCTGGGGCGACTGACATGGTGCTTTGTATTCCACTTCGCAAAATCCCCTCAGCTGAGCTGTTACTGCAATCCAATGTATTCAAGCGCTCATCTCTCTTTGTGCCGTTCTTCAGTCCTCTTTGATCCATCTCTCATTACTGTGGTAGAACACAAGTAAAGTTTCTCAAAAACAATTGGCTTATCAACATCACTGAAAAATACCTAATAAGTATCATTTACTGTACATATCATGATATCGATAATACAAAGAAACAACAAAATAATTAAAATACTGAGAAATGTAACATAAATTTGCAATGGTATGAACATTTTCCTCAAATATACCACAGTTACTAGTTATTGATGCTGCCAAAAAAATAAAAAAATACAATAAAAAAATTAAAGTGGTAACTGGTCATTAGTCACGACTATTATCAGTCAAATAAAATAAATCAAAGAAAAATTGTGAGAACTTCTTACACTGAGAAAGTAGATCCCATATTAAGTGATTACGATTTTACAGTAGTAACAATAACATTTAGATAGGTAAAGTTTGTCTAGACAAACTTTGATGTTGGCTTTACAAAGCCTTGTCTGAAAGTTTGTAGGGTATATATAGATAGATAGATAGATAGATAGATATAAAGAAGGAATACAGCAAGGAAATAAATTGAGAGAGAAGGAGAGTGAGAGAGTTAAAGCAGATTAAAGGCCTTGTTTAAATGAAAATGTTTGAATTTTTTGACTGTTGGGAGTTTAAATAGTCTTGGCCCGTTTGAACATCCTGTAATTTAAGTCTATGGGATTTTCTGAATTTCTGATTGCCTGCTGTGCGAAAACCGTATTTCTGGTTAGTTAGAAAAGTCACAGAAACCTGAGTAAGAACAGCCTACAATAGATGTCAAGCCAACGTAATAACTATGGTATTCTGAAGCAGAAACTACATTTACCATGGTAATCTTTGTAAGGGTGGCAAAACAGAAATTATGAATATAACTTATTAATGCAGGAAAGTTGGAACGGTCAGTATGCACATAAATCTATGCCGTTTTTAACTTTTCAAAACTTCAGATAAGTTGTATATAAACTGTATTAAAATGTCTTTAAAAAAAACCCATGATGATCATAGTTATGGTTAAACGCTGTATACGTCACATACTGAAGGGTGCGCACGTTTAACTACCGATGAAGTTTGTGAAACAAATGCTGTTATCTTTAACGTAATGAACATAATTTATTATCAACCGAAATGAGGATGGACTTTTTTTCTCTCCATACATCTCTCGACTTATAAACACAGACGGATTAAAAACGGCAAAAAGCTATTTTTTCTGAACTCTCGCGCCCTTGCCAACATACACACTCGCGCGCTCGCTGCTGTAGCAGCAGGCTGTGCATGGATCAGTATGACACGCAGTGAGGCCTACTCACTCAAACTGCTAATCCACACCAGAATGACGAGCAAGTTATTTCATATTTACAATCTGAACGTTTAAACAACACGCAATACTACTACAACAGTGTGAAGCTCATAAAATAGCGCAGCAAGAACGGCAACATGCCAAACCAGGACATATATGTAGCGACATTTTTGTAGTGACTTAAAATATAAACGACAGCTACTTATCAGTAAGTTGTGGATTCATGTACACAGTTAAAAAGAAATATCGTGTTAAAGGTTGCAGGACAATACGTACCGTTTGATATTTGATATTTGCATCATATGACATTGTTTTGATTAGAGGTTTCTGCTGTTAGCGAGTAGCAACAACATCAAAGCCTTCACTGTATATACAAGTCCGAGGTCGCGTCTCAAGAAGAGAAATCGCAAGCTGCCTGAAAAATAACACAGGCCAAATGTCGTCCAGCGTTTTAGTCTGAATTCCTAACACCATCGAGGTAATCCAGGCAATTTACTCGTTTTCGGCCATGAGAAAAGAGGCGTGCCATAAAACCATACACGATAAAAACATTCAAAATGGAGATTACAGTATGGAGATCCGTGGCGACCGTGTTTACAACATGTAGTGCGACCTACTGGCAGCACAGAGTTATGACACCTCTTCTCTTTGACAGTGAGAGTGTGATATGGTCTCGATGATATAAATCACTATAAAAGTAAATTCACTTTTCTCTCTCTGTGTTACTGTGCTTTATTGTTGTTTGTCTCTCCTTATTCTGTCTCTTTCTCCCACACAAGCCCCCAAAATTGGTAACACTTCAGAATAACTTTTCTTTATAACACTAACAAATTGACATGATCTACATCACACACACACACACACACACACACACAAAATATATATATATATATATATATATATATATATATATATATATATATATATATATATATATACACTACCGGTCAAAAGTTTTGAAACACTTGCCTGAAATGTTTCTCATGATCTTAAAAATCTTTTGATCTGAAGGTGTATGCTTAAATGTTTGAAATTAGTTTTGTAGACAAAAACCATATTAATTTATTTCATTATAAATCTAAAATTTAATTAAAAAAAAAAAAGTTTTTGAAATTGATGACTTGGACCAAATAATAAAGAAAAGCAGCCAATAAGTGCCCATCATAGATGGGAACTCCTTCAATACTGTTTAAAAAGCATCCCAGGGTGATACCTCAAGAAGTTGGTTGAGAAAATGTCAAGAGTACATGTCTGCAAATTCTAGGTAAAGGGTGACTACTTTGAAGATGCTAAAATATAACACAGTTTTGATTTATTTTGTATTTTATTTAGTCACAACATAATTCCCATAGTTCCATTTCTGTTATTCCATAGTTTTAACAACTTTACTATTATTCTAAAATGTGAAAAAAATTATAATAAAGAATGAGTAAGTGTTTCAAAGCTTTTGACCGGTAGTGTATTTATATATATATACACAAATACACACACACACACACATTAACTATGATCTGGTAAGCATTGAAATGTTTGTAAATAGATTTTTAATTCAGTTTGTATTTCAAGCATCTGTTTCCCCTTTAACGTCTCATGTTCTCATATAAGTTTAGCATGTGCATTATTTTGATACTGCACTGAAAGGTCCTGTGTGTTAAACGTTGATCAGATATGTTCTTATGTAACTTCTCAATGTTTACTCGATACTACCGGAAACTCACTAAAGTTGCATAATACTTGCAGACAGTATAATTACAAACAAGATTTTTTTAAGACAGGCATTATGGAACAAATATATGTAATAAATAAATAAATAAAAAGGTTCATCATGTAAAACAAAAATATATCCTTGGAGTTCAGAGATATAGGTTCAATTCCATTACAAACACACAGCGAGTGGGTGGAAATGTGTTCAGAATAAATTCACCCAAAAATGAATATTTTCTCATTATTTACTCACCATCATGCCATCCCAGATGTGTATGACTTTCTTTCTTCTGTAGAACACAAATGAAGATTTTTAGAAGAAGATCTTAGCTCTGTTGGTCCATACAATGCAAGTGAATGGTGGCCAGATCTTTGAATCTCCAAAAATCACATAAAGTCAGCATAAAAGTAATCACTAGGACTCCAGTGGTTAAATCCATGTCTTCTGAAGTGAAATAATAGTTGTGGGTGAGAAACAGACCAATATATATGTCCTTTTTTACTATAAATATCCACTTTGACTTACATATTCGTCTTTTGTTTTTTGGCGATTCACATTCTTCATGCATATCGCCACCTACAGGTCAGAGCTGGACAAAGGTGGAGATCTGTAGCAAAAAATCTAAACAAAACATACAAAACTTCATTTAGGAATTAAATTAGTTGTACCTTATCATTAATTAAAATGTAATGTATACTGTCATTTTTTTTTTTTTATTTTTTTTTTGTTAAATAAAAATTTACTTCATAGGTAAACATCTTCTAAATTAACTGGTTTTATTTAATATTCTTGAATGAACCTCACCTGACTGGGTTTATCCAATAAAAGTAAACAGAAATCAGAAAATAGGTAACAATTTCTTAAGGTACTGTAACAACTGTTCTTTATGGTAACAATGTTCACTTTTTACAATGTATCATGTACACTGTTCAACTTAATTGCTGCTAAACCTGGAGAAATTATTGAGAAAAAAAAAACCAAACAAACACCAAATTTGGTTCTAGGTGACAATTGAACACTTCCACATAGTGGATGTTTCTTGTGTCATCTGTAGATTTTGTGTGGTACAAAAACAACTATTTTGATCAGCTTTCATACATTGAAAGCAATCTTGATATCTCTACACTTGTACTTTTTTATTTTATTAAATGTGATGACGGATTGGCTTTGTATATATCCAATCCAAATGCATAGCATGTAATCATCACTGGTGCATCACAATTGGCAGATAATTGTTTACTAAGCAGATTAAGCAGAATCATTAAAAGTTGTTCTTAAAAATCAATTAATCTCACTACAAAGTGCATGAAAGAAAATAACTATGTTAGGGATGTCTTTGATTTTCTGTTTTTTACCTTAAGGCTTAGGTTGTAGATAGACTTCTAAGATTTGCATCAATGGAGGAACAGCCGCTATAGAAATATTGGTGGTCTATATAAGCTGGCATTGTAATCTATTATTGTGTTATTGCTTGGTTCTGTAAACTATCTGGAATAATCATATCATTTAAAATTTGACTGGACTGAGCTGGTACCCACCAGTATGTCTATCTAAGGGAACAGGATCACATTCACTCAATCAAAAACATACAATTCTGAAGCAGAAAAATAAATAATTGAAATAATTGCACTCTGTTGGTTCCATTAAGTCTGAATGCAGCCCTACAGCCCTTCATATGCAGAACCATCCATATTCACTTAAATGGCTCCTCTTCTAGGCAGGGGTGGCTTAAATCCAGAGAATACTAAAAATCTAGGTCAATGGAATGCTGCACAGCTATAATGGCTCCCTCTTCTGAAGTGGCTGTGTGGCACGTATGGATGGATAAGATGAAAAACACACACTGATTGACCAGTAATCCGAGTAATGAAAAGATACTGGGTGTTAAAACATGGTAACACGAAACCTGTACATTTATTCTAGACTGGATGTATTGGATAGTGCTGATTTTTAATTAATTCGATTTGATTAATTGCATTTCCTTTCTAAATTTACATTCTGCAAGTATTGCAGTGATTTTAAATACTCATACATACCATACTGAAAGAGGAGAGTGGTAGGCATGTTCCTGAAGAGTTCCCCTGCATTATGTAAGTCTTTTAATGGCAGTTGCTGCAGGCATGTCTTCAACTTTACATGTCACCAGCTCTTCCTGACTGAATAAAATCAGAATAGACAAAGTACATGTTCACATTACTTGTCTTAGATCTGAAGTGCTCCAAGTCTAGCATAGTCAAATGATTCATAATAACTGCCGAGAAGTGTGTATTTTTAGCGGTCCAGGTTAAATTCACAAGAAAGCATGTTACACAAACTGCATTATCACTCAATACAGAACATTCCTGTATTATTGAATGCTTTAATGCAACCAACTGTGATTGATTCATTATGAAATGTTGTTGCAGATGAGAAAAAAAAAGCAGTTTGGCGTTTGAATCCCACACACATTTTCTCCAGTCGGTGCCTAGCAACACTTTTTCAGCAGAATACACAATATTAGCAGGGTAAGTGTGGCCATAGCCTCAAAGCCACTGCTTAGTGGAGTCGAGCTCACAAATTCCTTGAAACAAGATCAGCACATACTGTAATGCAAAGGTTTGCATACTAAAATAAGCATGTTCTCTCTACTAGTACAGCAAATCTTCTCAGTGTAGACAATTTTGTGAGGGTTATACTTCCTGAAAGTCAAATCAGTCATGCCAAGTAATAATCTGTAAATTCAGAGTAGATTTTGTAATGTAATGCACACTGTAAAAAATTGTTTCCTTAAGAAGCTATTCCTACCTGATCTAACCTTTAAAATTTGTTTTGTTGGTGTTACCTAATGTAGTCAAGTTGATTCAGAAATATTAAATAATATTTTTTACTTGAATCAAACCCATTCATCTATAAAAGTTACCACATGAAGCACATTGTTTAGGTTAATATTTTATTTTCAGCGCAAGTATTTGCATTATGCGGTAACATAATTTAACTGGTTTTATTCAAGTCTAAAATAATGTTCAGTTTGACTGAATTAACCAGTTACTACATTAATTAACCAACCCTAACTACATTAGTTATGTCAACATACAGTTGTAAGTAATTTTTAAAGTTTATGTCAGGTAGATGGTAACAATGGCACATCTTCAGTTTTACAGTGAAAGAAATATAAACCAAGTCAGATCAGATATCATGTATTGCTCAAATTACTGTTAAATATATTGACATTGTTAATCACAGAATAATATCCATGGAAATGCTGCCTTGTAAACTCAATGGAGCCAAATTTGAGGATCTGTCCATGGTGCTGAAACCATGATGCTCCCTGAGGTCCCCCCCAAACTAATCTCTGGATAGTCATGTTGGATCCACATTTCAACTTAAATGATGTCTTTGGCATTTTTTAAAAAGTCCATAAATGTCCTCTGTATATTTTTGTTGGAGCCTAAACACTTCATATTCATATGTCTACATGCACATTTACTGCATGAGTATATTTGGAAATCTAAAGAACCTGAGTGCAATGCTTGTTTGTTTCCAGCTGTCATTTTCCTTTAAGATGATGTAAGGCTCATCTCCCTAAGAATGGTCTCCCTCCCCCGTCTCTCCAAGCCTCTCACTGCACGCTGCATTCATTCGCACTCTATACTGCTGATGCTCTGGAGTGCAAGGATGCACAAACTTCCTAATGCACCCTCATTTCCAACTGGAGATCCTTTCACTGGAATGTTCTTTGAAATGCTGGCTGGGTGTCATATACGTGTACACTAACAGTTGACACTGCTGATCAGAGAAAATTTCCTCAGAAGGAAGTTGAAGCTGTATGGTCAGTGCAGTTTTAACCTTTATCACCAGAACTTGGACTGAAGAACTGGAGGTTACATGAGATGCACAATTTTGTCCTCTTGGGTGAGAGCTTTTCTATTTCTACCTTTTAATTAATGACAGAAGCTATGTTGGTTCGTTAGGCACTATAGATCATCTGGCAATAAAGGCCCATATAAATTTATGGGTGAGGACTAAAAATCTGATGGAGTCGTTTTGATGTCCTCATACTTCTAAGCAGGTCTCAAAAATGTGCACAACAGGATATTGCCTTAGATGGGCCGTGGACATCTAAGAGTGGGCAGGTTATGTTCCTCTTGACTTTTTGCTCACTAAATACAAATAAAAAACTTTTGTATATTTGCTTTTGTATTTTTTGAAGTGTGCTACACCAATATGGCACTGACTGAAAATTGCAGGACTTATCAATCACCCAAGGACACTGGATGTGCTCAGAGTTGCTCTTCGGATGTAGTTGAGCTCAATGTGGGTGGACAGGTGTACTACACCCGCTATGCCACCCTCACTAGTGTGCCAAACTCACTGCTGGGGAAATTATTCTCCACTAAAAAGGACATCTCCAACGACCTGTCCCAGGACATCAAGGGTCGCTACTTTATCGACAGGGACGGATTTCTATTTCGATACGTGTTGGACTATCTCCGAGACAAGAACGTCGTCCTGCCGGACTATTTTCCAGAGAAAGGGAGACTGAAAAGGGAGGCTGAGTTCTTCCAGCTGCCCGAACTCGTCAAAATCCTCACACCAGATGATTATATTCATAGTGATTTTGACGACGCGTCCCAGGGAAGCGACCAGAGATTGTTCCCTTCGTCTTACCTGGACGCGCGCGACAGGCGCTATGGCTTCCTCACGGTGGGATACAAGAGCTCGTGCGCCGTCGGGAGGGACATCGATGCCAAAACTAGAGGAATAGCCAAAATCTTCATTTGCGGAAGGGTCGGTCTGGCTAAAGAAGTTTTCGGAGACGCTTTAAATGAGAACAAGGACTCCGACCGGCCACCTGAACGATACACATCTCAGTTTTACTTAAAGTTTCGCCACCTGGAGCGCGCGTTTGATATGCTCGCGGAGAGTGGATTCCGCGTTGTCGCGTGCAATTCATCAATCACAACACCTCGTCACAACAGACCAACAGATGACAGATTCTTGTCCAGTAATACAGAATATGTCTTTTACCGTAAGTACAATTGATTTCAGTGTTTAAATATAATAAATAAGTTATAAATTACATGGATCAAGTGAATTTAATTCAAAGACACAAGCTGTGGGTGTCAACGCTTTCTTCAGCCAGCACCACTAGGCGGCGTACTGATATAAATCGCTCAGTTCTATTCAGTTTAATTCTATAATAACTCAGTTATCTGTCTCAAACTGCAAGACGTCTTACGTCTTACTTGTACGTCTTACATGATTAAATCGTTAAAATCGTAGACTGTCTGGAGTTTTCCCCACTCTTCTTTACTTCTCAGAGAAGGTTCAGAAGAATCCATTAATCTATTAGAGAGAGAGAGAGAGAGAGAGAGAGAGAGAGAGAGAGAGAGAGAGAGAGAGAGGGCTTTTGAGCCATTGCAGATGTTGAAAATTCCCTCAAGTAAAGATCTCAGGGAGATGAGCAGAGTGTGAATATTTTAGTAATCTACCACAGTGATGGCCACGCCACTCTGTCTTTTTCCTCTTTTTTTTAAGTGCATGTGCTTCACCTCATAGATATACAGTTGTTTTCATGCACATGCCTTCATTAGTGGTTCATTTGGCTCACAGTTGTCTTAAACGAGAGAGATGTTGCAGCATATGGCCAATTAAAAATCACTTTGTTCTTATTTCCGAATGAGTCCCCTTGGAGAAACCTAAAAAGAGTGGGGCTGGCAGGACGGGGGTGCATCTGTAGGACAGTCGGGAGATTTGGGGCGAAAGGACATATGGCTGCTTAATGATTTGTTCACTGTCATCAGTATAATTACTGCAGCTTTCAGCCCCTCCCGTAACCTACACATAATGAGTAAACTTCTAACACATCAAGAGTGTTATCTTGCATTTTATTGAGAAAGCATGTGATTGCCAGGCTCTTGCAGGAAAGTAAATCCATACATCCATGAAGAATTTTATGACAAATTCATAGTGCTAGCATCACAGTTTACCTGTTTTGTTTTTTCCCCCAGGTGATGCTTGTATTTATATGTAGATTGAGTCTGATCTTTAAGCAAAAAGTGGAAATCATCATAACCCAGGGACACAGGAATATTTTGAAAAGTAGGGGCGACACATTGAGGCGTGAATCAGTAGAAAGCACTTCCTGTATGTTCCTGCCACTAACAGTACAATTGAATCTAGGACTAGGTGTAATGTATATCCAGTAAGCCAGACTGGTAGTATAACTAAACCATATAGCTGCCATTGAATGTTTACATGTCTTGCTATAATTAAAGGTGCTGTATGCGATTTCATTTTTTTAAATTATTATTATTTTTTTTTTGCTTATTACAACTATACCCCCTCTCTCCAAAACCCTGCCCTCCACAGATAGGTCAGCAAACCCAGCGTGAAGAAACCATCAGCAAACTTGTACATGCAAATCATTCACAGGCAGAGACTGCTCTCTGATTGACAAAAAATAAATAAATAAATAAATAAATAAATAAATAAATAAATAAATAATGTGATAACATCTAAATTAAATGGTTTTATTCAAGTACAAACGTATTATTTAACATGTCTACATTAATTACACCCACAAAAGCCATTGTTATGGGTTAAAGATCAAGTTCAAATAGATTGTTAAGGTAACAACAGAGCGCATCGCCGCAGGCCTACTTTTACAGCCATCTTGGTTCCGGAAGTATTTTCCCATTAATTTTTCCATAGGGATTTCATAAAATCCTTCATAAGCATGAACCAAACCAAACAGCTCCGAGGTTAAACACATTACAAACTTTGATTTGAAGCTAAAAAGTATTTGGAAATCAGACAAAAAGATAAAGGTACAAGACTGTGTACTTAAAGGGGTCATGACATACTCTTTTTTTTTTTTATCAGTTTATCTTCCCTGAGGTCCACTTATAATGTCAGTAAAGTTTGTTATTTTTTGCACCAAAACAGTCATAATTTAATAATATATGATCATTTTCCACACTGTCTCTGGCCCTCTGTCTGAAACACTTGGTTTTAAGCTGTCTGGCCATTTAAGACTTCAATGTAAACGGCCACTGTTCTGATTGGCTAACATCAAGCAGCACCTCTAATACAGCCATATTTGAAACGCAATCCAAAGAAAATGAACAAGCTTCAAATGATAATTTATAAAACTAATAACATACACCCAACTTTCATACATGACATTTGAAACATTCGTGAATGAAACTGTTAACTCACAGGTCCGGTAGTGTTTAACTGCCCCATCTTTCAATAACAGTTCCTTTGCAAAGCTTGAATCATATGGTGACTGGCTCACAAGCAATACTCGCTGGTATGAGCCAAAAACATACAATCCACACTGAAATGTTCTGAATACACAAACGTAATACAATCCATGGTGATGTTCATGGGTGCTTCAACTGGCTTCAACAGGCCAAAGCAGAGACACTGGTCTTCACAACTCACAACTTCCGTGTTTGTTTACACACAGAACAGCATGTGTTTCTCCCAGACGGTGGGCAGCATCAGAATGAGATGCATTTTTAATCCTTGTGCACCCTTAGTTTTAGAATCACACGTGTACTTTTCAGGTCAAATTTGACCCGAAAACAATAAACAAGAAATTTTAAATTTTTATGAAAGAAATGTAATAACACTAACTTCAAAAAAGTAAAAAACACCAAAGTTTGTGCATTTTTGGGAGGGATTTGGGGGATTTTTATGGTATTTAGACCTTATTTGGCTCTAAATTACAAAATTATACCATTCATATTAAATAAGCACATTATATATTGTCTTCACTTCAATAAAAACCTTAATTTCAGTAAATTGAAAGAGTGTCAAAACATCAAAATATGTCATGCATTGGGGGTCTCTGGTGACATCTGCTGAAATAAAATTAACAATTGCATGAAATGACAACTATGTCCAGTAGATGCTTCAGTGCTCCATGCACTGGCTGATCTCTATAAGCCAATGTTGTAACAAACTTCATTTCTAGACATTATCACAAGTCATGCATTGGATATATATTTTAGACATTATAAAATAATTATTTTTCAAGTTGTAACATTTTTTTTAAACCACTTGGGTTGAAGTGTCAAGATCACCTCAATATTTTGCAATGATGCTCCAATATGCTGACAAACTTGACCATGCTGCCACAGTCAAATCTGATTGTGCTACAAAGAAAAGACATAGTAAATATTTTGTTACCTGTCATTTATTTCAAACATCAAACATCAGAATTCTTGCATAAACTCAGGAGTCAGACTCAGACTTAGACCAGTGTGGTATGTTTGGTATGTGTGGATAGGGGACGAAATGTCCTCATCAGTCAAAAAAAAAAATAAAATAAAATAAAAAAAATGGGTCAGAATGATGATGCTCTTCAAATCTAGTGATGTGCACATGTTTGTTTGATGGTTAGGTTTAGGGGTAGAGTTTGGAAATAGAAAATATAATTAGCCTGATGTGAAATCAGCGGGTCTATGAGAGATCACTAATAGAGTCTAGCAAACCTGTATGTGTGTGTGCTTGTGTGTGTGTGCATGCATGTGTTTTCTGCATTATGGATGTTTTATAGTCTCACCCCTTCATTTAAGTGTGGTTGTGTTCTGCATTATGTCTGATTTATTGATTTTTATTTGGCAAATAAAATAAAATAAAAAATCTCTGTATTTTAAAGTTTCCCATTCATTTCCTATGGCAGGTCAAATTTGACCCGAGGAGTTCAAGTGTTACTTTTTTACATTTTTACATTTATTTTTTTACAACCACTTATAATTATTGAATCAAGTCCAGACTTTTTTGTGTGTGTGTTCAGATAGGAAGTGGAGTAAAAGTCACCAAGTCTTGTACCACTCAGATAAAGAATACAAATTTTATTAAAGAAACAAAATTAAAATGGGTAAAAAATATACACTAGGAGTGCATGAGGGTTAAAAGTTGCCCTTGTACTGCTGTTAAAATGTGGTGCACATCGCCGGAAACACATCAAAACGATCCATATAGTGCATGTTTACAAAAGACTAACAATTAAATATAGCACAGATACAGTATGTGCAAAAACAGTCCAGAATGCCTTCAAAACAGCAAGACACAGCACAGCTGAATGAAATAGAATGGAGGTCTCCTTTTTAGAGTTATAACTTGACCTTGTACCTTTTAAAAGAGCCACGAGAAGCATGATAAAGGTAAAAGCCGTTCATCTAGTGTAGAAAAATATTTAAATCCAGACAGGCACATGAAGGTGTCCTGTGTAAGTCCCCTTTGCTGTAAATGAATCTACCATGACTGGCCCTCACCTGTGACTGACTGTGAGCACCAGTGGGCAGGGCCAAGGGTGGAATGATGAAAAATAGGCATTGATGTCTTGCTGAAGAGGCAGTCATATGCAGATGTATTTGGTCCTTGTGATGTCACAAGTTCCACAAATTCAAAACAGGCCGTTTCTAGAGCCTGGTTTAAATAAATGCTCTTTTTCTATTAAGGAGGAAGTTTTCAGTTCTAAAACTTACAGTATGTTTTTATAGTGCAATGAACTTTTATATGTCAAAAGATCAAGGAAAATGTGTCATGTCATGACCCCTTTAAAGTCTTCATGAGGAAATGAACTACAATCCCCTGAAGCATTGCAAAAGATGTAATCAAATTAAGGCTACATCTACATTAATCCAGATACGTTTGAAAATGGTGTTTTCGTTTTTGTAACGCCCTCTGTCTACACTGGCATTTTCAAGTGTTTTCCAAAAGTTGCTCGTCCACACTGAAACGTATGAAAATGCTTAAATCCTTGTACTGTGCTTGCGAAAAATCGCCGTTGCATGTACAGTCTGTTACGCAAGTGTTCTCGTGTTCTGTCACCGGACACCAATTCCAAGTAACTTCCTGTTGCCTTTGAAGGAATGCAATGTGAATGTTGTACAAAGTAACATTTATCTTTAATAATGCTATCAAAGTGAATACCAGGCACAACAGCGGCTCTATAACATGGGCCTACATCTTGATTGTTTTGGATGAATGAATCACATGACTTCGTCACATGACAACAAATTGTTTTCAGATATATCCGTTTTCACAGTCCACACTACAACGCAAAGACGGTGTTTTCAAATTTATCCACTTGGGAGAGCATTTTCAAAAAACTTAGTTTTCGCTGACAAAAACACCATCTCAGTGTGGACGGAAGGCCAAAACGTAGAGAAAAAGATGAATTAGTATTAGTGTGGACGTGGCCTAAAACAATGGTAAAATATAAAACTTTTGATATAAAGATGTTGATTATAAATACAGAAATGATATATCATGTACATTTATGCATTTGGCAGACGCTTTTATACAAAGCGACTTACAGTGCACTTATTACAGGGACAATCCCCCTGGAGCAACCTAGAGTTAAGTGCCTTGCTCAAGGACACAGTGGTGGTGGCTGTGGTGATTGAACCAGCAACCTTCTGATTACCATTTCAGTGCTTTAGCCCACTACGCCACCACCACTCCATATATATTTTATATTTTATATATTACACCACTCCACATATATTGTAATTTTTTTGCAAAATATTCTGATATTTGCACATATACAAGCAGTTTCAGAGAGAAGGAAGACCGACTCATTCACAGTGGGTCATGCGCATGGGCGATCGCTGCAGAGCTTGTTTGGTGCACTTTGTTGGCCACATTTCTCTGATTGATGGAGTTTCTCTTTAGGATCATGGGTAGTGTAGTTCTTCACCAGGAATTCTGCTATTAAACACGATTTCTAAAAATAGATGGGATAACACTTAAGGCTTCAACAGAAGCATACACCATCAATTAACAACTTCTGAGCTTACTTCCGGAAGCTGACTGTTGTGCTCCATTGCATGCTACCACTAAATTTTTTTATAAATAAATAAAAAAGGCTAGGCCACTTCCCTGACTCTTTTTAGCTGTTTACAGAGTCAAGGACACCAATTTCTCAGGACACCATTTCTATGATACTGTATGTGTCAGGTATTACAGACATTTTATATGTGGTAAAAAAAAAATCACTAACAACAACCATAAGGCATAAAGTTCAGAAAAATAGTTTCTCTTACAAGCGGTGGTTTCCATAATCAAGATTTAATTCTTATCAGATCATGTATTTTTATATCAATTTACATTTCACAAAATTAGACAAATGACGTATTTGTGCTTCAACCTGTACGGTTCTGTTTACAGCAGGACTGGTAGATTCTTGTTTCTCTTCTGAGTTGTTAGATCTTGAATCCCCTGGTGAAATGAACCAGTTGCTTTTTACAGGCCTGACTGCCTTCTTCCTGTGCTGTAACTTCTCAGAACATCACACACATGACACATTTTACCAATTTATATGGCCCAAGAGATTTGTAATATATCATTTGTGGTCAAAGGGTTCGCTCTCTTTCTCTTTTTTACACTTTCATGCGGCTCCTCGATCATTTTTTCTCTCACTCGTTTATTTTACGCTCTCTCTCGCTTGCTCCTTCATCATCGTTCTCCATGCTTATTTACTTTACAAGCAGTTTCTGTTCCGGTTGCTGCTGGCATGCTGCGTGAGTGTTTGTAGCTTGCTAGCCTGCTTAGCATTGCTTATTCTTATTTTTATTCTTATTCTTATATGTTCATCATTTTATCCTTTGCCATTTTACCACATACTTTGGGTTTTTCCGCTTTTCTACTGTTTCAAATGCGTGTATTTTACCACGTGCACCCGTTCTCTCTCTTTTTTCTTTTCCCTCTTGTCTACATCTCGTGTCTCGACTGCATGCATTTGTTTTCTCCACTGTGTTTTACACGGATTATTGCATCAATCTCAAACATCTGCTGATCAGGAACCACATTGAACCACATCGATCTCAAACCCTCGCCGCTCAAGAACAACCATAACAACAAAAACAACAAACAACTGCGGTAAGTCATGGCATCCACTCATGTTATTTCTTCCTGCATTGCATGCCACGTGTTTACTATAGCTTCTTCCGTCAGCAGTGAGGGATTCACCTGTGATAAATGTAAGGAATTAGTCAGGCTGACGGAGAAGGTTAGAGGAGTTAGAGACACGCATCTGAACACTAGTGGAGGCCAGTGAGAAAGAGAAGGGAGTAGATACTGTTTCGGATGCAGGTAGTACAGCGAGCAACAAACACACTTTGGTTCCGGCTGTAGAGCCCCTGCAGCAGGGCGTTTGGGTGACGTCTCGGCGGCATACTTGCTCAGCAAAGCGACACCACTCTCCCGTTCCTGTTAGGGTTTCCAATCGATACTCCCCACTCAGTGATGCACCCACTGAGAATCATGTTGAAAAAGCCTTAATAAATGGTGATTCTATTGTAAGGAACATGGAAATAGAGACACCAGCCACCATTGTTAAATGCATTTCCGGGGCTTGAGTGTCTGACATCAGATCAAATTTACAAGTGCTGGCTAATGCTAAATGTAGATTTTCTAAAATTGTTATTCATGTCGGCACTAACGATGTCCAGCTTTGCCAGTCGGAGATCACTAAAGATAATGTTAAGGAGGTGTGTGAACTTGCAAAAATGATGTCAGACACTGTAATATGCTCTGGCCCCCTCCCTGCTCGTCGTGATGATGAGGATTATAGTAGATTAGTGTCACTGAATGGCTGGATGTCTAAGTGGTGTCCAGAGAATAGCATAGGATTTATAGACAATTGGAAGAGTTTTTGGGGTAGACCTGAACTGCTAAAGAGAGACGGACTCCATCCCTCCAGGTAAGGTGCCGCTCTCCTCTCTAGTAATTTGGCTCATAGTCTTAATAGTGATAGTATTTGACTAATTGGGGCCCAGGTCTGGAAGCAGACAAACTGGTTAACCCGAACGTCTGCTAGCTGCCTTGAGACATCACACAGGTCACATAAACTACAACACATAGAAACCGGATCACCTAGATATCATATAGAGACTGTGTCTGTTCCCCGAACTACCAAACCCCTCACTAAATCATTTAGACAAAATGTGATTAAAGTCAAACTTGAAAAATAAAATAATAATAGTTGAAGATAAACATCTTATAAAGCCAGGGCTACTAAACATTAGATCTCTTTCTACTAAAACACTAATTGTAAATGAAATTATTACAGATCATAGTTTGGATGTGCTCTGTTTGACTGAAACCTGGCTTAAACCAGATGAATATATTAGTTTAAATGAATCTACTCCCTCAGGTTATTGTTATAAACATAAGCCTCATCTGAAGGGTCGAGAAGGAGGTGTTGCTACAATTTACAGTGAAGTTTTTGGTGTTACTCAGAGGACAGGATATAAGTTTAAGTCTTTTGAACTAATAATGCTTATAATGCCCACCGTCAGATAAAAATAAAAAATCTCTGTCATCTTTTGCCCTTGCTACAGTATATAGATCGCCTGGGCCATACTCAGATTTCCTTGGTGAATTTGCAAATTTTCTATCAGATCTAGTATTTAATGTAGATATAGCTTTAATTGTTGGTGACTTCAACATTCACACAGATAATGAAAATGACACATTGGGATTAGCATTTATCGATATTCTCAACTCTCTTGGAGTCAGACAAACTGTGACAGGACCAACTCATCATCATAATCATACACTGGATTTAATTCTGTCATATGGAGTTGATGTTGATACTATAAAAATTTTACCGCAGAGCGATGACATCTCAGATCATTACCTTGTTTGCTGTGATCAGCTAATGTCACTTAATCTACTCCATGCTATCATTCAGGTAGAACTATTCTTTCGACCACTAAAGATAGCTAATAATCTTCCAGAATTGTCTCATATACTCAGTAAGCCAAAAAGTCTAGAAGAACTTGATGTAATAACAGAAAATATAAAAACAGCCTTCTCTAGCACTCTTGATAGTGTCGCCCCCCTTCGATTAAATAAAATTCAAGAAAAAAGCCCCGCACCATGATACAATGATCACACTCATGCTCTCAAGAGAGCAGCTTGGAAAATGGAGCGCAAGTGGAAGAATACAAAATTAGAGGTATTTCGTGGTGCATGGAAGGATAGTGTCTGTTGCTAGACAGGCACTAAAAGCTGCCAGGTCAGCATATTTTAGCAAACTCATAGAAAATAACCACACCAATCCTAGGTGTTTATTCAGTACTGTGGCTAAATTGGTTAGGAATAAAGCATCAACTGAACCAGATATTCCGTTGCAGCACAATAGTAATGACTTCATGAATTTCTTTACTGATAAAATTGAAATAATCAGAAATAAAATTGGAACTATGCAGTCAACTGTCACAGCACCTCAGAAAACAGTGTCTCATAATTTCCTGCACGAGCAACTTCAATCCTTCACTGTCATAGTCATAAGAAGCTAACAAAACTTGTCAAAAATTCAAAAGCCATGACATGTATGTTAGATCCAATACCAACTAAGCTCTTAAAAGAGGTATTCCCTGTAATCTCAGAACCTCTTCTTAGTACTATTAACTCGTTATCCTTAAGACATGTCCCAAGAAACTTTAAAATGGCAGTTATCAAACCGCTTATTAAGAAGCCACAGCTTGATCCTGGAGAATTGGCTAATTACAGACCGATTTCGAATCTACCATTTATATCGAAGATACTAGAAAATGTAGTGTCCTCCCAACTATGTTCATTTCTACTGAGAAATGGTATATATGAACAATTTCAGTCAGGATTTAGGCCCCATTACAGTACAGAGACTGCACTTATCAGAGTTACAAATGACTTGCTCTTATCATCTGATCATGGCTGCCTTCGACACGATAGATCACGGCATTCTTTTAAATAGGCTGGAGAATTATGTTGGCATTAGTGGACTTGCATTAGCATGGTTTAGGTCATATTTATCAGAATGCTACCACTTTGTATGTGTAAACGAGGAATTATCAAATCAAACAAAAGTTAAGTATGGAGTGCCACAAGGATCAGTTTTAGGGCCTCTGCTTTTATCCTTATACATGGTTCCCCTGGGAGATATTATCAGGAATCATGAAATAAGTTTCCACTGTTATGCCGATGATACTCAACTTTATATTTCTTCTAAACCCAACGAAAATTCACAATTCTCCAAATTAGCAGAGTGTATCAATGAAATCAAAGATTGGATGGCCAGAAATTTCCTTCTACTCTATTCCGACAAAACTAATTATTGGACCAAAAACCTCTAAAAATAAGCCACTAAAATATAATTTGACTCTCGATGGATGTACTGTTACATCGTCTTCTACAGTGAAGAACTTGGGTGTTATATCTGATACCAATCTGTCCTTTGAAAATCACATTTCCAATGTTTGTAGAACAGGATTCTTCCGCCTCAGAAATATTGCTAAGTTATGACACATGCTCTCTGTTGCTGATGCTGAAAAACGAATTAATGCATTCATGACCTCAAGACTAGATTACTGGGAGGATGTCCTGCAAGTTCAATAAATAAACTTCAATCGGTTCAAAATGCAGCTGCCAGAGTGCTGACTAGAACCAAGAAATATAATCATATTAGCCCCATTTTATCATTGTTATATTGGTTGTTATGAATCCAGCCTCTGTTGTTCCTCCCACTCACCACCAGAGGGCTCCATCACCTTGAAATTTACTTTAACTCTCTGGACTCCATTTCCCATAATCCCCATACCTGTCAATGATTACCTGTTCATCTGTTTCCAGTTCACTCAACTATTTAAGTCTCACTCTGACTCACTGTCATTGCAACGTCTTGTTTTGCCCTGGCTAACATCTCTGAGCGTTTTCTGTATTTACTGCCTTTTCTGTGTATCATTCTGGACTGTTTACCCTGTTTTGACCCGTTGCTGCCTGCCTGCTGTTACTACCCTGTTAACCCGGATATTACCTGTGATTGCCTGCCGCCTGCCCTGACCTCTTGCCTGTTTAATAACTATCTCTCTGGTTTGCCTTGTATATTACTATTGTTGGTGATTGATCCCTGCCTGTCTACATTACTACATTTATTGTAAATAAAGCTGCACTTGGATCTCTACTCCGATGACTCATCGTTACAGAAGACTTCGCCACAAACCAATCCAGCGGCTTTCTTCAACTAACTACCAAGCTCTCAGGTACTTCATCAAACCCAGCGGCACACCCGGCCTCATCAAGAACAACTGACCGAACCAAAATGGATCTAGCGGTGTACTTTATCCAGTTGAGCCGAGCGAACTTACCCATCAGCGAATACTCACATCATTTTAGCACCGTTGCCAGACACATTGGTTTTACTGATTCCCACCTGAAATCAATCTACCGGACCAGACTCCTAGTTCACAGGTGGAGGGATTTGCCGGAGACAGGAGACTACACTTGGGAGGAATATGTGAGCTTAACATTGGAAACACTCGCTTCAGAGAATCCTCCTCTCTCAATCCCGGTTCCAGTTTCTGAGTCTTCCACATCTGAGTCCACTCCACTCCATGTCATAGCAGCACTTGAGTCTTCTCCATACCATGTCACAGCCACACCTCAGCCTGTTCCTTACCCTGTCACAGTCATGCCACAGTCGGCTCCACGCCACATCACAGTCAATCCTGAATCTGCTCCACACCAGGTCACAGCCAAGCCTCCCATGGCCCCTGTGTCCAAGTTGAATGATCCGCCATTGATATCGGTGCGTTGGGCCACAAGAACCCTTCCTCACAAATTATCACCGCCCACGCCTGCCACGGCCAATGAGCCAACGCCCACACCTGCCAGGGCCAACGAGTCAGAAGTCTCGTCCGTCCCAGAGCCATCGTTACCAGTCTCGTCCTTCCCAGAGCCATCATTACCAGTCTCGTCCGTCCCAGAGTCATCGTTACCAGTCTCGTCCGTCCCAGAGTCATCGTTACCAGTTTCGTCCATCCCAGAGCCAGCGTTACCAGTCTCGTCTGTCCCAGAGCCAGCGTTACCAGTCTTGTCTGTCCCAGAGCCAGCGTTGCCAGCCTTATCCGTCCCAGAGCCAACGTTGCCTACGTTGGCCGTCCGGAGGAGGAGAAGAAAGGCTGCTGTTTCCCAGTCTCTGCCAGTGTTTTCAACCACAGAGGTCATTTCCCAGTCTCTGCCAGTGTTCACGACCACAGAGGTCATTCCCGAGACTATGTCCATACCTACGGCCACGGCCACAGAGGTTGTTCCCGAGTCTCTGTCTATGCCCATGACCACAGAGGTCGTACCCGAGTCTCTGTCTACACCCACGACCACAGAGGTCGTTCCCGAGTCTCTGTCTATGCCCACGACCACAGAGGTCGTTCCCAAGTCTCAGTCCATGCCCACGACCACAGAGGTCACTCCTGAGACTCTGTCCATGCCCACGACCACAGAGGTTGCTTCCGAGACTCTGTTCATACCCATGACCACTGAGGTCATTTCCCAGTCATCCTGGACTCTTAGCCTCGAGCCTGTCATGGCTTCACCTGCCACGGCTCCACTCCTCGAGCCTCCCACGGCTCCATCTTCCACGGCTTCACCCTTCAAGTCTGCCACAGCTCCGCCTTCTACAACTTTGCCCCTCGAGCCTGCCACGGCTCAGCCTTCCATGGCTTCGCCTCTCGAGCCTCCTACAGCTTCGTCTACCACGGCTCCGCCCTCAGAGTCTTCCATGGCTCCAGTCTCCAATCTGGGATCACCACCCAGGCCTCCTGACCCTGTTTCAGCTCTATGGTCTTCAACCAGGTCTTCTGATCCAGTCCCTACTCTGAGATGGCCTACTGGGTCTCCTGGCCAACCACCTGATCCGCTCTGGTCTTCTGGGTCTCCTGGTCGTCCACCTGATCTGCTCTGGTCTTCTGGATCTCCCAACCGTCTGCCTGATCTGCTCTGGTCTCCTGGGACTCCTGGCCATCTGCCTGGTCTGCTTTGGCTCCCTTGGTCTCCTGGCCGTCCACCTGACCTACTCTGGTATCCCTGGTCTCATGGCTGTCTGCCTGGTCTGCTCTGGCTCCCTTGGTCTCCTAGCTGTCCACCTGACCTACTCTGGTATCCTTGGTCTCATGGACATCCACCTGGTCTGCTCTGGCTCCCTTGGTTCCCTGGTCATCTACCTGATTTGCCCTGGTTTCTTTGGACCCCGGCGTCACCTAACTCATCGCTTCAGGAGTTGCTCATGGGGGGGGGCTCTGTTATGAATCTAGCCTCTGTTGTTCCTCCCACTCACCACCAGAGGGCTCCATCACCTGGAGATTGACTTTAACTCTCTGGAATCCATTTCCCATAATCCCCATACCTGTCAATGATTATCTGTTCACCTGTTTCCAATTCACTCAACTATTTAAGTTTCACTCTCTCTCACTGTCATTGCGAAGTCTTGTTTTGCCCTGGCTGACATCTCTGAGCATTCTCTATATTTACTGCCTTTTCTGTGTATGATTCTGGACTGTTTACCCTGTTTTGACCCATTGCTGCCTGCCTGCTGTTACTACCCTATTAACCCGGATATTACCTGTGATTGCCTGCCGCCTGCCCTGTCCCCGAATCTCTCTGGTTTGCCTTGTATTTTACTATTGCTGGTGATTGATCCCTGCCTGTCTACATTACTACGTTTATTGTAAATAAAGCTGCACTTGGATCTCTACTCCGCTGACTCATCGTTACAGGTTACCTGTTAAATTTCGTATTAATTTACATACAAAGCTTTGAATAGTCTAGCTCTGCAGTACTTAAGTGACCTTCTGACACGCTATATTCTGTGACGTTCATTACGATCACAAAATTCTGGCTTGTTAATAGTTCCTAGAATATCAAAATCCACAAAAGGAAGTAGATCCTTTTCCTAGTTGGCTCCTATACTATGGAATAGTCTCCCTAAGAGAGACACTCACTCAGTTTAAGTCTAGACTAAAGACTTATCTAGTATTTAGAAAGACATACACCTAATTTATCCATCAGCTAACAATTAAGCTGCTTTAGTTAGGTCTGCCGGAACCAGAAACATCTATCATGATCTATAACTCTGCATAAAATTGAATGACATCTACGCTAATATTATTCTATTTGTTTTCATGGGGTTTCATATCCCGAGGTTACCAGAGCCGGCCAGATCCAGCTCCATTCCTGCTTGGTGTTGGACTCCACTGCTATGTGTCTCTGAGTGATGATGACTAAATGCAGCCGGTGCCAGACATCACTTCAGTCTTTTACGATGGACTTCAGAGGATGAACTAATGCCAACTCCATCTGTAAGACATGGGATACTTCATATGCCACTGCCTGAACCTTGGATTTAGGATGGACCCCACTGAACCTCAATGAAATGACCTGCCGGTTGAACTGCGATGCATCTAATTGATCTCTGCCTGCATCACCTGTCTAATGATAGACTACACTCTTGAAATGGAATACATAGACTGTAATTTAATTGCCAACAAAAGCTTTCATTAGCCAACTAACAAAGGACAATGCATTTATGTGAACTTCTGCAGTTAATCCAGGATGGACTTCAAAGACATTAGTCATTAATCTTACAGTTAATAAAAAAAAAATTTAAACACTGGACCTTAACACTTACTTAGTTTACTAATCTTAAACCATGACCTGCACTGCACATAAATAACTAATAATGGCATTATATTCATGCTGGTTACCCAGAGGGGATATGGCCCCCACGGTGAGCCTGGTTTCTCCCAAGGTTATTTTTCTCTATTAACCCACATTTTATCTTTGCAACAGTCGACTTCAGTTTGCTCACAGGGGTTCTAAATACAACTATTATTTAATTATTAATTTTTTATACACAATTTAAAATCATATTTAATAAAACTACACAATGATCACTCTAAGACTTTATAGATTTTACAGTTTCATTTTTTGTTAATGCATGATTTTCTGTAAAGCTGCTTTGAAACGATGCGTGTTGTGAAAAGCGCTATACAAATAAAAATGACTTGACTTGACTTTATCATTTAGCATGCCTTCTGCAGGTTGTTGACATTTATTTTCTACATTATTTGTTCCAACTGCTCAGTTTTGTCTCTGCATTAATTAATATTCATGATAAATGGCAAAAGATCACATCCACCATGATTTCTGCTAAGCAGAGAAATAAACTGCCTAAGCATTATGCAATTCATAAACCTCTCACGCATGTTCAGATTTCAAAGCTGCATTCAGATGGAACCTTTTTTTACTGTTTTTTTTTTTTTTTACCTCTCTTTATTTATTGCATGCATCAAACATGGCATTTAATTTTGACCTTAAATTGTGACCCTTGTTGTAAAGCTCAGAGATCTAAATAGTTTAAATTCCAAACACATTGCACATTGAAGATGAAAAGTCCAGAATATGTAAAATATGTAAAGAATAACTTTTCTTCCTCTGAAAAGTTAATACAACACAAGAATAAATAATGAAATATTTGGCCTTTCATCATGCAAGCAGACAATGATTTTGAGTGAATGATTTTAGTCTTTTTTTTTTCATGAGAGCATGAAATTTAGCTTTTTAGGTAATTATCAGTACAGTAACAATACATCATCAAATTGACAGGTCTTTCCTTATTCTTTTGACCATTAAGGACCAAAACAGAGTAGCTAATTATTTACTTCTCAATCCTGCTTGCAAGCTTTAAAATTAAAAAGCTATCAAATGTTTCTTAAGGTCACCTTCTCTGCTGCTTAATAAGATTGAGAATCTGTTAAATGTTTTGTAGTCTTAAAGCAGAATCACCAACTGAAGTTGATGTTGCATGAATAATTGTCTCTAAATTCAAAACTTAGAACCTAGTTTAGATTCAGTCTCACACTACATGATTTTGTATTTCATGTAACGCAACATCATGACACAGCCTGTCACATTGTTTCCAGACCAGTGCAGCTTTCACATTACTAGGGGAGAGTCAAGTGTGGTTCATGGATTGTATTAGGCCCACAGCACACAGTTTCCAAGCTGGGCAACTAAGCTTGTCAAAATATGCCACGGTGAGAGAGAGAGAGAGAGAGAGGAGAGAGAGAGAGAGAGAGAGTAAGACAAAGAAATCTTATTTTGGCTATATCCTCCCAGAACCTCATGTGAATATGTAGTTTCTATTATGCCTGTGAATGCAAGTAATTTACAGTCACTATTGAACTGGCGCAGAGAAGAAAGTTGGGTAAAGGAAATCAATCCTGTCACCATTGAGGGATTTAAAGCGGGGCAGATCCAAACTTCTGTATGGACAGAGCCACAGCCCACCTCAGATGGAAAGCAAATCAAGAACAGAAAGCAGTCCAAGAGATTCACCCAGAAGTCCCAGCCCTACCAGCATGTACATGGATTCCATGCTCAAGAAAAATCACAGAGGCACTGAACTGAGGCTCTGAGCATGGCATTGATGCTTTGCCTGTATTAGAAAAATCCTGCTGCAATTGCTGTTGAGTTTCATTGTAAGTCACTTTTTATGAATAAGTTATCCAGGTTATTCTGAGCATATTAATGGGAGCTTAGACAAAATATAGTAATATACGTATTGTATAGATAAAGAGCAAGAAAAGATCCTACATGTCTACTAGATTCCTATATGTACCATATACATTCTTTGAATGCTCCAGGTTAAATGCAACTTCAGCTCTATTGATAGCAGCTATGACAGCATCCGTAAAACCAAGCAAAATTGTGTTTACAGTGATGGACTTGCAATGGAAGTCTATGGGGGAAAACCTTCTATATAGTTTAAAAGCAGATTTTTTTAAAACACTAATATACATTTTTGTGTATAAATATTTGTGTTATTTGATATATATTTAAGCTGAAACAATTTAAAGTAGCTTAAAGCCGTTTTTCCACCATTGGGCTAATTGGTGCTGAGCTCGGTACGGAACGGTTACAATACCATTTTTACTTGAGCACGGTTCGGCACAGCATAATTATAAACCGTTCTCAGACCGGAATTCTCGCCATGGTTAGCTATCTGTACTCAACCATTCTCAAGTGTGCTGGTGGAATGACTTTAGTACGTGGCGACTCACGATTGTCAATTTAACAACGGCATGGTAACTTATAGCCCTTTTAGTTGTTTCTAGCTTGCCAAGTTCACTAATATTTGGGTGAAGTTAATAAAAGTTAAGATAAAATAGAGTATGTTTCGTGGACCTTCATGATTTTATGAACTAGTATTGTAGTCTACATTTATTTTTCTAGCTCATTAAAATTCATTATTCTGATATAATATTTTCACATAATACTTATATAATATTTTGTCAATAAATATTCTTACTGCAGTGAAACCAGCTTATCTGTAAAACTGAACAATTTAAATGTTAGACAGTGGGAGAGTACGCAAGTTAATTGGCTACCCGATTATATGTCAAATGACCTACAGTATAAGCTTACACCATGCGAGCCGACTGGCTTAATATATAACATGTGACCGAGCCGATAGGCTAAAACAGATAACAAGTTCAAAGAACCTATCAGCTTGACCCATGTAGAGTTTCATGCCTGAACTTCAGTCATTTATCAATTACCAAGTTTCCTGTGGGTTGAGTTTGCGTTATGTAAAAAGTGCTTTTGGGATAGTTTTGTCAAGTCCTTTGGTATCTTTGTGCAGATATTGTTTGAAAGTTACCAGGATTACCAAATTTACAAGGTTTATGACTCGACTTAACATACAGCCTACAATGTTTACGTGTTGTGGCTATACTTCCAAAACAATTTATGTCTCATAGACTTTCATTGTAAATGCATTACTGTAAATGGCACGGATGCTGTCATCTGTCGATAGAGCTTTACTTATATTGGACTCAGAACATTCCTTTAAAAACAACAGGCTTAGAGAATCAACCAAACCATTAAAGTGTTATAAGATGCTAAGGAGATTTAATTATGTTTTTCTTTTGCATTTCATCTCTAAAAATTGTTTCATTTATTTGGTCTTAATGTGATTAAGATATTCAATTGCTACCATATTCAATGGACACTTTGGACACTTAAGGCTCACTTAGAAAACAAAATATCAAACCAAGTGGCATCTGCAAACAAATGATGCTAGACCGTTTCTTAAATCTATCTTCACTTTTCTGAGCCATTTTTCCCCAATGACTTTTAACCAGCTGGTACCAACTTAATTTTTTGGATGTATAAAGTCAATCTTGAGCCAGCTTTTTTCATAAGACAGTGTCAACCTAGATTCTTGCAGCAATGGCTCTTCTTTAGTATTAGATAATACCTGCTCTCCCAACGTCCTCCCTTGTCTACTATTTCCTTCTCCATTTCTTAAAAGGGACCACTGTAGTGATAGCAGGGCTTCTGTCATCTCATTCTGGTGGTCTCATTACACCCCATCAGTTCTTTAAGAGGGGTCATGACTGCATTGAGATGGTCTGGGCTCTCCAATCTGTCCGTTTGGCACTTCTGCACCACAAACGCATTTGGCCACCTTTAACAACATCAGTCAGGGGAGAATACTGTTACATTGTGTGTAAACTTCCAGCACAAAGCATCTGGATCGCAAGGAGACTGGGACTGGTGTGACATGTCCTTGGATAAGGACAATGAGTGCTTATTAAATCCAACCATGTCACACCCTTCTGGCACCCCGCCTTATTTCAGATCAGCTCATCTAGGATTCGTCAGCTCTTTTTACATTAGGACACCTCATTAGAATTGCGATTTTGGCTAGGAGTGGCACGATTTAAATTCTGACATCTTGAACATATGGCGATTACGGTGATGTCAAGTCAAGGTTGGTATTGACTTTTCACACATGTGGCTCACTACATTGCTTGAAAACAGGGTCCACAAAGACGGTTTATCTACATGACTGTTTCCCCGCTAGGACAAAATTGGCCTATTTTACACATTAACAAGGAGATAAACATTACCAAACCTCAGGCTGTGTCAAATCCATAATGGAGGGTCTTGTAACTCTATTTAGACTTTAATCAGACATAGACACTCTGTATATTTACACAGACCTCTTATAACAAGGCCTGTTAGCTAAACCTTAGAGGCAAATACAATTTATCAACAGCATTCATGTGGCATTGATTTCATCTTTATCATGTTTTCTGTAGTTTTTCAAAGGATAAAAGTATGGCACAGTCTGCTAGAAATCAGGATCAGTAGAATGTGAATATAAAGTGAACCCAGAGCATGTTGCAGTAACAATGCACGCAATGCATTGTCCCAATCAGGCAGTTATGTAATTCTTGAAATAGGCCTGTTGACATTGGAACTGATATGACTGTAAAGAATTAAAGAATACTTTTGTCAGGCAACCTTAAATGTGCTTCATGTGGTAACATCTAAATTAATCGGTCAGAAATATGATTTAATATGAATGAATCAACCTGGCTATGTTAGGTTACACCAACAAAAGTAATTTTGAAAATGTATTGTGAATTTGAATTGAATTAAATGGGGAAATCAGTGCCCTGCCCTAGTCATTCATTTTCCTCTACAGTGCTGAGAGTTGCCTTCACTAATTTCCCATATCCAACCAATCTGTTAAAAATTTAGAGATATATGAAAAAAAAAAAAGAAATAGTATTATGGTCTGACGCTAGAGCCACAAAAGCAGAGTGGTCATACAGTATACCTGCAGAAGGAATTGTAGTTTTATTTTAGTAAAATTGATGGTTGTCATTGTAGTGTGCCAAGGCAGAGACCTGTGTGCCCTGACTTTGTGAAAATAGCTCCAATCCACAAATGCCGACAGGGGTTGTGGTGAGCGTGTTTGGATATCTTTCCTTGCATATCAAATTGGAAGGCTTGACTAATTTTTCAAGAGCTGAGATATTTATTATTTTCCTTTGTTGTTTGTAGATACAGTGTATCTTATATTTGAAGCTGGACAGTCTTGTATCCATACAGCTCAGAGGTTGCTCCTTGCAGCTCAGGAGACTCAGATATCAATTAAAGGAATATTCAATACAAGTTAAGCTCAATAGACTGCATTTTGCATAATGTTGATTACCACAAAAATATATATATATTTTTTTTTTTTTTTTTTTTTAAATTGGAGGTTACAGTGAGGCACTTACAATGGAAATGGGGCCAATTTTTGAAGGGTTTAATTGCAGAAATGTGAAGCTTAGAATACTATAAAAGCACTTACATTCATTCTTCTGTTTAAATTTGTGTATTATTTGAGCTGTAAAGTTGTTTAAATCATTGTTTTTGCAGAATTACATGGTTTACGGCATTACGTTGTCATGGCAACATAGTTGTAAATGTGGATATAACTTTACAGAGAAAAGGTTAGTAAGCGATTTTATCACACTGAAATCATGTTAACAAGCATATTGTTTACGTCATGTGGCTATACTTTTTAAACAGTGAGTATTTTAATGTTTACAGATTGGCCCCATTCACTTCCATTGTAAGTGCCTCAATGTAACCTAGATTTTTACTTATGTTTGTTTGGTAATCAACATTATGCCACAAAAACTGTCGAACCTTGAATTGAATTCTGAATATTCCATTAAGTATCAACTTTATCTCAGATGTTTAGAATTCTTTAGGAGAAACTGACATGGGACAAATGTTAGCATACTGTACATTAATGGTATTGAGATATAAAATGAATTTGGATAGCAAGTCCAAAAATATTCTCTAACAAGAATTTGATGAGAAGTGTCTGAATTCATATTGAAATTTCTGACTTAATTTTTAGGCTTTGGTATCTTGGCAAATCTGAGCACAGTTTGTGACATTGTTGAGATCTCTTCTGATCTCAGCACTGTACAAAAGTTGTGTCAGGTTACTTAAAAAATGTGCTTCATAGAAACATCTAAATTACTGGCTTTAAGACAAAAATGTTATTTAATCTGGATTCAGCAAAGAAAGTAATTTGTATGCGTTCGATCAAGTAAATAGATCCTTGAAGTAACAATTGTAGGTTACCCCTTTTTTAGAGTAGTGGAGACACTTGATATTACTGGGGTCTTTTTCGTGGAAAAAATTCTGAGAAACAGCATACTTAAGCAAAAGTCTATTTTTTTTCTTCTTTAATCTAATTGCTTTCTAAGAGATACAACTACAACATTAAACACTAACCCCTGTTACTGATTTCCATTTGACATAATCCATCATTGATACCATTGTTTTTATAAATTAAACTTCTCTCCACAGCAAGCACTCATTAGTTGCACCAGCTCAATGCAGGTCTTAATGGAAAAATACTTGCTGCCCTTGCGATATTCCATATTCACATTAGTTGCACAATGTGAGCATTACAGGTTTGAGTGTTAATAAAAAATGCATAGAATTGTACCACACTACTTTTAGGATTTGAAAGAGGGCTCATGCCATAGCTCCACTGTAGTTAGAGCATATTACATATAAAGCATACTGCTCAGGAGAATCTGGATCTGAAGCACTCTCAGGCATTTAGACTCATTGCATTACGGGTAGGTGGGTGGGTGCCTCTTGTGATGAGATTGTCTCATCACAAGCCCGGTGCCAAATGCACCTCCTAAGCTTGTGTAATTCATGAGAATGCACTCACATACGGTAACTGATTTAGCTCTGCAGACAAGCCCCGGCCATAATGGGCCTGCAATATGATCCCAGCAGCTGTATGCCGCTCTGTAGTCTCTTTCAGATGAGAATACGGACAGCGGAAGGGTGGATAAAGCAAAATGCAATACATTTATGATACTGCAGCAATGAGCTTAGTGAGTATTAGTGGTTAACAACACAAGATTAGCCTAATGTCCTGCTGACCAAGGCTATTTGATATTTACCTCTTACAGTAATCCTGATTAGCCACTGGTGAGGAACCTACTGCCTCCAGTTCTATACCCAAGCTACACTTCAGTACAGTCTGACAGATAATGCCTTATTTCAATTTGGGAAATGTGAATTTTTATGTGGATGGGGTATCTGAGGAACACAGTGAGTTGAGGAGCACTTTAGTCCAGCTTATTTAGTTTTATGATATTGTTATTGGTGCTTTGCTCCAGTATTTTACTTCAGGTCCCATTGGGCTGTACCATCTATTTTGAAACAATCTAAGAGCTTCACCATCAATAAAAGGCCCATCTCTCCCTTTATATGCTGTGGGGGGAGAAGACGAGAAGAGAAGGGAAGAGAAGAGAAGAGAATGTGAGGGAAACTGATTTAATTTGAATGCAGGAAATGTGCTGCCTCTTTTGGTGTCAGATTCATGAATTCCCATTAGAAGGCCTCTAAACTTACTCTTTCAACCCAGTGCAATCACACTGCCTCCGATTAGCTTGCTATTTCGTTCAACAGAATGATTTTCTAATGATTTTGTTATTAATCAGTGTAAATAAGCTGCTTTTGGGAACAAACACAAATTATTGCTTTTAGGAAGACATAAAATAATGTTTCTGCCTCACACACAGTGAGCTAGATTAGAAATTTGTTGTCATCATTAACTAATAACCAACTCAGATGACCCTTCTATGCAGATGATGGCTCATAGGTGATAACTCTTTTTAATAGAATGGGATTCATGGTGGTTGGGATGAGAAAATGCAGGAACAATTATAAACATACAAAATATGGAAGCTCACACACACACACACACACATGTTGGTGCAGCTATCCTTATGAGGACATAGACATAATGATTTTTATACTGTACGAACTATAGATTCAATCCCCTAACCCTAATCCTACCCCTAAACCTAACCCTCACAAAAAACTTTCTGCATTTTTACATTTTCAAAAAACATAGTTTAGTATTTGTTTTTTTAAGCAATTTGAGTTTTGGGGACACTAGAAATGTCTGCATAAACCACATTTATAGCATAATACCCTTGTAATTACCAGTTTGTAACCTAAAAAATTGTCCTCGTAAACCACCCAAACCCGCCCACACATGCACACACACAAACACACACAAACACACTGGCTTTGATGGGGTCTTTGTTCTGTATGGGTGAATGTCACAAAGAAATGTCTGGGTCATATTTTAGCCCCAAATCAAAAGAAAACTAAAACTGGTTCAACCTGGCTTCTTCAGCCACCCTCAATGAAAAGGTGTCACCACACTGTCAGTGCTAAGTAGCATCACAATCAAATGACAAAAGTCATGTTTCCATTCAAGTTACGAACTAAATTTATGCTAAAAATTGGAAAATCGCACAACAATTTGCAAATAAAGTTGCACTTCCATCCTGTGTTTAAGAGAACAAAATCGTCACTTCTGGGAAAATTGGCACGAAATAGATATGTAAATAGAAGTTGAAGCCACTGTGGCTCATTTATTAAATGTGATACACTTCTACTTGCAGTTTAGAGCACACAGACAATACACAAACTTCATGTTTGCTTGCATTCAGTAGAAGCCAATAATTTTGATGGACAGGCTTTGGCATTTTAGAATAACCAGAGCAACATTAAGATGATATTGATGATATTTTCTGTGCGAATCATAATATGTGTTCACAGCACATGGCTAGTTGAGGCAAAGCCATATGACTCTGGATCTATGAATTTGAATAAGTTCTATAGGAATAAATATGATAAATTCCATGTGTTTTCATCATAGTTTATGCACGTCTTCTTATTGCATAAAAATGTATCCTGAAATTAGCATAAAAAATGGATCGTAACCAAGCTAATCAGGGTGTTAATATTCAAAATTGGGATGAGAAAAAGGAGCCTCCATATATTAAAAATATTTTATTTTTTTTAAAAGAGAGAAAAAACATTTAAGGTGAGATTTTATGGCCTTTATCAAGTATAAGGGTGAATTTAACAAAGCTTGTCAAAAACATGTCAAATTTTACCCTCAAATAAAATACTTTTGCATAAATTATATTTTGCATAATTAAAATGATGCCTGATTTTATGACCAAAATCATCCTTTCTAGATTGTCATTTTTTCCCCATTAAATTCAAAATAAATTGAAGTAAGTATAACAAATACTACTATGATAAATAAATACTTTTACATAATACAATTTAAACAATTTATTGTTATTTATTGCATTGCAGTAATGAGAATTCAGAAGGAAAATGTACTTAATGGTGCACTCAGTAACTTTCTGTTTGTGTCATCTTGGACTTACAGTGACACTTAGGGGTGTGGATGCAGCATCATTCAAAATCAACAGTTTTCACTTACAGATGCCATTGTAGAAATTCACTATTCACAATCAGCCATGATTCATTGAAAGTGTCCAATAACAAGACAGTTACTGAGATTAAGCAAGTAGTATTCAGCTGATCATGTGATTCTAAAATGGCAGCCGCCATGAGGGTGCCCCTGTCCCATGTAGAATAAAACAGCTTTTATAAGCTTACTGATATGACTGGAGTCCTCATCTCATGTTAGTGGTCATGATTTTATACATATGCTTCAAAATTACAATTAATTTCTTTAGGAGTAAAACTTTTTTAATGGTGAAAAAAATACTGAAAAAATACTTTAATTGCCTGGAAAATAATATCACAATGTAAAAATGCTCCTGAAATGGATCTAAAATAGGCTTCAATACCTTTTCATTATTATTTGTTTCTTTTTTATTTGTGAAATATGAAATGGACATGTTTTTGATAGGTTTCATGATATTCTTCTGGATATTCCTGCTTTAAAGTAGCAATAGTGACATTTAAGAAGTTCCTTGCCCAGGATGGAGTGAGAGGTGAGCTGTCTTCATAACCTAAAGGAGCCACCTGGGCTCACAGGCAGGTGATGCATTGGATGTGCTAAAGCTTGTGCCAGGAAACAGAAAAGCTAAAGGTATTTGGTCTTTCTGTGAAGATGAAAAGGATGTCATCCATCCTCACAAAGTGCTTCTATAAAGAAAAGAACATGTTTGCATTTCAGATCTTTATTTCAATTTATTTGAAAAAAAAAAAAAAAACTACCTATCACACTACCATCTCATGAATGGCTAATACTTTGAAGTTTAAATATGTTTGTGCAGTTAAGAGTCTATTTTGATGCTTACAAACTGATCTATCAGTTAACATAAGTGCCTTGATTCACACTGCTATCTGTTTGAGTCAAGGATTCAGTCCATTGTGGTTTTAGCAAATCTCTTCATCCAAAACACAAAACAGATCAATACATACTGTATAGTTCACACAGCAATTTAAATGCGGTTTCTTTATATCTTTGAAAACTGTTCAATACCATGCAACTAGCTTACAGCTGTACATATTAATGTGATGCATTGTGCAATGTGTTTGTGATGCTCTTTTTCAGGTTTGTGAGTTTCATTTTCTTCTAAGTAAATGGTGCATTCTAAATGTGCTTCTTAAATGCTGGCTTGAGCATTGACTGGGTAAAATGAGAAATATCCATGCCATTAGAGAAGCATTGTCTGTGTTGGTTGAACTACAGTAACATACTGTAAGGGGAAATGGAAAATATCTTTCGCTCTCAGTTCTTTAACCTTTGATATCAGGTTGCATGCATCCTCTCAACTTCACAGAAACTGATTTCTCTGTGATCTGATACCTACAACACTGCAGTGATGTCCAAAATGACTTCCCATTTATCATCTGAAACTTCTCATATCATTTTGGCTGTTTTGGAGTAGATTTGTGTTGTGATATGTACTGATGACATTTGTGGGTTTTTGTGGATTTGTATTTTGAAGGTGGCCCATCTGGATGGTCTTCACCTCACTGCGACTGCTGCTGTAAGAGTCACAAGAGCGAGCGTGAAGGTGAAAGCGGCACTTCCTTCAATGAGCTCTCCACTTCCTGTTCCGAGACCCAATCAGAAGCCAGCTCTCCCCAGGAAACCGTCATTGTGCGTCCTGTCACCCGCCAACCCAATATCCAGACCTTGGACCGGCCAGTCAAAAAGGGTCCGACCCCAATTCCCAGGAGAACTGATCTGCTTCGCGTCCGGACCACTGGGCCACGTGATATCATGGCAGGAAAAAGAAAACCAGCCAAGGAGAAGCTGACCCCAGAGCAGGAGCTAGAGAAATGCATCCAGGACTTCCAACGCATTAAAATTCCTGAACGCTTTCCGGAGAGAAAGTACATGTGGCAGTCAGAGCTCTTAAAAAAATACAAGCTCTGAAATGATTTCCTGCGGACTCACTGAGCCTATTAGTTCAACACAATGAAGCTCTCAGTGTATAAGATGACATCATAATTCTTCTTTTGCTTCGATTTAATTGGCTCGTCTGTGCAATCATCCAGTGAGATGCACAAATAACAATTCAATGTACCTCAAGTGACTCCTAAAAGGACCAGTCCTGTTTTGCCACAAAGCACGATGACATTTAACTCCAATTTCACAAAACCTAGACAAAGCAGACCTCTCAAATGAAAATAGATTGCGTATATACTATACAAAATAATCACTCATATTGCCTGTTAATGTTCAAAGTTGGCACAAGGATAGCACTTTTGTACAGTATTCCAGCGAAGAATTCAACACTATGAGTACTGTAGGACTCGCGTGTGAATGTGTTTTACATTATCTGGTATTGTGTTCAATCAATGGATAGCAGCCTACTACCACAAATCTATCCTTTATTTAAAGAGTTTAAAACAGCCCAAATGTTTCCTGCAGTAGACAGATGACAATGCATGTTATTTCACTCATATAGAATAATCACTCATATCAATTAGCTCCATGTAATTTGTGGTGTGATCTACCTTGTTCACCAAACATCAAACATCACCCAGCTGAAATGCATCAGAGAAGATCGGATTGAAATATTAGGTCGTTTCTGTTTAGCATTGTGAACATTTTTGCAGAGAATGTTATTTGCTTTTGCCTGTGAGTATATGAGGATGTTTTTTGTTCTGAATGTGCAATGAATCATTAAATGAACTGGCTTTAAAGTACAATTTTTTCATTTGAGTTGACATGTTGCAAAGCACAATGTTGCGCCTCTCACAGTTCCACATTAGAATAGGCATAGCATTTAAAAAGGTGCCTCGACAGATAAATCAAGAGCTGGTTATTTCTTGTTTGTGTCAAATGATAATATGCATGCAAATCAGATAGAAGATGCAAGAAAGTAAATTGTCTCCTTGCGAACAATGTGCCAGGTGACCTTAACATTCTGTCTGAATTTGGACGATTAAATGCTTTGCCGAATCTAATGCTAAACTGCCAAACAAATCTCTTTCCCACACCGCTTTCAACATTCAGCTGATTTCAGATGCAATACTGTGTAATTCCGCTTTTTGCTGCCTGATATACTAGTTTTCTCTTTTCCTGTGAAGGAAATTTGTTATAAATACATGCATCGCAAGTACCATTTTTAACTGTCAATTTTTAGCCATAAGATTCTGCAGTGTTGCTACATCTCATCCGCAACAGAGGGGCTTTGGGACTGCAGAAGACACAGACACATTAAGCATGGTGGAATTGGAGATGTGCAGAGGTAGCAAAGAGGAATCACAAATCTGTTAGAAAGCGTAGCAATTTTCTCTCAGTATTACACTGGTGAAGCTAAAGGCATTTCAAATGTTGGATGTACTTATACATGAGAAATGGAATTCACACTATATTTCTGGGAAACCTGGAGGCTCAGATTAGTGGTCAACTGATTTGGGTTTTAAATGGCCTATGTTGTTAGTACAGGCTGGCCAATGGCCAATATAATGTCTATATACAATATTATAAATAATGAAAATGTATGATGACAAATGAGTCATAAAATAGAATACTTGAAATAAGTGTAATGTCTTCATAAAATATAAACATACAAATGTTAAAACATCAAATGCTTGCTATCCATTAACAAGGCTGTCATTAGATTTTGGAACTGACACAAAGGGAAAATACCATATTTATGTTAATTGACCTATTGGGCATATACCAATAATCTGAAAATGACCAAATATCGGCTAATTTATGGGCCTCAAGATCCACTAAATTGATTTTGCTTTTGAAATAATTCAAGCAGCATCAAAGGCTTTTGTCATCTCCAACCTCTTTTGATGCTGCCTCAGTCATGTGCCACAATCTCACAAACCAAAATGAACCCTGCGTGTATTTCTTGTTGTGTCTATAATATAGGCTACTGCCATAGAAATCAATATAAAGGGCATGGGAAGGATCCAGAATTTTGCCCTGTGCACTGACACACTGCTCTCAGTGAGAATCAATAGCAGAAACTCCTAAGGGAAGTTCAGCATGAGTAACAGGCCCTGTTCAGGCTGAATCAACCCTCGCTTGGATTCATTAGATTTTTCATAGGTTGAGAAGCATCTATAACGCATTGCTGCAAAGACATTTTACAACAAATTAACTAGTATTAAATCCAAATATAGTATTCCATCAGGGTGTCAAGGTTTAGCTGTATAGCTTTGCAATTTTTGAAGAGCTCTTAGCAGTGTAGAAAAGTATGTTTACCCCTCACTGCTTCAGAAATGTATAATATAGAGTGAACAGTCACATAACATTTATGGCTCAGGTGATGGGCTTAGAAAATATGTGTGTCCATGAAACAAAGATGGCAGCATCAAGGTCACATACAACTGCCACATAAACTGTGTGTGTGTATATATATATATATATATATATATATATATATATATATATATATATATATATATATATATATATATATATATTACAGGGTTGGGGAGTAACAGAATACATGTAACGGGATTACGTATTTAAAATACAAAATATAAGTAACTGTATTCCACTACAGTTACAATTTAAATCAATGGTAATTATTTTGATTACTGAAGAGATTACTTTGGATTTTATTTTCATTTGTTTTATTTAATATTTAGTCCTTTCAGATGGAAAACATTTATACATATAAATGATGCGATCCAAAGTGCATTTGACAGTGGTGAAACACTTTCTTATGATGTGTTACATTCATACGAGCAGACAGAGAAGTACGTTTGAAGTAAGTTTGGATCAGAAGAAATAAAAATAAACCTTGTGTAAACTGTCAGCTTTACGCTAAGCTAAAATGCTATTTCTAGCCATTATACATGCACATGTTACCAGGCACGATCATATTTTTTTATCAAGAAAATTCACATTGGATCATAATTTCTTTTTTTCTAGTAAGACCTTTGATATTAGGGCAAAAATCTTATTCTTGATAATAATTTTTTTATTGTTTTCCTGTAAAAATATCTAAAAATCCTTAAAACAAGATCAGTTGGATTGATCTTGTTTTAGAAACATATTGCATAAGATATTTAGGTTTTTCAGAGAATGTATTTTTAACATGTGTATTTTGTCTTACTGTACTGGCAGAGTTTTTATAGTCAAAACAAGTGAAAAAATCTACCAGTGCTGAAGAAGTAATCCAAAGTATTTAGAATACATTACTGACCTTGAGTAATCTCACGGAATACGTTACAAATTACATTTTACAGCATGTATTCTGTAATCTGTAGTGGAATACATTTCAAAAGTAACCCTCCCAACCCTAAATATATATATATATATATATATATATATATATATATATATATATATATATATATATATATATATATGTAAGGGGGTTCAGTGGAAAGGAGGAGGCGAGAACCAGCTTGACAACTTAAATAACAATTTATTAACCAAAAAAAACACAACCAAAACACACAACTAAAAACACACAGTACAGCTGCCTGCAATTCTCTCTCCCCCGAACTGTAGTCCCCGGCCGCCTTTATCCCTCGCGCGCCCCATCAGGCTGATTGGGGACCGGGTGTGTCTCATTCCAACCTGGCCCCGCCCTCCTCGGCTCGACACTCCTCCCGGTGTTGCCTCAGGCCGGGGAGCCCCAGGCATGACGTACATCCCCCCCACCCTTCCTCTCCGGGGGGGGGTGTGCCTTATGCCCCGACTGCCGGCGGGTCCTCCCCGCCTTCCTCGACCTGAGAGGAGACAGGAGGGGAAAACACAACAACACAAAATGGCGATGGAAAGGCCAACACGGAGCGACAGAGAGAGAGAGAGGAGAGAGAGAAAAAGAAACTCACCGGTTCTCTGATGCGCCGTCGCATGGTCCTCAATCACTACTCCACCCTCTCAGGTGGACTGCAGCCGCTCCTCCCCGGGCGGACCGGAGTCAGACCCCCGACCCCCAGCGGACAGAACGCCCCTTCGCGTTCCCGGCGTCCCGTGGGGACTCTCCTCCGCCCCTGGCAGCGGCCCTACCACTCCAGGCGGTCGGGGAGTCGCTTCCCTCCTCCCCCCCCCGCGGACGGCGGTCTTCTCTCTACCCCTCCGCGTTCCCGGGGGACGGCAGGGCACTCCTCCGCCCCCGGCAGCGGCTCCCTCGCTCCAGGCGGTCGGGGAGTCCCGTCCCCACTCGCCTCGCGGACGGCGGCCGTTCCCCGCGTCCGGGTGGTCGGGCTGCTCCGTCCCCCGTCGGACGGCAGCGGCGCTCCCCTGGGTGGACGGCAGTGTCAAGGATCCTGCGACGGGAATCCCTCCTCCTTCCCGGGTTTCGGCACCAGTGTAAGGGGGTTCAGTGGAAAGGAGGAGGCGAGAACCAGCTTGACAACTTAAATAACAATTAATTAACCAAAAAAAACACAACCAAAACACACAACTAAAAACACACAGTACAGCTGCCTGCAATTCTCTCTCCCCCGAACTGTCGTCCCCGGCCGCCTTTATCCCTCGCGCGCCCCATCAGGCTGATTGGGGACTGGGTGTGTCTCATTCCAACCCGGCCCCGCCCTCCTCGGCTCTACATATATATACGTCCTCTCAATTTCAACTGCTTTTATTTTCAGCAAATTTAACGTGTAAATATTTGTATGAACATAAAAAGATTCAACAACTAAGACATAAACTGCACAAGTTTCACAGACATGTGACTAACAGAAATGGAATAATGTGTCCCTGAACAAAGGGGGGGTCAAAATCAAAAGTAACAGTCAGTATCTGGTGTGGCCACCAGCAGCATTAATTACTTCAGTGCATCTCCTCCTCATGGACTGCACCAGATTTGCCAGTTCTTGCTGTGAGATGTTACCCCACTCTTCCACCAAGGTACTTGCAAGTTCCCGGACATTTCTGGGGGGAATGGCCCTAGCCCTCACCCTCAGATCCAACAGGTCCCAGACGTGCTCACTGGGATTGAGATCCAGGCTCTTCGCTGGCCATGGCAGAACACTGACATTCCTGTCTTGCAGGAAATCACGCACAGAACGAGCAATATGGCTGGTGGCATTGTCATGCTGGAGGGTCATGTCAGGATGAGCTTGCAGGAAGGGTACCACATGAGGGAGGAGGATGTCTTCCCTGTAACGCACAGTGTTGAGATTGCCTGCAATGACAACAAGCTCAGTCCGATTATGCTGTGACACACCGCCCCAGACCATGACGGACCCTCCACCTCCAAATCGATCCCGCTCCAGAGTACAGGCCTCAGTGTAACGCTCATTCCTTCTACGATAAACGCGAGTCCGACCATTACCCCTGGTGAGATAAAACCGTGACTCGTCAGTGAAGAGCACTTTTTGCCAGTCCTGTCTGGTCCAGCGAAGGTGGGTTTGTGCCCATAGGTGACGTTGTTGCTGGTGATGTCTGCTAAGGACCTGCCTTACAACAGGCCTACAAGCCCTCAGTCCAGCCTCTCTCAGCCTATTGTGAACAGTCTGAGCACTGATGGAGGGATTGTGCATTCCTGGTGTAAAACGGGCAGTTGTTGTTGCCATCCTGTACCTGTCCCGCAGGTGTGATATTCAGATGTACCGATCCTGTGCAGGTGTTGTTACATGTGGTCTGCCACTGCGAGGATGATCAGCTGTTCTTCCTGTCTCCCTGTAGTGCAGTCTTAGGCGTCTCACAGTACAGACATTGTAATTTATTGCCCTGGCCACATCTGCAGTCCTCATGCCTCCATGCAGCATGCCTAAGGCACGTTCATGCAGATGAGCAGGAACCCTGGGCATCTTTGTTTTGGTGTTTTTCAGAGTCAGTAGAAAGGTTTCTTTAGTGTCCTAAGTTTTTATAACTGTGACCTTAATTGCCTACCGTCTGTAAGCTGTTAGTGTCTTAATGACCGTTCCACAGGTGCACGTTCATTATTGTTTATGGTTCATTGAACAAGCATGGAAAACATTGGCTGTGTCTCATTTGGAAGGATGCTTCCTCCGGAGGTTGCATTTGTCGGCCGCATACGTCATTGAGGCTGTCTCATTTCAGAAAAGCCAGTAGGACACTTTGAATGCAACCTTCGAATGCGACCTTCTTTCACGGGAATTCGGAGGATGCATGAGGTGTATCCTTCGTGGACACTCACAACCCACAATTCTTTACTTCAACGGAAATGTCTAAAACAATTACGCCAATTTGCCCGTATATATGATGTTCAAACGCTTAATTCCCAAGTTGAAGTACCTCAGTAGATTGGTGCAGAGTATATAATATGTATAATTATATTAATATATAATTAATATAAAGTATTAGACTAAAAGTACACCTGTAAAATCTATTTTCTTTTCTCTTTACTTCATAACTCTCCTAAAATGTACCTCATACATTCCCTTCTAAAGGGACTTTGTTCCCTTCTCACTCAAAGCGCTCGCGCTTGTTAAAGAGTAGCATGCTGTCATAGCAACTGTGTTACATTCCATTTCCGTTTGTCCTACGAAAGCCATCTCGTTTAAACAAGGCTTGTTTAAAGGAGGACACTCGGTATACTGCAGCCTTCAAAGGACGTGTCCTACCTAGCATGCAGCCTTCCAAACGAGACACAGCCATTGTTTAAAACCTTTACAATAAAGATCTGTAAAGTTATTTGGATTTTTACAAAATTTTCTTTAAAATACAGTGTCCTGAAAAAAGGGACATTCTTTTTTTGCTGAGTTTATATATATATATATATATATATATATATATATATATATATATATATATATATATATATATATACACTATATTGCCAAAAGTATTCGCTCATCTGCCTTTAGACGCATATGAACTTAAGTGACATCCCATTCTTAATCCATAGGGTTTAATATGACGTCGGCCCACCCTTTGCAGCTATAACAGCTTCAACTATTCTGGGAAGGCTTTCCACAAGGTTTAGGAGTGTGTTTATGGGAATTTTTGACCATTCTTCCAGAAGCGCATTTGTGAGGTCAGACACTGATGTTGGACAGGAAGGCCTGGCTCACAGTCTTCGCTCTAATTCATCCCAAAGGTACTCTATCGGGTTGAGGTCAGGACTCTGTGCAGGCCAGTCAAGTTCTTCCACACCAATCTCACTCATCCATGTCTTTATGGACCTTGCTTTGTGCACTGGTGCGCAGTCATGTTGGAACAGGAAGGGGCCATCCCCAAACTGTTCCCACAAAGTTGGGAGCATGGAATTGTCCAAAATCTCTTGGTATGCTGAAGCATTCAGAGTTCCTTTCACTGGAACTAAGGGGCCAAGCCCAGCTCCTGAAAAACAACCCCACATCATAATCCCCCCTCCACCAAACTTCACAGTTGGCACAATGCAGTCAGACAAGTACCGTTCTCCTGGCAACTGCCAAAAACAGACTTGTCCATCAGATTGACAGATGGAGAAGCATGATTCGTCACTCCAGAGAACGCGTCTCCACTGCTCTAGAGTCCAGTGGCGGCGTGCTTTACACCACTGCATCCGACGCTTTGCATTGCACTTGGTGATGTATGGCTTGGATGCAGCTGCTCGGCCATGGAAACCCATTCCATGAAGCTCTCTACGCACTGTTCTTGAGCTAATCTGAAGGCCACGTGAACTTTGGAGGTCTGTAGCGATTGACTCTGCAGAAATTTGGCGACCTCTGCGCACTATTCGCCTCAGCATCCGCTGACCCCGCTCTGTCATTTTACGTGGCTTATCACTTCATGGCTGAGTTGCTGTCATTCCCAATCGCTTCCACTTTGTTATAATACCACTGACAGTTGACTGTGGAATATTTAGTAGCGAGGAAATTTCACGACTGGACTTGTTGCACAGGTGGCATCCTATCACAGTACCACGCTGGAATTCACTGAGCTCCTGATAGCGGCCCATTCTTTCACAAATGTTTGTAGAAGCAGTCTGCATGCCTAGGTGCTTCATTTTATACACCTGTGGCCATGGAAGTGATTGGAACACCTGAATTCAATGATTTGGATGGGTGAGCGAATACTTTTGGCAATATAGTGTATATACACTGGCGGCCAAATGTTTGGAAAAATGTACAGATTTTGCTGTTTCAGAAGGAAATTGGTATTTTTATTCACCAAAGTGGCATTCAACTGATCACAAAGTATAGTCAGGACATTACTTATGTAAAAAAAAGCCATCCGAACAAGAGGCCAGACTTGCCATGAGACGAGCTGGCGGACTCATCCGGAAGCCTGACTGGGGCAGACGAGCGTGCTGGGGAATGGGAGGTCCACGGGGGGATATCTGCGGAGGATCCCATTGGGGTCCCCAAATCGCCCCCAGTGCTGGCCGCGCTGGCCTCATACCTGTAGGTAGAAGGAAAAGTAAGCCGCGACCGCAACGTTGCCATGGTCATGTTCTCGCAGTGAGAACATGAACCATCCACGAACGCTGCCTCCGTGTGGGTCGCGCCCAGACACGAAAGACAGCGATCGTGACCATCCGAAGTTGAGAGATAACGAGCGCAACCAGGAATAACACATAATCGGAAAGGCATCTTTAAAAAGACGTTCCGTGTGTGCCACTCTTTTAGAGAAATATACTCTTTTAGAGAGTAAACTCTTTCAGAAAATATACTCTCTTTTTTCTGCCGAAGCGCCCAGGGGCGTTCTCTACAGTGCACCAGTGCAGAGGAGGGAGAAGCCGCTGAAATACGCCGTCAGATCCAGCAGAGGTGAATGAACAGTAGAAAATCAACTCAATGAGCATGACCGTTCGGCTCCGAAGAGAAAATCTGAATGAGTGGTTGCATACCAGCTCCTTTTATACCCGTATGTCCGGGGGAGTGGCATGCAAATACCACTCAGCAATTTTCATTGGCCTTTTATCAAAGACCAGAGGTTTCTCGGGCTCCCAAGAGTGACCCCTAGTGTCACTACATCGACACAACGTCGAGTGAGTGACAGATAGGGAACCAAAACTTTTCTGTGAAAAGTGTTTCAGAAAGTAGCTTAAAAGGAAAGTAATTAGTAATTTGATTACTTTTTCAATTAATGAGTAGTGTAATCAGATTACAAATTTTAGAAGAGTAATTAGTAATTTGTAATGGATTACTTTTAAGAGATTTATCCAACACTGCTACCTGATAGATATAACTGAAATAGGTCTCCACTTTTTGCCAAAAAAGGCAACAAAGTAAATTTTCATGGTATCAGTGTTTCATAGTTTCTCTAAAATTGTATCAGTGTTTTTCCAGAATTTTAATGATGTACTGTCTAGGATGATAGCATTACGAGGACTTCAAGTTCTATTCTTGCATGAAAAAAGTGTGTTACGTAATGTATTTATTTTAGCTGCAGCACCACATAGAAGCACAGTAGAAGATTGTGCCTTATAGCAACTCTCATAAAGTAACAGAATAAATGATATGGTTTAGCAGAAATGTGCCCTCAGAGGTCTTATGGATGCTGTTGAGATTCACAGTTGCGCTGATTTCTCAGACTGAGCTGTATTATCATCTCCCTTTCAGGTCTTTATTGAGAAACTTTGTTTGCGCTCACAGTACTCCCTCAATAATTGAACTAATTTCAACAAGACTCTTGTTTTTAAAGGGATAGCTCACAAAAATTAAATAAATGTCAAAGCTGGTCTTTTCCATACAATAGAAGAACCATGGATGTAAATGAACAGCTAGGACATTCTGCTAGATAACTCCTTTCCATTAAATAAAGTAAGTCAGACTGGTTCGGAAAAACATGTGGGTGAGTAAATGATGACAGAATACAATTTTTGTGTGAACTATCCCTTTAATGGTTTATTGCAGAACTCAGGCTTCTACTTGCGGTCCCTGGAACGGGATCAAACCGGCAGATTCAGGTTAAGGTTTCTTTCCTGACCTAAAACTGTTTTCGTATGTCCTTGATCTCGTATAGCCTACGTCTGTAGATGTGTGTGTGTGAGAAAGAGAGAGAAAGCAAGTTGATAATCAGGTTATAAAAATGCAGTTCAATTACTATCAATTTAGCTGAGGATGGCAGGTCTTGTCACATGGAACAGCACATCACTTTTCCACCAAAGAGGCTCCACAATGGCTGTAATTATCCTCATTGGTAGCACTTCACAATAAGGTTGTATTTGTTAACATCAGTTAACATAAAAGTTAACATGAACTAACAATGGCCAATACTTTTACAGCATTAATTAATCTTGATTAATTTTCTACATAAACTAATATATTGTTCACATTTAAAAGTTGTATATGTTGACGAACAAAACTGAACAATAATATTTTGATATATTCAACATTAACCAAGATTAATAAATGCTGTAAAACATCATGATACCCAATGCATTAACTACTGTTAACTAATACAACCTTCTTGTAAAGTGTTACTGCCTAATTTTAGCCAAACTCTAATACAGAATCACATATCCTTTAAAAAGTATCTCAAGGCAACAGTTTAATTCTTTTTTTACAGTTCTGTGTGTTTTATGCATTTTATTTTCCTATGAATGAGGACGAATCCCAGCTGCCTCTGCGTCTGAGACTGTCAACCCCCGTATCTTATCAAGTGGCTTGTTGAGCGCGTTACTGTGGAGATTTAGTGCATGTGGAGGCTTCACGCCATTCACCCCGGCATCCACGCACAACTCACCACGCACCCCACTGAGAGCGAACCACATTATAGCGATCATGAGAAGGTTACCCCATGTGACTCTACCCTCCCTAGCAACCGGGCCAATTTGGTTGCTTAGGAGACCTGGCTGGAGTCACTCAGCACACCCTTGGATTCGAACTAGCGAACTCCAGGGGTGGTAGCCAGCATCTTTACCACTGAGATACCCAGGCCCCCTTTATTTCTGTTTTTAGTCTCTTATTTTATATTTATTTTATTCTATGTGTGTGACATTTATCTTCTGTAAAGCACTTTGTAAACAATGTTTTAAAAGGTGCTGTATAAATAAAGCTTGATTTACTTCAGGATAGACAATACCATAAAAATAAATCCAAGATGGCAGTTGCAAGAAATGCTAATTGTTAATCAACATATAATTCAGTAAATACCAAATAAAAAAATTAGTTCAGTGTAACTAAAAAACATTTTATTTTACCCAGTTTGTGCATGCTATGTATTTTTATGCTAATTAGAGTATCATGGCATTAGCTTAGCTACATGCCCTTGTCAAACTCTCTTGAAATCAATTGTGAGTTGAGGTTCTGGTGCAGAGCGATATTTGCAATGCGTGCAGAGTTGCAGCTTACGTAGAGTATTACAAATCAGTAATTTTAACAACAGCGACATGATGGTCCATGCTGGTTGGGATGGTGCCTCAGAAGGATGCTGTCTAGGCAGGTAGGCAACAAGGCATCTCACAAACTTTTAAAACAGAGCAATAGAATAGAATAGAATAGAATAGAATAACTGGGCAGAGAGAATGTCCATCAGTTGGCTAGTGCTCTAAGAGAGAGTGCTGACCATTATTCCATCCTAAGAGTGCTTCCACCCTCTTCTAAATGTGCTTAATATTTTCTCTGTGCTCAGCAGTGCAGGCCCTGACTCTTGTCCATGACTCTCAGTGTCGTCCTCAGAGACCCGCTCTCAGCAGCACGGGCTGCCAGCACTGCAGGTGAGCCGCCCTTAATGAGAGAGGTGCCTTTGGTCCCAGCAAAAGGGACGAGGGGGAAGGACTCGGGGCTTGTAAAATTCTGTTGCTTATCTGTTTCCCCCCTTAGAGGCAAGCCTCTTACTATAGATTAATGCATGAGAGAGACAGACAGATAGAAAGGTGCACAGATGCTTTTAAACAGCCTGCACTGGAGTCAGCGAGCTGTGCTGTCTTAAAGAGCAGCGCAACCGTGTTTTCATTCATGCTGTTTCTGTGTATTGCTGGAGGAGGAGTGATTTACTGCAGTGGCTTGTCATTTTCCACCTCATTACCTAATGAATGCCTCTGTATTTGCAGAAAGTCAATTAAGCCATTCTGACCAGCATTCCCAGTGGCTATTAATCATTTCCCAGAGTTACTTATCAGCCCTGCCATGGAGCTGAACAAACAGGGCCTGCGTTCAACTCAGAGGTACAAGATACTGTGAAATTTATGGTGCACCATAAAGAGAATTGGAGAGACAAATGAAATATGTCAATGCGCTGAAACAACAGGCCATATGTCTAGATATAATCTGGGCACCCTCAGGATCCAGTGTCTTGCAATACAAACACTCGTGGCTAAATTGACAAACTACAGGTTTTCACACTTTGTGCATGACCAAAATACCAAGTTAATACTCAAAATGTGTACATAATCATACCACATCACTTTGGTATAGGTATGAAAAATGTTGAATTAGACTTTCTGGTAAAATTAAAACACTGTACACTGTACCTTGTACTATCACGCAAGGACGGTAATTTCAAAATTCGATTTTTTAATTTCCATGGTGCTTGCCTGCAAAATGCATCGCTACGATGCAAGGGTATTCAGTGTTGGGTAAATTACTCAATAAATTAATCCACAACAAATTACTAATTACTTCTCTATAATTGTAATCAGATTACACTACTCATTACTTCATGAAAAAGTTAATCACATCATTAATTACTAAGTGACTATCTAATACACTTTTCACAGAAAAGTTTTTCCGCTCAGATTAAAACAAATTATATGTTTCCTCCATGTTCATTGTCGCACTCAAGTCATACACTCAGCAGCACGTTTCTCCCTTACAATGATTCGTTAGTGACTCTTTAGCTGTCACAGAAATGCAAAAAGATGTACATAAACATAATTCATGTTTTAAATGTATTCTATCTACATAAATAGTATTGCTTTAGAAATATGTGTAACCCAAGTAGAATAATTTAAGTAATTAAGTTAATTAAAAATCAGTATCTGTAATCTGATTACACAAACTTAAATTGTTACAATTTACACTACTTTCAGAAAAAAGTAGATTTCAGTTACTAATTATTATGTTGTAATCAGAATACACCCAGCACTGTGGATGTTGTAGGTGGTTGCAAGGGTGTTGCTATTCGTGCTAAATTTGTTTTTAATGGTTTTTAGCACGTTGCTATAATCCAATTGCTATAGACTTTATGGGGGTGGTTGCTTACTTGCCCAAGTCAAAAGTACCTAGATTGCCTAGATTTGGGTTTGTTCAAATCCCTAACCCTAAGTATGAGCAAAAGTAACGGTTATGCATGGTTTAGGAAGCACCACTAATGTAAACCAAACATATTCATGGAGACAGAGAGTTTTGTTGTGAAAACTGAAAATAACGCTAACGCCTGTATTTTATCATTTTGAGTCTGACTGAGAGTTAATATGTATTCTTGAGCTGCACGGTCTCTGAGAAGCTCTCATCATGACCAGCCCATGTGTGACACATTCATCAGTTTGCTGCTGAAAGACTGATTTCATGGACAGAGGTGAGGGGTATCAGAACAGTCATCTTTGGCTGTATCAGCACCTGGGAATTGAATTTTAGAATCCTAGGCATTTTTATCTTTTATATCCTTGTGGTTAGATGATGCTCTGTATAAGAGAAGAGATGGATCTGTGTAGCAACATCTCAGTGTGTTGCCCAATGTGATTCTCAGTCATAATTAGCATAATCTGTTCATACATCATTGGGTCTCATTAGCCTAAGTGGACAATGGGGCAAATGTCATCACCTTGTAATTTTGCACCAAGATCATGTGCATCATACGGACAAGCAACCATAGCGAGTCATAAACAATGACCGTCGGACATTGAAGGAAAACTCTGGGGTCATTGTATCACTGTCTTAATATTTTATGGACCATGTCAGGCACCCAGCTTTCTTCTTAGTTTTAAAGGAATAGACAATAGACAATAATTTGGACTCAGTTTGTAAAACAAACAAAAATTGTGTTTGCAGTAATGGTTTTACAATGGAAGTCCATTGGACAAGACATTATGGGTTTAAAAAAAGAAATGTGAAGCTTTTTTTCCCCCTTTTTTTTAAAGTGCATATATTAATTATTTTCTGGGGTAATGGGCAGCATGTCACAGATGCTATCGATAGAACTTTACTTGTATTGAACCTGGAACATTTAAAAAAAATTCACACCCTATAAGCTTGTCTGCTTAACTTCACAAGCTTATGGTTTTTCACTCCAAGAGTGTAATTAGGAATCTTAGAATTCTACCCCCCCCAACCAAAAAAAACCTTTTTTCTTAGAATCCCTCCCCTTTACTCTTTGCAGAGCACTTTTAAATTAACTAATTTATCACAATAGTATGTGCATTCCATTATACATCTTTGCTAAAATGTTTTCAAATGAGCCCATGCATTTTCATTGAGGTTTGTTTTTGCCTAACACTTCTTTATATGATGAGAGCAGATTTTTCACTATGTGAGCAATTCCCCTGCTGTGATTAAAGATGCACATTGGAATTATAGCTAAAGGTGAAAATGCTTTTGTAAGCATTCCTTATTAGTTTGGGGAATTTCCCCAATTTTACCCCTTCAGTATGTGTGAAGATAAACGTTGGGTTTGGAGGCAAAATTTTCCATGCTTTTTAAATGGGGCCTTGAGAGAAACAATTGAGAGCTGCCAGTATAGTCAAACAACTCCTAAATGAGAATAGTTTTCAATGTCTAGATATTGACCACTATTGGCTTTGAGAACATTAAATGACTCTGGTTTAATTAAATAAATCCCTCTTTTCACATCTCTTTTGTGCTGCACAAAACCAAATTTTTTTGCTGTAAATTGTTTACAGTGGAAATGCTGATCATGCTGACAAGCACTTTAGTCATCTCAGATGACATAAGACAATTTAAATAATCATTTATTTTTGTTTCAACCTGACATTTATTTTGCATTTGTATTTCAAATACTAATGCGTCAGTCCAGGAAGCAATGTGGCAGCTGACGTCCCGAATCGCTTCTCTTTTTTTAAGAGAATACTCAAGCTGTCACCATCATCCACAGCAACATATGGGTTCATTACTTTCTGTGCATGTGTACATCAATGCAGCTGAACATTATACAGTCAGAAAGAATGCTATTATTAGTATCTGAGGGTGGGAAGGAAATTGGTTTAATGTTGAGCACAGCCAGCTAATTTGAGGAGAAATGCTGACTATTAGACAGCATTATTTAGCCTAAAAATACTGTAACGCTTAATCAAAAACATTGCTCTAATCCAGGGTTTTTCAAACTTTCAGGACATGCACCTCCCTCCACTTGTCTAATGACCTTCCAACCATATTTAAATAATATAACTAAAGATATGCACGTTATATGCATACAGATACATAAAATGTATAAACATTGGTAGCACTTCATTTTACAGTACTGTTCTACATGTACTACTATAATTAAAACAACTACACACTGTGAAAAAATCCTATTGTTTTTACAAAAAAAAAAAAAAAAAAAAAAAAAAAAAACAATACTGGCAGCTGTGGTTGCCAGAATAATTATGTAAAAAAATAAAAATAAAACAACAACAAAAAAAAAAACAAATACAGTAAAATGTAAACAACTTTACAGAACAACCTTTACATTTTACAGTTTAAAACTGTTGTAATTTACATGACCACGCTGGCACTGTAAAAAAATAATAAAAACAATTCTGTTAAATTTACAGTAAAAAAAAAACATCATAAGCTTGATATTAACCTTCTGAAACTGCAGAAATCTGCTTTTTACTTCATAATGTATTGTTAATCACCATAACAATTACAGAAGAGCACATGATGACATGAAGTTCATCAATGGCTCTTCCAGGAGCAATGACCAATAAACATGTAGAGACAGTGCTCAGTGTCACTCACACAAACACTAAACACCATCAGGGTAACACATGTGAAATTAAAATAATGCAGTAAACATGAACTAAACTAAATTAAATATAAAACGTAACTGATATTAAAGATAAGAAGAAACATAACTATTTCCATAAAATATAATGAAATATGATGGGTTATGCAGGGAATTGTGGGAACGCCCTATTTTTGATTTTTTACTGTAATTTTAACAATAATTTACTGTAAAAATTACATGTACTCTCTTGTTAAACATAATGTAAATTTTTACCATTAATTATACAGGAAATTCATACTTTTTACATCTAAAAATGTTTAAAATATATATAAAAACTGTTACTGTATATTTTACAGTTAATACTTTTCTGTAGCATTTTTACAGCTTTTACAGTTAAAATTGTAGTAATTACTAGGTACTAACCCTAAACCTAACCTCAACCCTAACCTTAACCCATATTAAGTACATGTAGTTACATAATATTACTCAGTATTATTTTGGGTAAGTACACTGTAAGTATACTGAAAGTACCCGTACTGTAAAATAAAGTGCAACTAAAACATTTGCTTATACTATCTTCAGTGTGAGAGTTGAGCCTGTTTCTGAAAGCAGTAGCACATCATACCAATCCTTGTTTCACTACCCAACACAGCTACAGCAGTCATACAACATAGTTAGATATGCCTCAGCACTTGTTTTGATGTACTATATGGAAAACCTGTAAATCTGGAAAATGGCTTTGCATTGTGGCTTGACTGGTCATTGTTAGTTCCTGACTCTGACTCTTTACGGCAGGAAAAGTCAACTTTTAACATTGTGTGTTTATGTATTGTGATGCACATGAATCCGTATTTTGTGTACTGTTAATCATACTTCATCGATTTGTCCAATCTTTTAAGTTTCTCTTCTGTGTATGCGTAAAACACTAGTGTTTCGTTCTTGAACGAATCAGTTTTTAAAAGAATATTTTAAATGAACTAATCGTTCTAGTTCACTTCCATTGTTTACTGTAAAAAAAATATATTGTTAATTGTGTGTTCATGATACCTAATGCATTATTGTAAAGTGTTACCCTTTACAAAAGTTTTAATTTATTAGAATTAGTTAACTACATTTGTTAACATTGAACAATGCTTTTACACCATTTGTTCATCTTGATAAATGTTAATTTCAACATTTACTAATATAATTAAAAGTTGTGTTAACATTAGTTAAAGCATTATGAACTAACATTGAACAACTGTGTTTTTATCAGCTAACATTAACCAAGATTTATACTGTAAAGCTGTTTCAAAAATTGTGTTTATTGTTATGATACCTAATGCATGTTAACAACTGAAACCTTCTGTAATGGTTACTGAGTGCATCAGAGATCAAATCTGAACGAATCACTTTGGTGAAAAGTTTCAAAAGACTCAAGTCAGTGGGAAGTCCCTAATGTCCCTATAATCTTGTGCCACACTTGACCAGTGCTTACATCCCCTTGTCCCACTGGTTGGAAACCTCTGCTCTAAATACTGTCCTGTTCACCAACTTTCCCAGTGATGTTGTTCTTCAGGTAAAATAGATTTTTACTCTTTAAAAAGATTTTTACTCTTTCTGAACAAAATGTGAGTGGTGCTTGCCCAGGCAAAAGTTAGGTCATTGATATCTGGTCGCTAAGGTGTTCTTTTTTTCAACCACCTTTGGTTGCTAGGTACTGTTTCAAGTCAAAACAGCCCAAATATGGCTCATGTCTATCCTTCAATGTAAGTCTATGGGATTTTTTTGCCTGTTGTAATGACTGGCCTGTAGAAATAGTAAGTCAGATTGCTTAGAAAATGCTTAGAAAAGTAATGACACAGAGGAGCTACAGTATGAAGAAATATCTGTAGCTGGACTATGAGTTATGGTGTTTTGCAAAAACTTTAACCCTAAGTATAAGGAATTATATTAGTGCTGCTTGCCTTCAACGCACCACTAATATTTTACCTTCAAATGTATATAAACGTAGACACTGTGAGATATGAAAAGCTTGATGGCTTGAGTTTATCACAAGGAATCCGCTGTTGGTGGTACATAATCAGGTGAGAATATTTGTGGCGAGGTGGTTCATAAGCACCCTCACATTTATCTCTATTGGTATAAGTGTCAAGGGGAAGAAAGGCAGAGTAATTTGCTCCTCCTTTTTCTCTGTGAGTTTCATTTAGCCTCCTGATGTGAGTTATTATCTACCCATCAGAAAACAGGCCAAGAACAGATGATGTTTACCTCCTTGACGGTGTGGTGGGGGGCAGAGGGAGAGATCATTTGTCATAAAAGCTTGCACTTTCCTCCTCAAGTGATCTGTTCAGCCCACTCATTAGAAGGAGGAGCCACACACAACTCACAGTCTGACTAAGAGCACTTTCAGAAATTTCTACATTTTATTTATTTGTGGTTTTTATTTGCTAAGATAAGAATCACTAATATTATTGCAAATACTTTTAAGAATTCAACTTTGGCATGCACCTGGTCCCACACTGTTTGTGCTACAGGCATGAATGATACCACAAATTGTACGTCTTATTGAAGAGAGGTGTGTTATTATATATTTTAAAGCCATTTAACTTATGATTTTTGCTTGGAAGACCATAAATCAGGCAAAATAAATCCCATAGACTTTCACTGAAGGCGGGACAACACCATAGGGACCAGAATATCATAGAGACTTGGGGGCTCTTTTTGCCAGTAAGCAACCACCCAGAGCACCCTAGAAATGCCCTAGCAACCACCCAGAACAACTTAGCAACTGCAGAGTGATGCCCTGGCAGCCACACATATCACACTCAGTTTCATGAGTTTTCAGATTTTTGTCTCGATTGTCTTCATCTGTTAAATTAAAAATGGTGCAAAAAGTGCAACGAATTTACAATATAATTGCAGGGTGTGGCTTTGGGACCACTTAAACTTAAGTTTTCAATTGTTGTGGGTTGAAATGTTTTCAAGTGTGGCAGCGATTTCTCTTTAGAAAGGTTAAAAATCAGGTTCTAAGTAGAGATGGATGGCACCATTTGGTTTAAATTTATGCTTCTGTTGTGTCAATACAGTCCACGGCAAAGACTTGACGATGATTACTTTGTCCTTTAATCTATGGATGCGGATCACATAAAGGCTGGCTTGCCTGTTCAAAGATTCACTGACTCATCAGATTGAGGCACCACAGTCATTATGGTGCAAGGTGAGCCTTGAGGGAGTCTATGAGCCTTGTTGGACTTAATGAACACAAGTTAAATCTACAGCCTATGCCGAGAACTGGTTGACTTGTTTTGACCCAGGTCAATGTTGTTTCCCAGCTGCAGATATTTCTCAAAGGCCCCTCTGCAAAGTACAGGTAAACAGAGACGTGAGCCGCAGGATGCCGAGGGTAAACAAGAGGAAAACTGATTACTCAACAACAACGTTTAAGAGGGAAGAGGAAATATATGTGACCTCAAAGGTTTCTAAATGGCACCAGACTGGACTATTTGTCTAACATGTTCCAGAGAGGGCAAGCTGTCAGTAATGAAAAATGAACACATACAGTAGGATTGCCTGGCTTGGCTTGGGGTGTATCCCGTGTTGAAGGGGTGCTTTGCGACACATGAGAGATGCTCATGAATGCCTGAGGGTGCCGTCGACATTTTATTCATGCTATTTTGCCACACTGCGAATACGTGGTTCATTTTCAGCCATGGCCTGGGCCTGGCTCTCTCTCTGTCACTTCACCTCTCTGAAGTGCATATCACAATAGTTAGGCCTAGCTTCCTCAGCCACTCTCAACGGAAAGGTGTCACCACACTGTCAGCACTAAGTAGCATCATGAAAATGTGAAAGTCTGGGTGTTACTGTAATAAAAGTGGAGCATCCATTGCTTAGGGTACAACATGGCTAAAAGGAAACTATTTTTCTGTGTCAAAGATTGAAAGAAATATGTTTCTTTTTATTGAATATTGATGGAGCAACATAATTTGAGTGAAAATAAATAATAACGAAAGGTCTGTTTTAATAAAAAATGCTTCTAAAAAAAAGATGTTGAGGGGGCCTTTTACCCATACCTGGGTTACAATGATATAGTTTAGATATAGGGGCAATAGTGCAAAGTTTGTTAACTTATGCAAATACTTTTGAGACTCAAAGATGCTTTTTTTTATTGAGTAAGAAATTAAGATAATGCATATTCAAAATAACCTCTTCAGAAAAGGGTGCACCATTTTTCTGTTAATTTCAACACATTTGGCATTTTATAACATATGAAATATTCTATAAACCAATTAATCTCCATTGCGATTGGATCAGTCAACGTGAGCCCACTTTAAACAATCTTCATAACAAATAAATTCCCCCAATCAAGAGTGTGTTTTATTATGGGGGGCCTTTAGCCCCTCCAACAAGGGGACTTGTTAAAAACTATCCTTTCATTTATTGGATGAGTAATTAAAAAGTTTTGATTTAATCACCTTGAACAAAACTTAAAATGACTAATAATTATTTTTGTCTATTGTATTTGATCATTTCAGGGATACATTTTCAACATTTTAAAAGTAATTAAATGTTAGATCAAAAATGCCTTTTATCCTGAGGTCCTTTAGCCCCGATGTAATAATAACTTAATTTTTTTTATAGCACCTTTTAGCAATTTAGCACAAAGTGCTTCGCCAAACATAAAATCAAAACACTCTCAGTAAAACACAAGGTAAAAACAGAAACTCATAAAGTATTAAAAGCTAGTCTGTACAAATGAGGTTTTAAATGAGACTTAAAAACAGACACAGATTCAGCAGATTGATTCTCCCAGGGCAGGCTGTTCCATAATCGTGGGCCTTCTCTACAAAAGCTCTATCACCTTTAGTTTTACATCTTGATCTTGGAACAGCCAACAGTTCATGACAAGAAGATCTAAGAGGCCTAATTACTTCATAAGGTTTTAAAAGTTCTGCTAAATAATCTGGCGCCAAACTGTGTGATGCCTATTAAAGTAATTGATAAAATCTTAAAATCAACCCTAAAATTAATTGCTAGCCAATGCACAGAAACTAAAACTGGGGTAATATAATGGGGTAAGAGACCTAGTTCGTGTCAAAAGTCTAGCTGCAGCATTTTGCACTGACTGTAGCCGTGCTAAAGTGCATTTATTTAGAGTTGAAAACAGGACATTACAATAATCAAGGGAAGATTAAATAAAAGCATGAATAAGCTTCTATGTATCCCTAAAACTGAAAAAAGTTATCTCACCTTGGAAATGTTCCTTAACTGCAGTGGTGTAGTAGTGTCTGAAGAGGTGGGCATACTGTGAATTTATGAAAAACTTACAATATGTATATCAGGGTATGTTTCTTGCTGGCATTGTATAGAGTTCACTGCTAAGAACCATGGTATGGTAACTTGATGTTAAATACTGTATGTATTTAAAATAATAGGTGTCATTAATGTTCCTGTTATTAGGCTACTATAAAAATTGTTAATACTTTATTATTACTCTAACTAATAAACTAATTCATAATATGCAATAAACTGTTGTACAATGTACAACTGCATTGTAGCTAATATGAGTGTAGTAATGTTCACGTTAACATATTATCTTGTATTAACATATAAAGCCTACATAAAATAATGTTTTTTTGTTTTAATTGTGTACTATAATGTGCTTTCCTGTGTATAGTGAAATTGTTTTCCTACTTAGAAATATAAACTAAAATGATCTGAAGAAAATCACAAGAAAAAGGCACCACCGACAGCAGTAAAAGGCACAAAAAAAAAAGAGCATCAAAAACTAGCAGGGGTGCAATAACATGCAGTATTTTCACAAAGTTTAATTGCATAAGTTAAATTTAAATGTGTGTGTGTGTGTGTGTGTATATATATATATATAGCATTCTGAGATGATATTCTTCTCACCACAATTGTACAGAGCTGTTATCTGAGTTACTGTAGACTTTGTCAGTTCAAAACAGTCTGGCCATTCTCTGTTGACCTCTCTCATCAACAAGGCATTTCTGTCCACAAAACTGACCCTAACTGGATGTTTGTTGTTTTTGGCACCATTCTGAGTAAATTCCAGAAACTGTTGTGTGTGAAAATCCCAGGAGATCAGCAGTTACAGAAATACTCAAACCAGCCCATCTGACACAAACAATCATCCATGTGATTATCTAATCAGCCAATCGTGTGGCAGTGCATAAAATCATGCAGATATGGATCAGGAGCTTCAGTTAATGTCCACATCAACCATCATAATGGGGAAAAAATGTGATCTCAGTGATTTGAACCACAGCATGATTGTTGGTTACTCCAGGGATGCTTGTGCATCAGACGCGGGAAATGTCCTGCCCCTTACTGAAACGGAAAATATTATTGGTTAGCAAATATCCAATCGCATCCGAAATGAACATTCTGATTGTTGAATCGGCTTTGTTGGACTGTCTGTCTTGCCTGTGCCATCAGTTGCCCTCCCACAGCTCTGTGCACGTTAAGAGAGAATCTCTGTACACTTGAATAAAAAACAAAAAATATATACACTGGCAGCCAAAAGTTTGGAATAATGTACAGATTTTGCTCTTATGGAAAGAAATTGGTACTTTTATTCACCCAAGTGGCATTCAACTGATCACAATGTATAGTCAGGACATTAATAACATGAAAAATTACTATTACAATTTGAAAAATTACAGCTTTGCAGATCCTTGGCATTCTAGCTGTCAGTTTGTCCAGATACTCAGGTGACATTTCACCTCACACTTCCTGAAGCACTTGCCATAGATGTGGCTGTCTTGTCAGACACTTCTCACGCACCTTACAGTCTAGCTGATCTCACAAAAGCTCAATGAGGTTAAGATCCATAACACTCTTTTCCAATTATCTGTTGTCCAATGTCTGTGTTTCTTTGCCCACTCTAACCTTTTCTTTTTGTTTTTCTGTTTCATAAGTGGCTTTTTCTTTGCAATTCTTCCCATAAGGCCTGCACCCCTGAGTCTTCTCTTTACTGTTGTACATGAAACTGGTGTTGAGCGGGTAGAATTCAATGAAGCTGTCAGCTGAGGACATGTGAGGCGTTTATTTCTCAAACTAGAGACTCTGATGAACTTACCTTCTTGTTTAGTTGTTCATCTGGCCTTCTACATCTCTTTCTGTCCTTGTTAGAGCCAGTTGTCCTTTGTCTTTGAAGAGTGTAGTGTACACCTTTGTATGAAATCTTCAGTGTATTGGCAATTTCAAGCATTGTATAGCCTTCATTCCTCAAAACAATGATTGGCTGATGAGTTTCTAGAGAAAGCTGATTCTTTTTTGCCATTTTTTTTTTTTTTACCTAATATTGACCTTAAGACATGCCAATCTATTGCATAATCTGGCAACTCAAAAACAAACACAAAAACAATGTTTAGCTTCATTTAACAAAACAAATAGCTTTCAACTGTGTTTGATATAATGGCAAGTGATTTTCTAGTACCAAATTAGCAATTTAGTATGATTACTCAAGGATAAGGTGTTGGAGTGATGGCTGCTGGAAATGGGGCCTGTCTAGATTTGATCAAAAATTACTTTTTTCAAATAGTGATGGTGCTGGATTTTTTAACATCAGTTATGTCCTGACTATACTTTTTGATCAGTTGAAAGCCACTTTGGTGAATTAAAGTACCAATTTCCTTCCGAAACAGCAAAATCTGTACATTATTCCAAACTTTTGGCCACCAGTGTATGTATATATATATATATATATATATATATATATATATATATATATATATATAAACAATACACTCAACGGTGCTGCGGCATCATGTTAGTAAATTGAAAATGTTCTGGGTCAAAAGACTTCTCGTCGTTCTGGTGGCCATACGTATCATCACTTATTTCTGGTGGGCATACGCAAAATCCAAATAAAGACAGGTGGGCATACAGGTATGCCTGCGTATGCCCAGGTCTACACTAATGCTTAACTGATAAGACTGAACTACCTTCTTGACATGATATTCAAAATGTAAATTAAGTGTAAATAAGTGCTGGCTCAATTTGACTTAAAAAAACAACAAAAAAAACGAAAAAAACATGACTGATTATAACTACCATTTTATCAGAATTTAACTGCAGAAAATTACATGCCATCCAGTATTGTATATCTGCTAAACAAGCTTGAAGAACACTTAAATTAGTCAGATCATTGGGATTCAATGACAAATACTATTGTAGGTCATCTGCATAGCAATGAAAATGTATGTTGTATTTTCGAATCACAGAACCAAGTGGTAACATGTATAAAGAAAACAAAATTGGCCCTAACAGTGATCCTTGTGGAACATCACAATTTATAGTTGAAGAGGAGGACATCTCATCTCCAACAGACACTACAAATTTTCTATTTGACAAATAGGAAACAAACCAGTCTAAATCCACCCCAGATATTCCCACCCATCTCTTCAATGTATCAATTAAAATTGAATGATCAACTGTGTCAAATGCTGCAGTTAAATCAAGCAGCACTAAAATGGAGCACTCTCCAGCATCCTCCGCCGTCAATAAGTCATTGGTAACCCTAAGAAGGGCAGCTTCTTTACTGTGATTTTCTCTAAAACCTGACTGAAATATCTAAAAAATATTGTTATCCTGCACTACTGCCTTCTCTATTATTTTAGAGATGAAAGGTAATTTTGAGATTGGTCTATAGTTATTAGCAACCGAAGGATGTAATGAGGGCTTCTTCAGAAGCGTCTGAACTATAGCAGTGTTTAATTCCTCTAGGACACATCCTGACACAAGCCAGCTATTTAATATAGACAACAAAGTAGGGCCTAAAGTCCCAATAACTTCCTTGAAAAGTACTAAAGGAATGACATCTGTATGGCAACTAAATGGTTTCAACTGATGTACAATTTTATAATTTTATATTTTTTTTATTTTGAACCCTATATGTACGATATTTTATTAAAAATAAAGATATTATTTGAATAGATTTAAGAAAGGATTTTAGGACCTCTATTGAAGAACGAAGTAATTATCTTTATAAATAATTTTAAAATTTCAGTCCATCTACAAAGTAAGCCAGTGGTGCTTTCCCATGCAAAATGGTGTTCTGGGTGGTTACTAGTTGGTTGCTTACTGGCCCAAGTAAAAAAAAAAAAAATGCTCACAAGCCTCTGTATTATTCTGGTACTAATGGCTTGTTTTCCTCCTACAATGTCAGTATATGGGATTTTTGTGCCGTGTTATTGTCTGCTAGACAAAAAAATCTGCCGATTTGATCACCTTTTTTAGTACCATGCACAGACAGATCACTTACAGCAAGTATCAGAAAGTGTGCTTATTAAAAGTTTCATAAAAAATAAAAAATAAAAAATAAATAAAAAATAAATCTCAAGAGACTTACAACATAAAATTTCAAGCAAACAACTGTGTCTGGCTCCCCAGAGCGAGCACTGTTAAAAAATTAGACATCTTTGTATGGAATTGGAATTAGATCCACACAAACACATCAAAGCCATGAATATTGAGCTGGTTGGTTTCCCAGCTGATAAGTGTGGGAAAGGCAGCCAGTATAATTTTAGATGTGCATTTATTTTCATCATTTACAAACATGTGGGGAGCTGTGTAATCATGTTACTGGTTTTACTTTAAAAATGAACAGCCTGTTGCGTGGTATCTGGGGAAATAATGAAAGGGGACAGTTTATTTCGCATGACTTGAATACACAACACAGCACATATTTTTTCTTTCATGAGCCCTCTCTGTTTTTTACTAGAAATTGAGACCTGTGCCGTTCTCTTTGTCATATAATTATAAGTAGCCGTATAAAAAAATAAGCTAGATTCTTGGTGCTTGCCCATGCAAAACTCACTGCAATGATGCAAGAATGTTGTCTGTGGTTGCCAGGCCATGGCTAAGTGGTTGCTAGAATGTTCTGGGTGGTTACTTGGTGGTTGCTTTCTGGCCCAAGTCTAAAGAGACTAACTTTAAGTGTCTATGATATTCTGGTTCCTAGAAATGTCTTAGGTTCCTCCTTCAATGTAAGTCTATTAGATTTTTCACCTATTTTATCATCAGGCAAAAATCATGTTTCTGATTGCTTAGAAAAATAGTAGCACATATATTTTTAACAAGCTGCACAGTTGCAGGTATCATTCATGTCCATAACACTTTACCACACCAAAGTGTATTACTTAGGGTGAGAGGTTTGTTCAGATCCCTAACCTTATAAGCAGTATAGTAATAGTGATGCTTGGCACCAAAAAGGTCTAAAAATCAGTTCAGTAAGCATTTAGTGTCCAGGCTTTTTTGTGTGCACTGATATTAAGTGTGGCCTCATTTCCCTTTTTGCATTCTCATTCAACAGGGATGGAATTTTCCTTGGGGGCTAATAGCACTCATTGGAAATCAATCGAATAAAGCATGTGGTTATTGGAGGAGATCAATTATTTCAAAAATGTGTTTGGGGTGTGTGAGGTCATTGTGGTTTGCCTTCTAATTTTGCTAGTTAATCAGCCTTAACTCAAGGCATGGAAAAGGGGAGTTTGGATTTTATCATGTACTCAATCACCCTCTCTCACCCATAATTTTTTTTTAGAGTCAGTGAAAATAGAGTGTTCTGAGAGAGGACAAACAGGAAGGCAGATGGCTGGGATGCATGATTGTGTGTGTGTCCTATATTTAGGTTCTTTCCTTGTTCTGACAGCTGTTTGTGTATTCTTCAATTAAATGGTGGCATCATTATAAACTAACTTAGCCTTTTGCACATACACCAATAGAGTCAAATTTGTTAAATATTTATGGCTAAATCTTCATTGATATGCCCCCCCCCCCCACCCCCATCCCACTCCCACACACACACACACTGAGGACATATCAGATAATTATCGTGCAAATAAACATAATGTCTTCTGTAATGGGAGTACTTGAGTTTTATTTCTGATGATGGCCTGCCAAGTCCAGAAGACAAACAGGACCTTAGATGGCTCGCCTAGAGGTCAGGCAGAATGTCACAACATCAGAGATGCCACATTGATGACAGACCTTTCTTAATGGACATGCACAGCAATATGCCCTACAATATCAGGCCAGGTTGAATACTTTGATCTGTTGGTCCATATGAACTTTTGTAACCTTTTAAAGTCAAACACAAAATGTTGATATTCAGGTTTTTTGTTAAACACTCAGAGTGCTGCATAACCACAAATGCTGCACATATGGGTATAACCATAATTAAAGAGACATTTGAGTCACGACAGATGGATGAACAGAAGATATTAGTATCCTAGACACTCAACCCAATGAAACATACAATACACATGATTGATTTTCTCTAATTAACAGGAATTATATAGCTTTAAAGAACTTAAACTGCTATTAGATTTACTGTTGATCTCTCTTTGGCCTGCATAATATTGATGCAGGTTGAATGGGGTCATTCCTGTTATGCAGTACTGTATATTAGTTTGTTTTCTTTTCTCATAATATCACAATTAAGTGAACATGGGGTGAATTTTTTATATATTTAATAATTATTTTCACTATTTAGCTTGAGTGGAAATGTCCAAATGTGCTATGCACTAGCTTCTAACATGAAAAAAAGTGTACCCCCCCCCCCTCTCTAATCTAATCTAATCTAAAAAATAAAAATAAAAATAAAAAACACACATTTTCTTGGTAATTAATTTATAGGGTTTTCCTTTCCTTTTCTCAATTTCCATCCTGTTATATCCCTTAAAAAGACAGGTCTTTAATGACAACATCCTCCAGGAAAGAACCAACATTAGTAAGGTAGCCACAAACATTAGTAAGTTTTATGTATTAGTAACGGATTTTATTACAGTAATTCTGTGATGTTTTGTGGTATTAGTTGGTTTAACATTCCATCCCATAACATTAAAGAAATCTGTAATATTATTAAAAAATTTAAAAAAAATTAAATAAAAAAATAAAAAATAAAAAATCCTGCACAGGCTAATTGGCTAAGGCAAATTTTAGCTTTTTATTTACATCCTGTTAATGTCTTTATTTTGGTCCTGTTATGTTCCATCCCTTAGGCATCCTGTTTCTTTCTTGCCATGTAAATAATCAAGCCTGAGCCTGACCAACTTGAGAACATACTTCTGAAAGTCTGGTATATCCTTTTATAGAAACACTTCCTTAAATTACAAAACAGGCTTATTCAGTTTTTAAATGTTATAGAATGATGTGTGATAAGTCATGTTTAAGTAAATTCTGGTTTCAGCTTGGCAAGGAAAGAGTGCCCACATGTGGGAGGATGATTTTGATAAATATAAACTCTCAGAAATAATGGCAGGAAACAATAGCCATATAATCAGACCATGAATAATTGATAGATTGTAATGGAAGCCTATAAACACCCATAAACCCATTGTCTCAGAACTCAATGGCTTACTGATTACTTCAAACTGCAGAGAAAGCACAAATCTGAATGACAAAACATTAAACCCCTCGAAAATGGGGGGAAAAGATTAGAATACATTTATCATGAGCCAATGATTGTCTTTGTGTAAGGAAGAAACCTCACATAAAATTTTAGATGAAAGCCAAGCTTTATCATCAGTTGGTTTTATATTGTCAAACAGGCTGCTCCCCCTGCTGGCCAATTCACTGTCCTTTCTAGCAGATAAAGGGCCAAATAATAGCAAATACCCTGCAGGGGACCCATTAAAGCTTTTGTTGTTACTCTCCAGTGAATCATAAACACTCAACCTTACAGCAAACCAAAGTGTTATTCTGAGTTTTGTTGGGTTGTCAACATTCATGAATCAGACATTGAGTACTTCAGTGAAAACAGAGATCTATTCTTCACATGAAAACACATCAAATCAAAAACATATAAAACACTGTCCTTTTAAAGAAATTCTAAAAAATAAAAATAAAAACTCCTATACTCTTCAAACTCACAAAACAGATAAAAGATTAATGCACCCCCTTAAAAAATGTAAGTGAATGTCCTGAACTTGTGCAGAACACAGAGCCAATATCGATGAATAATTTAACTGTGAGATCACTGAGATGTTAACGCAACTTTGGGTTTCAAGGAATGTGTGAAATTGAAATCCCATAGATTCAAAGCAGATGTCTGAATTGTTTCATGGTGGAGTAAAGTAGGCAATGATTTATGCTTTGACTATGACTGCAGTCACCACCACCCGCGTTTCCATCATCATTGGGCTAGTCATGTTCTTTATCAAAAGATCTACAGAATAAATTGAGTAGAATTTGTAGAAGAAAAAAACACACTTTTAACTCGGGAATGACATTACCACAAGATAAAAAAATAAATAAAAATCATTAAAATCATTTTCATTAAAAACTTGTGTGACACGAAATTGTAAAGCAACGTTGAAATAATTCTTTACTCTTCAGTCTTTACTCGCCACTAGAGGGCGTCAGTATTACACCAAAATGAACATGAAACTTTCCATGTAAATTATCCAACAAAAGCTCTGATTTCTGATCTATCTATCTATCTATCTAAAGGTCATGTACAGTATACTCAGTGGCTATACTGATACATATACATTATTATATCACATAGCAAACAGCAACACCCTAGCAACCACCCAGAACACCATCTATCTATCTATCTATCTATCTACGACATGGAAAAATACTACTAACTGAATAGACAATCTTTTAACAAAATATTAATATTTATTAAATTTATGTCAGAAATATACATAGGCAACTGTATATTAAATGTAATATTAAGTTATATATTATATTAAATTATAGACCTATATTATATAAGTACGTGTCCATTTGCAATCAGTCAGTAATTATTTTTGCAAAGTCTTCCGCGCGACACTAATTTCTTCGGCTATATCGCAGTGATATGAAAGTGTAAAATGACACCTGCATGCGATAGTCGAGTATAAAGCTTCTCGCTCCATCGTCAGTACTTCTTTCTATTTACCTATACTTATGTGACCATGAGATGTGTAAATGTCTAACTGTGTATAACTAAAATGACACTGTTTTTCGTCGTATCTAACTCGTTTTCTGTGTAAGTTTTTTTTTTTTTTCGTTTGTTTCGTTGCAACCAGGTAGGTGTGACGTCACGCGCTAACTCGTCCGGCGTTTTTCATTGAAAACATTCTTCTCATTTCTACGAGATCACAATAACACAGATGTTCTCATTACGTATTTGTAATTGAGGTAAGTGATTTTTGAATAAACTAAAAGTAAGCATATACCGTGTCTGTATTTACAATTGTTGTTCACCGGTGTTCACACCTGTCTGCAATATTAGTGTCGTGAGTAACAGGTGTTGACGGAAGTACACAACTCGAGCTCCTGTCTGTTATAATAACATGTTTAAAGTAAGCGTGGTGAAATAGTTCAGTTTATAAATGTATGTAATAACTAGGTTATATAAAACACTTTAATCATGTTTGTCAGGTGTCCTGAGATCTCGTTATTGAGTCCTGTAATATGGAGGATCTGGCTGTGTTGGACTTGTTGGAGTGTTCTTTGTGTATGGAGCCCTTAGACCTGTCTGCCAAGGTCTTACCATACCAGCACACGTTCTGTAAGCCATGCCTTCAAGCCATGCTGTTTCAGGTTCAGTGGAGGAGCTCCCCACCAACCTGCTGCTAGAGAGCATCCAGGAGCGAGAGTGGGATCCGCTGGGCACACCGAGGGACAGATCAGGGAGATATGTGTGCTTTATGGATCAGGAGGACCTTTTAAGCAGTTACATTCAAGATCTGCAACTTCAGCTGCCCAGACAGGGGCAGAACACACAGGAGGTAAGGAGTACAGCATGTACTTTTGCATTAGACCGTGAATAGTCATTTGAAATCCACAGATATACACTACTGTTGAAAGGTTTGGGGTCACTTGCCTGAAAAGTTTCTCATGATCTTAAAAATCTTTTGATCTGAAGGCGTATGCTTACATGTTTGAAATTAGTTTTGTAGACAAAAATATAATTGTTGCAACATATTCATTTATTTAATTACAAAACAAAAATTGTATTTAAAAAAAAAAAAAGTTTTTGAAATGGATGACTTGAACCAAATAATTAAGAAAAGCAGCCACTAAGTGCCCAGCATATAGATGGGAACTCCTTCAATACTATTTAAGAAGCATCCCAGGGTGATACCTCAAGAAGCTGGTTGAGAAAATGTCAAGAGTACATGTCTGCAAAATCTAGCAAAGCGTGGCCACTTTGAAGATGCTAAAATATAACATAGTTTTTATATATTTTGGATTTTTTTAGTCATAACATAATTCCCATATTTCCATTTCTATTATTCCATATTTGTGATGACTTTACTATTATTCTAAAATGTGAAAAAAATAAAAATAAAAAAAAATAAAAAATAAAGAATGAATAAGTGACCCTAAACTTTTGAACAGTAGTGTATATCAATCCACCCTCATGCCATCTTTGATGTGTATGAGTTTCTTTCTTCTGTAGAACACAAATGAAGATTTTTAGAAGAATATTTCAGCTCTGTAGGTCCACACAATGCACGTGAATGGTGGCCAGATCTTTGAATCTTCAAAAATCACATAAAGGCAGCATAAAAGTAATCCATATGAATCCTTCTGAAGCGATGCGATAGGTGTGGATGAGAAACAGATCAATATTTAAGTAATTTTTTACTATAAATCTCCACCTTTGACCAGCCTCGGCCAGTAGGTGGTGATATGCACGAAGAATGCGAATCGCCAAAAAACAAAAGAAGAAAGTAGAGATTTATAGTAAATGAAAGGACTCAAATATTGATCTGTTCCCACAGGTGTAGTTCATAATATTATCTATGGACATGTTCCACTAACGTTTGATATCCAGAAAGTGTCCAATTAGTAATAGTAATTTAGTAAATACATTATTTCTGATGTTTTATAATTGCAATCCAAATAAACATATTTTTGTTAAATGGTTTGCTTGAAAAATGTCCCTGTGCTATCTTTATTAAAAATAAATGCCACTTGGTTTGATATTTGATTATGTAAATGCAAGGGAATTCATATATTTTTAAGTGTGACTTAAGTGTCTAAATACTTTTTGGGGCCACTATATGTTAAATATATACATTCAGGGCACAACCTTTTGAGTAATTCTGAAATAAAGTAGTAGAAATATTAAAATCACCCCTTTTTGCGCAATAAAAAAAAAATGGAAAGCAAAGAAATTAAACGTTGCTTAGTTTGGGCTCTCTAATGGGGCTTTTCCACTGCATGGTACGGCTCGACTCTGCTCGCTTTTTGGGGGTTTTCCACTGTGGATAGTTCCTGGTACCTGATACTTTTTTTAGTACCACCTCGGTCGAGGTTCCAAGCGAGCCGAGCCGATACTAAATGTGACGTCAAAACCCTGCAGATCACTGATTGGTAAGAGAGAATCGTCACTACCAGCGTCACTGGATTTGCGACACGGGACATCAACCCGCTAGTTTTAAAGTTTGCAACAGCGATAGCAGTATCATTTGTTCACGCGACTTTCAAATTGTTAAAAGAAATGGCTGTGCCCAAAACCATGCCATGGTCAATAAACGAGGTGCAGACGTTCCTCTCGTTAGTAGCCGAGGAGAGGATCCAAGGAGAGCTGGATGGGGCGACGCAACTATGACGATCAGCCTATGATCCCACCCACGTTGAGGAGGCACTAAACTGCAGTGGAAAAGCAAGCTCAGAAAAGTAAACGAGCAGAGAGTCGAGTCGAGTCGAACCATAACGTGCAGTGGAAAAGTGCCATAATATAGCTCCATTGTTAGTTAGACTGCAGGACTTGAATTATATAACAGTTTTTTGACTCAGGCACAGCATCCATTAAAGGACATTCTCCTCGAGTGTTTTTTTTTTTTGTGTGTTTTTTTTAAGAGCAGATGGTCCAAATGGGTCTGGAGCCGAATTAAGGGTGTAATGGGCCTAAAGAATCAAAAGCAATGCCTGCAGCTAAGAATGATTCAAGCCAAGTACAGCTCTTAAGGGATGCCCATACACCCTCAGCTGCCAATCACATAGTTATTTCTCTTTTCCCCACAGGGAGACTGCATTACCTTTATTAAACAAGTGGATGAAAACTGGGTTGAGGGTAAACTTGAAGACAAAATTGGAATATTTCCTTTGCAGCTCACAGAGGTAAGACAACAGCTTTTATTGCATAAACCCCTAGCCAGTACAAAATCTTGGTTAAAACTCACAAAACTTTGATAATTAAGCACATTTCCCTCCAAATTCTTATTACTGCAATGCGAAATAATCACATTGTCGTTACAATAATACAGTAATGAAAATAATCATGTGCAGCCAACGACTTCAATTGTGATAATTTAAAGTTAATTTATGTTGTTTGATGTGGTATGATGTTAAAATAAACATCATACATCATAAATTTATGACAGTACAACAAATACTAACACGATTCTAAAATTGTACTTTACAAATTTACAGTTTTTTGCAAAACAGTAGGTCAGGGGTTTTTCAAACTTTTTGATGCCAATGACCCCCCCAAATATGATGTATAAAGTCCCATTTCTACTGTGTGAGAAACATAGTTAGTGACATTGTAAAGAAAACATGTTAGCAAAATTTAATAATTGCCATTTACTGTTTAATGTCATTGTACAAAAGTTAAGAAAATGTAAATAATATCTGAAAATATATCTCTAAAATGATTTAATTTTTGTTTATTATTACGTTTGCAGTGTATCTTTTTTCTTATTGTCTTATTTTCACTATTAGTGTAATGTTAGATGTATAAACCTGAAGAGAAACATTTTCAATTAAATTCAAATATATTTGTAAAGTGCTTTTCACTAGAAAGGTTTTTCCAAAGCATTTAGAGATTATGGCCTTAGATCTCCCCCTAAGCACGCTAAAGGTAACAGTCAAATGTTCTAGAAATATGCAGAATATTTATATTTAAGCACAAAATTATATGCAGATTTGTTTTTATTACTAACTGTGATTACATTATTTCCAACCAGTCTTTAGAAAGCGGAATGACATTGTAATAATGTTAAATTCAGTAATGACAAAAAAGAAAGAAATTTACAGCAGATTCCAAGCACCCCCTTCTGGCCCCCTGGGGGTCCCAGGACCCTGATTTGAAAACCCCTTAGAATTATGAGGTGGTGCCTAATTGTCATGAAAATAAAGTAACAATCGAACACTTCTTATTCATATTTTGCATAAACAAAATGAAGCCATTTCTTTTTTTCTCTTTTGATTTTGGGATGAAATGTGACATTGACATTTGACAGTTTTCATTAGATTCACCCAACTTCAACTTTTAATGTAAGTTGCTTGAGTATTTGCCAGTAGATTTACATGTAGGACTGGCCTAAGGGTTTACGCAATAATAATTGATGAAATCACTCATTTAATACAGTTATTGCTTTGTGACGTGAATTCTTCATCATTATTTGGGCATCCATTCAATGTCCCCTTATCTTTTCCCTGTTTAATGCCGCAATTAAAATCTAAACAAAAGGAACTCATATTTTAGCACTCGTGGTGTCAGCAGCTACTTATGGAGCGTGATAACGAGCTTTTAGACATCGCTAGTGAGCCTGCTATCTCTTACACTGCAGTCCAGTGACTGATGTGTGCATTGTTCTGATGCTGCTGCCTCAGTGAACTGCATGTCCGGCTGGATAATTAAACTTCAGATAGGAATGCCATTCCTTATCCGTGTGCTGGATTATATCTGACTTTAGTGTAATAAAACAGCCGGCCCTCCTCTTTACACTCAATGTTGCGCCAGCCTCATTCAGTCTGGCATCTCGATAGTGACCAGCCATGCGTGAAGGCACAGTAATGCTTTCTTTTACTGTGGTGACAGAGCAGCACATCATGGGGAACGGGAAGGGGAGGGGGAGCGTCCGTGCCCGTGCTGCCCACATGTGCTGCACTAGTCCATTTTAAGATCCTGGCAGCTGTGCCTGACAATTTCATTCAAGGCTGAACAGGAAGTTTTGGGCGAGCAGGTGGGACTAATAGCTTTGAGCTGCCATTTTTCCTTACTGACAATCTCAGGGCTGGATTTGCATCAGGTAAAGTGGTTTAGGCAGGAGAGACTCGGTATTTTCATTGTGTACCTCGAACGCACTTTGTGTCTTCCTACTACAGCCAAATCCAGCGGCGCACAAGCTTCTAGAAAAAACGCAAAAGGAGGGACTCTGTGGAATCACACCCACGGAGCGGCACTAAGGTTAACACGGAGGCTCTCGCCCACAGGCGGCTTTCTGGCACATCTACTAATCCAGCCAGGCCTCCAAATATCAGTCTCCTCAATAGCCTGAACTACCCTTCTCTCAGCCAGAGCCTGCAGCCACCTCTTATCAGCTCCAACGCACACACTGCCTACAGCAAGACGCCACAACTTGCAACATTTAACAGACCACGTTTGAAGAGCTCTTGCAAAAGCTTGCCTAAGGTAAGAACTCACATTTGTGCCTCACATTGATTCATTTGTATTGGAATGACAATTGTTGTGACTACCTAGCCTTGTGCGTGTTTTTTCATACAATGCTGTTTCTTTGATGATGAAACACAAGTTCACATTCACGTCCAGTTCAGATTTGTTAATGCTGAAACAGTTGATGTGTCAGAGAAGTTAATTTTGGTACAGTGAGGCAATGTTTGTTTTTGCTGTCTGTGATCCTTCCTGAAAAACAGGAACAGTAATTATTATCTCTTTGTTAAAACACACACACAATTTAATCTCACAATTATACACCAGACGTTTAAAACCGGGGGAAAGTATTGATGTGTATTGTATGGGAGCCAAATCACAAAAATGAAGCTTTGAATTCATTGTTTATGTATTTCATGTGCCATCAAAAGTATGGAAAATGAATGATTCTTTCCTGCATATTCTCATGTTTTCTTTAAAGTAGTTAAAAAATAATTCTCCCCTCTGTCAGTGTAAGATTCTTTCCTGCATCAGTGGAAGCCAATATGCTTGCGAGCTAAAAATGCCCCTTTCTCTATTGCCGCTTTGCAAGCTCATGACTCATATTAGGTTACATAACACTTTCCTCTTATCTGGTTGAAAGGCTCCTTCCTCTCCAGTGCGCAGTGACTCTCTCTCCCCCTGCTATCAGCTGTGTCATTAATAGAAGGCGAGGATAACATCACATCATGGGGAGAGGAGTCACTCTGCCTTACAATATGACCTGCCCAGGGATTTTTGCATTATTTGTGTTTTTCTTCAGGTTGTGCAACACTGTGTGAAGTCACAGGAAATATGCACACTGTTTCTGACTTAGCAGTGTTCTTTTGATGGCCTGGAAAATACTCTATCAAATTCTGTCATAATTTATTCACCCTTACGTTCTTTCAAACATGTCTGACTTTCTTCCGTGAGACACAAAAGATGATATTTAGCAGAATGTCCTGGTCGCTTGTTTCCGTGAAAATGAATGAGGACTGGGGCTGTCAAGCTCCAACAATGACACAAAATTCACCATAAAACTATCATAACAGTAGTCCATATGGCTCATGCACTTAATTGCAAGTTTTTTGAAGCCATACAAAAGCTTTCAGTGATGAACAGACCGAAGTTAAGTAATTCTGCTCTTTTGTTGCTCTCAAATCTCATTTGTGCTATGTAAGTAGTACGTCAATGACAATCGGTCACAAGACACGCAAGAATCAATTACATTTAAATTAATTGACATCAAACATGGGGGTAATGTGTATAGCACACAATTCATATGGATTACTTTTATAGTACTTCTATGGTGCTTTTTGTCATCTTTGGAGCTCGACGGCCTCAGTCCCCAGTAATTTTTATTGACATTTCCTTTTGTGTTGCATGGAAGAAAGAAAGGGGTTAGGAAAAACATGGGGGTTAGAAAATGATGACAAAATGTTAATTTTTGAGTGAACATTTCTTTTAAATAATGTAATTTAAAGGAATAGTTCACTCAAAAATGAAAAATGTCTCATCATTTACTCACCTTCATGCCATCCCAAATGTGTACTGTATGACTTTCTTCTGCAGAACCCAAACAAAGATGATCTCAGGTCTGTAGGTCCATACAATGAAAGTGAATGGTGACCAAAACTTTGAAGATCCAAAAAGCACATAAAGGCAGCATTAATGTAATGTAGACAAGTTCACCCAAAAATGGAAATTCACTCTCATCATGTACTCACTCTGATGACATCCCAGATGTGTATGACTTTCTTTCTTCTGCAGAACACAAATTAAGATTTTTAGAAGAATATCTCAGCTCTGTAGGTCCATACAAAAACTCTGAAGATCCAAAAAGCACATAAAGGCAGCATAATTGTAATCCATACAACTCCTGTGGTTTAATCCATGTCTTCTGAAGCGATCCAATCGGTTTTGGGTGAGAACAGACCAAAATATAACTCCTTTTTTACTATAAATCTTGACATCAACAATCTTGGCGATCATGATTTAAAGCTCGATTACACTTCCTAGCGCATGCGTCAAGTACTAGGAAGTGTAATCGAGCTTGAAAGCATGATCGCCAAAATGACTGATGAAGTCAAGATTTATAGTGAAAAAGGAGTTACATTTTGGTCTGGTCTCATCCATAATCAATTAGATCACTTGGGAGACATGGATTAAACCACTGGAGTAATACGGATTACTTTTATGCTGCCTAAAATTTGATCACCATTCGCTTGTATTGTATGGACCTACAGAGCTGAGATATTCTTCTAAAAATCTTAATTTGTGTTCTGCAGAAGAAAGAAAGTCATATACATCTGGGAAATCATCAGGGAGTAAATGATGAATTAATTTTCATTTTAGGGGTGAACTTGTCTATTAAGGAAAGTACTTCTGTCTGCTTTTGAATGCTTTTACTGTATGATAGTGCATGGTGTTTATGTACTGTAATGAATGACCAGTGACCCAGCTAACAGAGCAGACTTTGAATCTGAACTACACCAGAATGCAAAATAAGTAGCCAAACAAATAGGTAACCAAACAAGTAATCGGAAACGTACTTACAAGCTTGGGTAAAGGGTGTAGCAGTCATTTTAAAAGTGTGGGGTGGTGGAGGGGGGGAGAGACACACAGCTGTCATTAGGTGGCTTGCCCAGACCCAACACTTACAGTGCAGTATTAGTATATTACAATATTACAATATATATTAATAGTTAAGTATGATATAAATATTATATTAATATATATGTATTATATACATTTAATATGTGTAGTATTTTGAAGATTCAAGTATTGCAAATTAATTGCAAAATTTTGCTAAATTAGCTGCAAAAATAAAGGGCATCTTGTGGAGCACTTGCTTCTGTTTTACACATTACAATAAAAGACTGAGCACAAGCTGGTCCTGACTAAATTATTTAATCAATTACAATTATGCCAATTGTGCATGTGCACAATTTTATTTTTTACTCTGTGCTTGTGCATTGCAGGATTTAAATTTATCCAAGTGGCTCGAGTGTTTTGACTATGTTCACCAACATTCATTCGGATCCTTTTAATGATTCAGTGACCATTTCTGGTGATGCCAGAAGGTGGTGACAAATGAGTGTCTTGGGTGAAATGGGTTTGTCACTGAATCAATGATCAAAAGAAAATATTAATCATTTAAAACTTGTATGTCTACAAACCTACAAAGAGACTTTAGTTAATTTATGAATTATAAGAACAAAGAAAATCTATCATTTCCCTACAGTTTGTGAATTGTTGAGCATGATTTTTATCAAAAGTCAACAATAATAGTCTTAAAATAAGTTTACATTTCATCTGTACGTTTTCATGTATAAAAAAGTGTGTCTACATATCTATTCACTTCAGTAAAATGCGCAAGTGTTCTAAGAACACAGCAGATCTATCTTTTTTCCTACAGTTTGTCGATGTCATGTGTATTGTGTTGATTCATGTCTTTTATTTTGAAATTCTAGTTCCTGGTTCATGTCATGTGTTCCTGTTTCCCTTGTCATGTGATTTCTGTTTTCCCTCCATGTTCTTGTGTCATGTTTTCATTGGGTTATTGTTTAATTAGCTTGTTATGAGTTCTGTTTGTTCATTGGTTTATGTTCTCCCATGTCTTGTATTTAAGCCCTCATGTTTTCATTGTCTAGTTGTCTAGTATTGAATGTATGTGATTGGTAAGTCCAAGTCCAAGTCCAAGTCCAAGTCCAAGTCCAAGTCCAAGTCCAAGTCCAAGTCCAAGTCCATGTCCATGTTTTGTAGTCAGGGTTATTGGTTCACACTTTGTAAATAAACTGCACTTGGGTTCTTCATCTTCACGTCTTCATCATAGTCATTGCCAGCAGTTCCAGCATTCGTTACAGTCGACTGCACAATAACAGAGAGGTAAAAAAACAGGAGCTGATATTAAATAGTTTACATATTTAACACAGATCTAGTAATCTGCTTAAATTGTTTAAAAAAGAACTGATCAAACATTTACCTCACAAACATAATGTAAAATGCATAACTTAATGCTTCAGGTGCTGATATCAACTCCACTTACAATGTGTGCTTAAAAGAAGGATTGTCTGCCAATCAAGAACGATATGCTGATAAATTACTCTCGTTTGTGTGTTCCTCATCTCTAGATTATTCATTTAGATCAACATCAATGCAGATAAAAAACATGAATAAATGAGCATTATTGAAAGCAACTTTGTAGAAATGAGCGGAGCCACGTTGATTAGACTGTCTGATTGACGACCTATTATGTAAGGGTTGTTTTGGCTCATGAAACTCACCTGTGATTGGCTGGATGGTTGCTCAATCAGTTTAAAGTAACAAAACGCAAAGAATACTGTATACAAATCCACCATTTGGTATGGGTTTAGCTTAAAAAAAGTGCAGGGGACAAAATCACCTTTTTAAAGAGTGCAGGGGACATGTCCCGCACATCCTCCGCGGCTGCTACGCCCTTGGCTTGGGTCAGTCATGTTATTCCTTGACACGTCTCCTAATAAGGTAAAAGTCTGGTCACAACCCAGATCAAACTGTAATCAGTCAATCAGGAAACCCTTTACACCCTTTCTAGTTTTCTTAGAGTGTAGGAAAAAAACGTTTTTAATCACTGAACATGTCTTTGAATGTACTGTAACTGTTTTCAAGACAGGGAGAACTGAGTGTCCTATGTTAATGCTCTGTTGTACTTGCATTGCACTTTTAAGAGATTATGAAATCAGCATCATAGTAATGCTTTTACAGTATGTGAAACTCCCAAGGCCTTCTGTTTTCAAGTGCTGATCTAACTACTGTAAGCTGTAATCACCCGCTCCCTCTGATATAATTATGGGACAAAGGTGTAAGCATTTAGAGAGGCGTGGAGATTGTCGAAGTTACAGAAACTGTAAAGGACTCTGGTCTTTTATTTCATCATGCTGTCATAATTGGCTAATATTAGAATCGCTCTTCCATGAGCCCATGCTTTTAATCTTAGTAGTATGTTATCAGAGCAAGGAAACGTCTCAATCTGAGTCAGCTCTGTGTCTGATGTCAGAAATGTTAAATTTGCTGTTATGTAAGAAAAGTACAGAAATAATTGCTGAATTAACCTCAAACCTTCATTATGATTTACGTGACTGTCAAACAGTAAATGCACATCAACTAGAGGCTTTTACTCACTCTGATGACATCCCAGATGACTTTCTTTGTCAAACAAAGATTTTTAGAAGAATATATCTGCTCTGTTGGTCCTTACAATGTAAGTGAATGGTGACCAGAAATCAGAAGGTTCAAAAAGCAAATATGGCAGCACAAAAGTAATCCATAAGACTCCAATGGTTAAATCCATATCTTCTGAAGCGATGCGAGAGGTGTGGGTGAGAAACAGATCCATATTTAAGTCCTTTTTTTACTATAAATCTCCACATTTGACCAGCCCCAACCAGTAGGTGGCTGAATGTGAAAGTGAAAGTCACTTCCACACCAGAATGTGGAAGTGAAAGTGTAGATTAACGGTAGAAAACTGATTTAAATCTGTTTCTCACCCACACCTATCATATCACTTCTGAAGACATGGATTTAACCACTGGAGTCTTATGGATTACTTTTATGCTGTGCTTATGTGCTTTTTGGACCCTCAAAGTCCTTGTCACCATTCACTTGCATTGTGAGGACCTACAGAGCTGAAATATTCTTCTAAAAATCTGCATTTGTGTTCTGCAGAAGAAAGTCATACACATCTGGGATGGCATGAGGAGTAAATGATGAGAGAATTTTCATTTTTGGGTGAACTAACCCTTTAACGCAATGCTACCAAAGCAACAATAAATAAATAAATAAAAATCATATGCCCTGGGGAGGGGTGGATCCTCAACTCACAACACAACTCATGGGCCCCAGGAGCAATATTAAGAAACACAATTATGAAATTCTAAAACTGACAATCAGCAGCAACAACTTAACAAACTAGGACGTCTTTCCCCTGCATCTATGGAATTCGATTTGTGCCAATTTTTTTGATCGTAAGTTTTGCATCTTCTTCCAAATGTTTACGTTCTTAACCGCGTAAGATAACCATCCAATCAGAAGGCGTCGTCAAGCTGGTGACATAAGACAACTTTCGTCCAACTCCAGATACAACATTCTCATTTCGCCCTCTAGTGACAAACATGTTTAACGTTTAATTAGCTCATTCTGGATAATATTCGTTACTAGGAAGAAGATATAGGCTGTCTCGTTTGGAAGGCTGTGTACTCTGGAGGTCGCATTTGACGTCATTGAGGCTGTGTCGTTTCATAAAAGCGAATAAGACACTTCAAATGCAGCCTTCGAATGCGACCTTCTTTCACGGGAATTCGGAGGATGCATGAGGTGTATCCTTGTGGGCACTCACAACCCACAATTCTTGCTTCAACGGAAATGTCCAAAAAAAAAAAAAAAAAAAAAAAAAAGAAAAGGGACGCCAATTTGCCCGTAAATTTGATGTTCAAACGCCCAAATTCCCAAGTTGAAGTACCTCAGTACATGGTAGGGTGACCATACGTCCTCTTTTTCCCGGACATGTCCTCTTTTTCGGACCTTAAAAAAGCGTCCGGCCGGGATTTCTAAATTTGCGAAAATGTCTGGGATTCAGCTTTAGTTGCATTATGATGTGCATCTGGTCTAATACTTCATTGTGTGTGCGCACATATTTGCATTGCTTTAACCCCTCTTCGTAAGTCCCGCCTTCTCGCACACCAATTGGTCGATTATAAGAGGCTTGCAGCAACTATTGGCCAAATTCCTGCCTGTCAATCTCTCCGCGAACGCGCGAAGCGCTGTTGTGTTCGGCATCAAACAGCTGCTTGACACAACAAAATTGTTATTCATTTTCCATGGCCATTCAAAATTATAGTAAAAGTAAATGAAGGTACACTCATGGTATCAAATATTTTATTTTAATACATCGACATTCAAAAGAATGTTGGAAACGTGTATTTATTTATATATTTATGTTATGCTAATAGACTGTATTTTTCACTGTATTAAAGTTTGCATTCATTCACACTGTTTTGAACCCTATTATTCACCCCCCCCCCCCCCCCCCCCCCCCCGGTCTTTTTGGAAAACCAGAATATGGTCACCCTAGTAGATGAGCGCAGCGTATATAATATGTATAATTATATTAATATATAATTAAAATAAAGTATTATACTAAAAGTACACCTGTAAAATCTATTTTCTTTTCAATTTACATCATTATAACTCTCCTAAACTCTCCTAAACTGTACCTCATGCATTCTCTTCCAGAGGGACTTTGTTCCCTTCTCACTCAAAGCGCTCGCGCTTGTTAAAGAGTGGCGTGCTGTCATAGCAACCATGTTACGTTCCGTTTGACCTACGAAGGCCGGCTCGTTTAATCGAGGCTTGTTTAACCTGGAGGACACTTGGTATACTGCAGCCTTCAAAGGACGCGTCCTACCTAGCACGCAGCCTTCGAAACGAGACACAGCCGTATGCGGATCGCGATGTTCGAACATTCACCTGCCCCGGTGTTCAGCCTCTCAATGCAGCACAACGACCACCAAAGGTAGGAAAAGCTGTAGTATTTGCTTGTTTAGGGTGACAATATGTCCTTACCTCCGAACGGGACTTTAAAAAAGTCAGACCGGGATTTCTAAATCGCCTTAAATGCCCGGGATTTGCCTGTTTTCATATTGAAGTGCTCTCTGTAGTCATTCATGGATACATGTAATAAATACGTGTTCGTTTGCCGTTTAAACCAGCTTTGCTTTGCGTGTCTCCCTCTCTGCACATCAGCTGCGCGTTTGAAAGGAGAGAGACATTTGCGTTGTAGGTAGGTACATGCAGATTTCAGATATAAAATCGGTGACTGAATGACTAATGTTTACTCGCTGAAATTAGATGATTTCCTATTAAGTCAATAGAGTGCAACAGTGACTGCCCACTTTTTCAGCCGTCTGGGTTCCGGAAGTATTTCCCCAATTCATGTCTTCCATAGACTTTTAATAAAATCCTTCATAAAAGAGTTGAGAGCCATGAACCAAACCAACCAGCTCCGAGGTGAATCACAACATTACAAACTTTGTTTTGAGGCAAATTCAATTTATATCAGAATATAATACACTTTATAATAAAAACCTGAATACATCTATGATGTGTCATTTATATAGTAAACTAAAAAAGTCTCACTACCTTTTGTCTCAGATACGCTCGAAGATCAGAAATTGCATGCTTTTAACATCTACAGTTGAAGTCATTAAAACTCTTTAACCACTCCACAGATTTAATATTTGCAAACTATAGTTTTGGCAAGTCGTTTAGGACATCTACTTTGTGCATGACACGAGTAATTTTTCCAGCAATTGTTTACAGACAGATTGTTTCACTTTTAATTGACTATATCACAATTCCAGTGAGTCAGAAGTTTACATACACTAAGTTAACTCTGCCTTTAAGCAGCTTGGAAAATTCCAGAACATTATGTCAAGCCTTTAGACAGTTAGCCAATTAGCTTCTGATAGGAGGTGTACTGAATTAGAGGTGTACCTGTGGATGTATTTTCAGGCCTTCCTTCAAACTCAGTGCCTCTTTGCTTGACATCATGGGAAAATCAAAAGAAAACAGCCAAGACCTCAGAAAAAAAAAATGTGGACCTCCACAAGTCTGGTTCATCCAAATCTGGAGCAATTTCCAAAGTGCATGAATATACCACGTTCATCTGTACAAACAATAGTATGCAAGTATAAACACCATTGGGACCACGCAGCCATCATACCGCTCAGGAAGGAGACGCACTCTGTCTCCTAGAGATTAACATAGTTTGGTGTGAAAAGTGCTAATCAATCCCAGAACAACAGCAAAGGACCTTGTGAAGATGCTGGAAGAAATGGGTAGACATCTATCTAAATCCACAGTAAAACGAGTCCTAGATCAACATAAGCCAGTGCTCCAAAATTGCATTAAAAAAGCCAGACTACAGTTTGCAAGTGCACATGGGGACAAAGATCTTACTTTTTGGAGAAATGTCCTCTGATGAAACAATAACTGAACTGTTTGGCCATAATGAACATTGTTATGTTTGGAGGAAAAAGGGTGAGGCTTGCAAGCCGAAGAACACCATCCTGACTGTGAAGCATGAGGGTGGCAGCATCATGTTGTGGGGGTGCTTTGCTGCAGGAGGGACTGGTGCACTTCACAAAATAGATGGCATCATGAGGAAGGAAAATGATGTGGATGTATTGAAGCAATATCTCAAGACATCAGCCATGTAGTTAAAGCTTGTCGCAAATGGGTCTTCCAAATGGACAATGACTCCAAGCATCCCTCCAAAGTTGTGGCAAAATGGCTTAAGGACAACGAAGTCTAGGTATTGGAGTGGCCATTACAAAGCCCTGACCTCAATCCGATAGAAAATTCGTGGTCAGAACTGAAAAGGTGTGCGAGCAAGGAGGCCTACAAACCTGACTCGGTTACACCAGTTTTGTTTGGAGGAATGGGCCAAAATTCCAGCAACTTATTGTGAGAAGCTTGTGGAAGGTTACCCAAAAAGTTTGACCCAAGTTAAACAATTTAAAGGCAATGCTACCAAATACTAACAAAGTGTATGTAATCTTCTGACCCACTGGGAATGTGATGAAAGAAATAAAAGCTGAAATAAATCATTCTCTCTACATTATTGTGACAGTTCACATTCTTAAATAAACTAGTGATCCTAACTGACCTAAGATAGGGAATGTTTTCTATGATTAAATGTCAGGAATTGTGAAAAACTGAGTTTAAATGTATTTGGCTAAGGTGTATGTAAACTTCAGACTTCAACTGTATACTTTAAAACACGATTAAAAAAAACAACAGCACTATTTTGTCCCTTTCGGCTTTCCGTATTTTGACCCGTATTGTGTACGGCTATATACAGTTTTCATTTATTCAAATTCATTTGAGTTCATTTACAAGAAAGTAGGTTGTAAACAAGCTAAACTGGTACTAGAGATGAAAAATAATAGCTAGATCGCCTAAAGTTTGCTATGTTTATTGCATCGTGTCTTAATAATAAGTTTTGCTAAACACGCAAATGTCCTGGCTCTTGACTTTAAAGTTAGCAAATTCCTCGAATACATCTGTTTGTATCACTCCTTGCTTTCAGGGTTATACATCTAAATATTTTGTACTTACTGCATCTGGATGGACCAACTCAACACAGTTTCCAAGACACACAGCCGCAATCGCGTGTTGCAAGCTCTCTTCTTGCATGTGCACACAAAGGTTACATGAGCGCAGGAAAGCAGCTACTGACTAGACATTTTTTTCAAGTATTTGGTGTTGTCAGTACCATAAAAAGACAGGAATCATTCATTTATATACAGTATATTACCCTAACTTTAAAGGTGCAGTATGTAATATTCAGAATCCCTTGTTATTAATGACACCTATGGCCGTTAAGTGAACTGCAGCCTACCTGTTGCTCGTGCGCGCACTCACGCACACACTCCATAGGGACACGAGCATCGACCAAAACAATGACGTAACGTACAAAGAGGCTGAATGTGATTCACCGACATCATGCTGACAGATGAGGTAGCATAATTAAAATTACACAGTTATGATTGTTTTACTACAGACTTTGAGACTGTATATTATATTTGACTCTCCAGTGCTGGAACAGGGCTAAAAAAAGGGTGGATATAGATCTGACTATGCGAGACTGTCGATTGAAGTAATCACTTTTCTTTGCATGATACATTGACTGCATTTATACGATAGCCTATGTCGGCGTTAGCTAGCTAGCCAGCTTTATCAATAGCTGTTAGCTAAATTTGGTGGATGATGACAGTAGCTGTTTATAAAATAGACTGTACATTATAAATATGTTGACACAGTTAAGTATTGATGTGATTCCATCACAACTGTCATTTTGATATATCGATGCGCTATTGTTTTATAATAATAGATTGTATATATTTTCTGTATAACCAAGTTACGTTACACTAATGAATGGAGTTTTTGCATTATCTTGAACATTGTCTAACATTCATTTCATGTGTTATTGTAGTTTACATTGCAGAATAATTACAGATTAACATTGACATTAACCTGACTTTTAGTATAAAGAGAAGATCATTGAAATCATTTGAAAGTTTCGAAGCAAGGTAGCTTGCAATGCATCAGTGTTAGCAGGCAAGATCAAGTTAACTAAAATTACACAGATCAATCTTTATGGCACTATATTTCACATGCTTTAAACTTATGTAAGGTTGCCTGTTTAATAAGAAGAACGGCAATTCAGGGTCGATTTTGATCCCCAAAACAGAACGAAGGTCCCTCCAGGAATCAAATACCCTGCCGATGTTTACTCTAGTTTTCACTTGACCACGATCACGTTCCCACTTAGCCAGATGGGATTCAGTAGATAAATTTTTTTTTTTGGCTTACTCTGAGTTTGTGTGGGAGTCGGTGTTGTGCTGGGAGCCAGACGTTTGCTGGATTCTAAGATAACGTTACCTAGTGTTGCAGACTGTCTGTTGATGCTGTTGAATAGCGGAAGAGAAGCTACTGTCTGAGGCAAGGCTCTCGGGAGTGCGCATAAACGTCACATCCTTTGGATTTTCCCGGCAAAAGCGACCCACTCCCTTCGCATGAAAATCAGTCTACAGGCTTTAATAGGCAACCTAGAAAGTCCGGGAAGGGCTAATATTTTAAGTTGCATTACACACCGTTCACACATTGGCAAAAAAAAAAAAAAGGCACATGAAAAATGTTACATATTGCACCTTTAAAATGTAATGTTAAAATAATAAAATTTAATAGGTTTTCTTATCAACTTGATACCCAAGCACTGGTACTTCTGATTGACGTCACTACAAAAAGATGATAAAAACATTCAGGGCTTTATGGAAAACATTCGTGACTAAAGCCCTGGTAGTCCAGCCCTGGAGCCGCCCATGGGTACAAGGCTGTGTGCTTACTGTCTTTACTGAGGGCATGGACTACAATCCCATGAAGCATTGAGAATGATGTCATTTAAATAAAAATCTATGGGAATATATAAAACTATTGATTTTAGGCTGTTGGTTATAAGTATAGAAACAATATATTTTATGTTTATTGCAAAATATCACGATGTGTACAAATATATAAGTAGTTTAAGGGTGAAGGGAGACCGACTCGATTACGTCATTCACAGTGCGCCGTGGGAGCGCGTGGTCACTCCGAGCCATGTTTCGTGGGTTTTGTTGGACATGGTTCTCTGGTGGATATTTCGCTGCTGTACCATGGGTAAATTAGTTGTTTACCATGAATTCCGCTATCAATCACAATTTTTAAACAATGAAGTTGAAATAACACAGACGGGTGGTCTCTCTTTAAAGGTTTATAAGTTATTGTTGAAAATTAATTCATCTATGGGATAAATTAATGGGATTTTTACTTCCGGAACCAGACTGTTGCGCTCTATTGGGACATAGGATCTTTTGGGCATAGCAATATGGTGGCGCAGTGTCTTCATTTTTTTTTGACGTCATAAGCAATCCAGTTCTATATTATATATATTTATATTATATCAAAAACTTTTGATTTTAAAAATGTAGTAGTATATGTTGAAATTAACATGAAATAAAATTAATAAATGCTGTAAAAGAATCGTTCATTGTTAGTTAATGTTAACTAATAATCTTATTGTAAAGTATTACCCGTTTTACATAAGTCAAGAGGCAAAATAACTGTAAATGTTTTGAGTTCAACAAAGCTAATATATGATTTCTATTTCCAAACACTAGTACTCAAAAGATTGTGTTGTTTTGTGTCTGTTCAAAGAGAAAAAATTACCAGTTGTTTTCTCACTATACCGGAGGAACCAAAAAATGAATGGTGAAAGTCCACCAACCATCACCATGGCACTGATTAACCCTCAGGCGCCCCCTTTACCCTCAGAGAGCAAGATGTCTACAACCCAACAGCTCTCCATCAGTGTGTGAGTGTACAGCATACCTCTCTCACTCATTGAGATGTGTCAATAAGATGTACAACAATGCTGCAATTTTCTAACATTAGCAGAAAGTTTTACATTTTATGTACTTGCTCTTTTGGCCTAGAGACATTGATTAGAAATTCTTTCATCAGAGATCTTTTAACTTGATTGAATGGGTCTCTTTAGGTGTGCAGCACTATATTCCTATACACCCCATCGCTCGGAGGAGCTGGAACTGAGGAAAGGTGAAATGGTGGGGGTTTATGGGAAGTTTAAAGAGGGCTGGCTGCGTGGACTGTCTCTCAGAACAGGCAAAGTAGGCATCCTACCAGCCAACTATGTCACACCTGTGCTCAGGTGAGGAGATGTACAGTTAAAACTGTTGAGTTACATTACAACATCTTTGCACCACCTCTTCTCCATCTCCTTTAAACATGCAATGTTACAGTGTTGTTCAAATACATGTATGTTACACTGGTGACACTTAAGAATAGGGTTGTATACATGAACATTAGTTGATGCAATAGTTAACATGAATTAACAATGAACATTTATTATTTTATTATTATTGGTTAATGACAATTTTTTTTTTCATATACTAATACATGTTTAACATTAAATTGTATGTTAACATTATCTAATGCATTATGAATTAGCAAAGAACAACTATATATTTATAAATGTACATTAACCAAGATTAATAAATGCTGGAAAAATTATTGTTGATTGTTAGTTTATTATACCTAATGCATTTATTAATGTTAACATGTAGGACATTTATTGTAAAGTGTTACAGTTACACCCATAAAAATAAAGGTTCTTCAGTGGTTTTTTGTAACACCTTAGGTTTAGCAACAGCAAGGATGTGGCTGTTTGGTTCTTAAATAAGATAAATATTTAAATAAGATAAGATAAATAAGGTTCCATTTGTTAACATTAGTTAACTACATTAGTTTACACGAACTAACAACGAACAATACTTTTACAGCATTTATTAATCTTAGTTAATGTTAATTTCAACATATACAAATATAATTTAAAAATCAAAAGTTGTATTTGTTAACATTAGTTAATGCACTATGAACTAACATGAACTAACAATGAGCAATTTTTATTAACTAACTTTAACAAAGATTAATAAATGCTGTAAAAATGTATTGTTAATTGCTTGTTCATGATACCTAATGCATTAAAAAATGTTAACACATTGAACCTTATTGTAAAGTGTTACCACATTTTTTAAAACAACTGTTCATTGTTAGTTCATATTAGTTCATAATGCATTAATTTATGTTAACAATGTTAAATTTAAAAAATGTGTTCATATATGTTGAAATTAACATTAACCAAGATTAATAAGTGCTATAAAATTAGTTTTCCTTTTTATTTCATGTAAACTAATATAGTTAACTAATGTTAATGAATATTATATAATTTGTATATTAAATTATAGGTTCTTCAGATCAGCTTATTGCTTTCTGGGATCTTTTAAAGGTGCTGTAAGTGATTTCAGTGTTCTGAAGCTTTCTCGTGACTGAGCCGCTGAGTTAGCCACGCCCCCTCATTTTAAAACCCTGTCCTCCAAAGATAATTTTGAGACAAGAACCGAGCAAAAGAATAGCATTGTTTGTTCCTGTGGCTGTCAAATTCAACAGTGGAACAATAGCGTCCTCAACTGACAAACATTATGAATCATAGCCTCAATGATCTGCTTCAAATACAACACTATGAGAACAAGCAGAATGATTGACAGGTGAAAAGCGTCAATGTCCATGGACACATTTTTGTTTGCTGTTTACAAAGTCTACAGCTGACACAGAGACCGGTGAGATATCTCAGGACACTTATTCCATTAAAATATCTTTAAGGGAGTATACTGCATACTTTTCCATGAAAAAATTGCTTACAGCACCTTTAAGCACCAGTGCATAGATCATTTTCTAAAGAGTTATTTTTAGAACTTTAGAAGGTTCTTCTCCAGCATTAGGGGCTGTTCACAGAGAATGCATTTTTGTATCCTCATTTATATAATTTTTCTTTGTAAATATGCGCTAGATGGACATCTTTCTCGCTCAGGAGTGCCAAATTTTTTAGATGACAAGTCACCTGCATTCTGTTCTATTTGTTGCCCTGTAAAATGCTTTTTGGTTCTTAATAGAACCTTTATCTTTAAGAGAGCAGGACTATTACAATGAATTTCAAGGTTACAGTAATATATTGTCTTTCTCACAGAACATCTGCAAGATTTCATGAACAAACCAAACCTGCCATTCCTAGCACAAGCACTTTATCAACAAAAAGACACACCCAACACAAGCCCCAGGCTGTTGTCCTGGCCCTAGACAGAGTAAATGCCGACGTCCCTTCAGCTACAATGCCCATGATGTCATCTGCCGGGTCTGGAAGAGCACCGCAGCAGGGCGGGAAGCAGGGATGGGGCACAGTGAGACACACCCTGCATGCTTCACACAGGGGTGAGAAACAACAAGCCTTAGCTTGCAGCATCTGTTTGGTTTATGGGAGGAAAACAACATACACTATATGGCCAAATATACTGTATGTGGACACCCCATTCTAATTAACGGGTTTGGCTGTTCCAGTCATTTCTCTGAGGACAAATTTTAATGCAATGGCACTTCATTGGACACCTTTGGGATGAACTGGAACACATATAGTGTAGGCCATATAGTGTAAGTTAACCTTTTTAACTGTTGCAAATCGAAGTGTATCTTATCAGTAAGATGCTTCCAAGGTGATTTATATACATATTTTGCTTTTGTCTGTATTTATGGGTCATTCTACAACACAGGTGCCTTTTGTATCCCTCATTAATGTGCAAATATGATGTTTTGCAATGAATTTTGATTAAAAAAATAAAAAACAATTTTTTTTTTTAGAGAATTTTCATTTTTGGGTGAACTATCCCTTTAAATTGTAAAGCCAAAGTACAATTGTGCTTTGCATTGTAGAGTTTATTTCATACAAATATCAGTATTAAACACCTTGAAGTGTCACTTAAAATCGCCTTTTCAAAATGGAAAAGGCACCAGCATGTATACAGTTTGTGTTCAGTCTGATGTTCTGATACACTTCTGCTTTGCCCTTTTTCAGGGTTGCCCCTCAATGGAAGCTACAGTTCAAGTTCCACCCTCAGCCTTCAGCCTCCTCCTCAGGATTTGGGGCTGATCTATACTTTCGGTCGCTCACCTGTTCTGCCCAAAAAGAGAAATGGTTTATTCTCAAACCCCATCCAGACCCAACAACGCACATATAAAACAGCACCCTCTACTGGTGGATATCAAACAGGAAACAGGGACCCTGCCCAGAAAGAGGCCAGCACAACTCCTCAGTCCATTCTGGTTAAACCAGATTCTCATAAGCACAATGCAGAGAAGGTAAATAAAAAATCACATGCATGTGTTTCAGGAATATGAGTTATTCTTTGTACAGATCAGATATTTAACTTTTTTTTGTATTCAGGTGAATTAAATCCTAAAATCGTTCATCTGCCTGGTTTAACTGTGACTGATTCAGTATGGCTGTGGTTTGTTTTTGTTCTTTTAGGCAATAAAGTCAGTACGGTTCCTGACTCAGGACGAGCCTCAGACAACAAAAATGACACCCCCCGCATCTGCAGGACATCTCACCACCAGCTCCCAGCCTGGTCTCTCATCCCTGGACCACTGGAACCCATCAGCCATCCTGGGTCGTGATGGAAGTTCCTTAGTTCTTAAAGACACAAAAACACCTCTACCCAGAAGGAGTACAGGCCAAGATCATGCCACTATTGACTGCCTCTCACTAAATATGAAACCAATGCTGATCAGCAACCAGTCCAGTCCTAGTAAGTGAGGTGGGGCCTGCCTTAAAGAGGAAGTGTTGCATGGTATCTGATCAAATAGTTCTTATGTTGAAAATTATAAATGCACGATTTTTTCCCATCAGAAAATTTGTCAGCAGATATTTAACGTGTATGAACAGATTAAGAAAAACATTTCCTGTCATAATGCGAAGAAACATTCAGACACTATACAGTTGTGCTCAAAAGTTTGCATACCCTGGCAGAAATTGTGAAATTTTGACATTGATTTTGAAAATATGACTGATCATGCAAAAATATGACTGATCATGTCTTTTATTTAAGGATAGTGATCATATGAAGCCATTTATAATCACATAGTTGTTTGGCTCCTTTTTAAATCATAATGATAACAGAAATCACCCAAATGGCCCTGATCAAAAGTTTACATACCCTTGAATGTTTGGCCTTGTTACAGACACACAAGGTGACACACACAGGTTTAAATGGCAATTAAAGGTTAATTTCCCCACACCTGTGGCTTTTTAAATTGCAATTAGTGTCTGTGCATAAATAGTCAATGAGTTTGTTAGCTCTCACGTGGATGCACTGAGCAGGCTAGATACTGAGCCATGGGGAGCAGGAAAGAACTGTCAAAAGACCTGCGTAACAAGGTAATGGAACTTTATAAAGATGGAAAAGGATATAAAAAGATATCCAAAGCCTTGAAAATGCCAGTCAGTACTGTTCAATCACTTATTAAGAAGTGGAAAATTCAGGGATCTCTTGAAACCAAGCCAAGGTCAGGTAGACCAAGAAAGACTTCAGCCACAACTGCCAGAAGAATTGTTCGGGATACAAAGAAAAACCCACAGGTAACCTCAGGAGAAATACAGGCTGCTCTGGAAAAAGACAGTGTGGTTGTTTCAAGGAGCACAATCTAGCCTGCTCAGTGCATCCACGTGAGAGCTAACAAACTCATTGACTATTTATACACAGACACTAATTGCAATTTAAAAAGCCACAGGTGTGGGAAATTAACCTTTAATTGCCATTTAAACCTGTGTGTGTCACCTTGTGTGTCTGTAACATGGCCAAACATTCAAGGGTATGTAAACTTTTGATCAGGGCTATTTGGGTGATTTGTTATCATTATGATTTAAAAAGGAGCCAAACAACTATGTGATGACAAATGGCTTCATATGATCACTATCCTTAAATAAAAGACAGGTTTTTTTTGCATGATCAGTCATATTTTCAAAATCAATGCCAAAATTTCACAATTTCTGCCAGGATATGCAAAATTTGAGCACAACTGTATATGATTTTGCACATTCTGACTGACCAATGCTATTTTCTCCAGACACAGGGTACTGAAGGGGTATAACACTAAGACAGATGCAGAACTCACACTGACGGAAGGGGAAATAGTGGTTGTTCAAAGGCCACGACTGGATGGAAGGCTTCTCGTGACCCAAGAGATCAGTGGAAAAACAGGCCTTTTACACAGCAGCATTCTGGAAATTCTGGATAGGGTCCTTTGAGTGTGCCACAATTTTCTTTCTGTTGTGAACATGTTATTGTGTACATGTCCAGTGCTGTGTTTAGAGTCACGCTGTGTCGAGCTATTATGTAATAAACCAAAATCAAAAGCAATATCCTGTGTAATTGTACTCTTAAGTATTGCAGTGTATGACAGATCACATTTTTTGTGCACACCTACACAAAAACTAGAGTTTTGTTCAAGTTTTTCCTTCAATATTAGTCAGCTCTGACAGATGATTGTGCCTTTTGTATGTCGAATCACTGTATGCACTTTTTGAATGGGGTGAGAGGTGAGGAGGTTGTTAATCCTGAGATTGAAAATGAAGTATGCAGACTGTTGGGTAAATGAAGGCCTAATGATGACATGAAGTACTCAAGGGGGTCTTTTTCACACAAAACCCTGTTGTATCAATACAGTAATGGTGGAATTGTTTTGTTGTGTTAAACCTCAACAGGTCCATCCTGAAAATGAAATTAAGCGAAACTCGTGTTCCCAATCCTTGCTATTTTAGTCTCTTTTGTTTTATTATTTGGGGAGAATTACTATTAACAAACAGATGACAGTCAGGAATAAAGGACTGAAAAGATTTCAGTATCTTCTCTTTATTTTGTATGGGCTTTTTAGCATTTAAAAAAATACTTTAATTAAATATGAACTTTCTCTATTCAATGCAATTGTTTATTTATTTATTTTTTACACGTTTTATTATTTTACCACTCCTTTGAGAAATCATATAGACATTTGAAAGGGAATACTTCACATTCCATTATTTTTTTACGTGTTAAAAAATTAAATAATTTATTTCCACAAATATACACATCTAAAAGCATTGACGCGCATGTCCAGTAAAGCCAGCGCTGATTGTTTGGGATGGGCGACTGGGCTTGGATAATACATCTACCCGAATGACCTCATCCTCCTCCTCACATCAGAGGCGAAGATTCGTTTATTTAGGTCCAAACAAGAGACATATATCCAAATCTAAAAATGCCGGTAAGATCGATTGCAATGTCTTTCTTTATTCATCTGTCAGTGTAATAATGTGTGTGTTGTTATGCCCCACCTTCACAACCTGAATCGCATGCAAATATTGTAGGACTGTTATTTGATTTTGTATTATTATAATTGTTTACATTTGATAATTGGATCTTTTTAGTGTTGACTGTGTCCTTAAAACGACCACTAGTTGTTTTGTGCACATACAGCTAGCAGCCTGCTAGTTATTAGCTTCATAGAAACCTTGGTTTCATATTAACACATTCGGAATTATTTTATCAATAGTTTTCTAATAAGGGATGTAATACGATCATCAGTGTTTGTAAATTATAATAATATGCATGACAATCAGTTACAACTAATTTAATCAAACAAAATACGCGATCGTCGATTTTATGTCATATTTTCTCCGAATCTCCACCGAACATGTGTCGGCGAGGTTAGGGACCGTCTATAAAGTGTGCGAATTTTTTTTTATGTTTGCGACCAGCATGTGATGAAACCACCTTCGTTTGAATTATTTCTTTATCGTATGTCTTTCCTGTACTGACAATCGATACATTTATATTCTTGTAACATATACTGTTTATATCAAAACTTGTTTTTCATGCAACCTTAATGCACTTTTCGATTATTTTAACCATTGTAATACTAGTTGAGTGGATGTTAAATATTGAATTCGTGGATGTTGACATACACCGATCAGCCACAACATTAAAACCACCTGCCTAATATTGTGTAGGTCCCCCTCGTGCCACCAAAACAGCGCCAACCCGCTGAGATGCTATTCTTCTCACCACAAATGCACAGAGTGGTAATCTGAGTTATGGTAGACCAGGGTTCCGGCCCGCGCTAAAGGCTTGTTCACACCAAATTGAAATGGTTGAATTGCCCCAACATAGCGCTTTAAAATAGAACATTCTCATGTAGAATCCAAATGGGTTGTGTGAGGTTTGTTATGTGTCATGATATTGAGGGAAGCCCAGTTTAATCATGCATGTGATCCTGTTACCAGAGCTGGTATATGGAGGGGAGCCTGGTTGACACGCTTGATATATTATCTTTAAGAACAATAACAATATTAATGCTAATAGATCTAATAATTTAAAATGCAATTAGGGAAAATGCAGGGAGAAGATCCCGTTTGGCGATGAGCAGGAACAGTTGACTCGCATGGAGGACATGGAGATCCAGTTGTTCATTTAAAGTTTTTTTTATTTATTTTTTTTATTTTAAACAGACAAAGCTGTGTAGTTTTGTGTATCTGTATATAAATAAAAGGTTCATAATTGTTTGAATAAATAAAACAGGCTACTAATACTGAGAAAAAAGAACTTGTATAAAAAAAATCAGAATATTTATGTTGTGATTCTTTTAACAATAATAGTAATAATAATAATAATAACAATAATAATACTACTAATAATAGCATTAGCACAGACACTTTGTCATAACATCGAAGCCGGTGGCCCTTGGCTTTGTATTTTTGACAGAATTTGGCCCTTGTTGAAAACTAATTGGGGAACCCTGCTGCAGATTTTGTCAGTTCGAACCAGTCTGGCCATTCTCTGTTGACCTCTCTCATCAACAAGGCATTTCCATCCACAAAACTGACCCTCACTGGATGTTTTTTGTTTTTGGCACCATTCGCAGTAAATTCTAGAAACTGTTGTGTGTGAAAATCCCAGGAGATCAGCAGTTACAGAAATACTCAAACCAGCACGTCTGGCACCAACAATCATCCATGTGATTATCTAATCAGCCAATCGTGTGGCAGCAGTGCAGCGCATAAAACCATGCAGATACGGTCAGGAGCTTCAGTTAATGTTCACATCAATCGTGAGAATGGGGAAAAAAATGTGATCTCAGTGATTTGGAGCGTGGCATGATTGTTGGTGCCAGATGGGTTGGTTTGAGTATTTCTGTAACTGCTGATCTCCTGGGATTTTCATGCACAACAGTCTCTAGAATTTACTCAGAATGGTGCCTAAAACAAAAAACAAACAGTGAGCGCCAGTTCTGTGGACTGAGATGCCTTGTTGATGAGAGAGGTCAACAGAAAATGGCCAGACTGGTTCGAACTGACAAAGTCTACAGTAATGCAGATAACCGCTCTGCGCAATTGTGGTGAGAAGAATAGTATCTCAGAATGCTATTCTGAGATGCGGATTGGCGCTGTTTTGGTGGCACGAGGGGGACCTACACAACATTAGGCAGGTGATTTTTAATGATGTGGCTGATCATATTTTAGTAAACAAAAAGTGAGTAGCTTCTCCATTGTTGTACAGGTTAATTGGTACTAATAGCTACTAATACTAATATTAAAAAAACAATTCACCTCATTATACTCCTCAAAATGTCTGTATATTTAAACAAACTTTTGTGTAGTTATAATTTCAATACATTTTAAGTCGTTGGACAGTGTTTAAAAAGACTGAATACATTATGAAACACCCTTTAAAGGACACAGTACACCTTTTGTCAACTGTGCCTGTTAAGATATGATGACATTTTGAAAATTTTACTAGAGAATGGTCAATACACTTTGAATGATCAAAAATAATTAACAAATTATGAATGTTTCCTTCAGATCATAGGTTACTAGAACTTTTATTTTGCACCAGTCACCCCAAAATGTCAATACCTTTTGAATGGTTGGACACAGTTCTTTAAAACAAATTAAACAATTGCAAGGACCCTCTACAGGATATACACTACACACTTTAGTTTGGTAATTGCAATGTCTACTTGGGATGTACTAATATGAGTTTAATACTTTCTAAATGGTTGAACCACTTACTCTAAAACAAGCTTGAAAACTTTCTGGGTAACCTAAAGACATGTTACATCTTCAGCACACAATATTTGGTTCAAATCTTCAATGTCTAGAAGCATTGTGTAGTGTTGACCTGTTTAATGGCACTAGATACAGTTCAGTATTTGTTGAAAGGAGGGACAGACTGCTCCAAAACAAGTCGGAACTCCTTATATTTACCCCAATGGTAATACTACAGCTCGGGTTATTCAAAATTTAACAATCACTTGAGTTAAACACAACTGAAAACATTTCAGTAGTAATTAAAGTACTCTCAATTCTAAAGTTGAATAACTTTAAAATGGTGGGAGGGATGATACTAAAACAACTTTAACATTATCAAGCAACCTCTAAAGGACAGACTACAACCCTTAGTAATGACTGCAGGCAACTGTATTGATAAATTGTAAGAACCGTAATTACTGCTGAACAGTTTTCAGTTTTATTTTAAATTCAGGCCAGGTGAAATTTGAATAAACCTGAGCTGTAGTATTACCCTTGGGGTAAACTTAAGGTTTTCAAACTTGTTTTGGAGCAATATGTTCCTCCTTTCAAAATCTATTGAACTGTTTATCTAGTGTCATTAAGGAAGTCAATACTGCACAATGCTTCCAGACATTGAGGCAGAAATTGTGAAACAAAGAGATGTAGGCCTGTCACGATAACTAATTTTGTTGGACGATATATTGTCCCAGAAATAATTGCGATAAACGATATTATTGTCATTTTAAGACCATTTTATGCCACTGATATAATGATAATATAATAGCATAATAATGCAAGTACACCCTTTCAAAGAGCAATGAACTTTTAATTCTTAAGTATACTCAGACATTGGAATCAGAATGTCAAAAATAATTAAAATCGGGAAGGCCCCTCACCATCTCCAACTGCGGTTTTTGTTCCCAGCTCGGAAAACTGGATGGGATGGTTATGTTTTAGATGAGCTTTTAGGTTAGTTGTATTGCCACCTTTCGTTGCCACTGTTTTTAACCAATGTCGGCATACCGGCTCGTTCACGTTAATGGACTCTCCTCTCTCATTCGGCTTAAAGCTAAAATGTTCCCACACTGGAGCTGTGGAATGCAGCTTTGAAACCAAGTCCATTTGGACTTATTCTTTCAAACTTTCTGGCTGGAATTATGCTGTCGTCGGGAAAAAACCTATTACAGGGCTCGACATTAAGCATCGTCACGTGCTTGTCCTTCGGCAAGTAAATTGGTCATTCACTTGTCCGAGTAAAAAAGTTACTTGTCCGGAGACAATAACAAAAGAAAGGACGTAAGAAAAAAAAAAGAAAAACCTCCATCGTCATCATTTACGCCTAATAGGGATTAAGAACACAATGCAGAAAGATAATAAATCATTACTCACCCTCAAGCCTGTATGAATTTCTCTCTTCTGAGGACCACAGAATTACATTTTTGGCAGAATGTTAGTAAGTCACTATTCTCTGTCACTGCATCTTTTTTTTTTCTCCATAAAATAAAAGTGGATTGAGACTGAAACTAACATTCTCCCTAACATCTCCTTTTGAGTTCCACGGAAGATAGAAAGTCAGACAGGTTTAGAACAACATGAAGGCGAGTAATGATGACATAAATTTTGGTAACACTTTACAATAAGGTTCCAATCATTAACATTAGATAATGCATTATCTATCATGAACTAACAATGAACAATATTTTACAGCATTTATCAATCTTAGTCAATGTTAGTTACAAAAAAAAAAAAAAAAATACAATTGTTCATTGTTAGTTCATAGTGCATGAACTAATGTTAAAGTTGCTATATGTAAGCTTGACAACAAGCGTTTGAAATGGGTACTGCAGTCCAAATTCAAAATATTGGAGAGTTGTCTGCCTCGCCCCAGACTTGAAGCTCATGGGGGCTGCCAGAATGTTGACAAGCAAATTAGCCAACTTAGCATCCGTTTTAAAGGATTTCTGGGCTTTAAGCTGTCTCCATCTTCCAAAGGCATCTCCAGTATTTATCCTTATTTTACTACGCCTCTGGTCATGGTGGTTTTTAGACGGACGGCGAGGCTTTTTAAGTCGGGTGGAATCTGTTATCTCTGATCCAGTTCGTTTGCTGGCTTCCATGGCTGCAGCACGCAGTGTTGTTTGCCTGCAAACTTGTTCAAACTGGCAACCCGGCGGTGTCGAAATACTATTGGTGAGTGGGCGGGATCACACAGGCCAAAACATAAACACAAATTCTGGCCCGGATTGGAAACTTCAAAGTAGAATATACTGGCTGTAGCATTGTTATCGGAGAAGCCAGTATTTCAACATAGCATGTTTCCTAATTCTCTAATGACATATTATGGTTATTTTATTATTTATTACAGTAAAAATATTACATATAGCACCTTTAACATATACAACGTTTTATTTTAATGTATGAAAATGTATTAATATACTCTATGTTGGAATTAACATTAACCAAGATGAATAAATTGTATAAAAGTGGTGTTTATTGTTAGTTCATGTTAACTGATGTAGTTAGTAAAGTGTTACCAAATTTTCATTTTTGGATAAATCATCTCAATTCTCACCAGTTGCATTAAAAATGGCTGTAGAGTTGCACGTGGATGCCGCGGAGAATAGCGTGGGCCTCCACACACGCAAAGTCTCCGCGGTAACGTGCTCAACAAGCATTGTGATAAGATGCGCAGATTGACGGTCTCAGATGTGGAGGCAACTGAGATTCGTCCTCCGCCACCCAGACTGAGGCACTATGCCACCACGAGGACTTAGAGCACATTGGGAACTGGGCATTCCAAATTGGGGAGAAAAGGGGGAGGAAAAAAAAAAACTGCTGTTTAATATTGACAAAATGCTTTGAAAATGTTAACATAAAATCCTGAGAGAACCTTGCTGCTGAATCATTTATGTTGTATATTCAAAACAGATATAAATATTAAAGAATGTTTTCATTGTGTAATTTATTAATGTTATAGTGTTAATATTATTAGAATGTATATTGTTATATACTTATTAAAATTGACTGATTCACATGGCAGAGAAAATACCTTGAATACATACATTAGATGGAGCTCATACAAAGATGAGAGATGTAATGGGTGCATTAGTCTGTTTTAAGTGTTTCTCTTCACTCTAAAGATGGTATTATTACACAAAGCATTTTTGCAATTTCTGCCATTTTGAGCGCCATGATGTGACGAGACAAAATTTAATTTCTCCAACGTTGCTTGCTTGCAATGAAGACCGCTTTGTTGATTATAAACAGGAGCAATAGTTTTATTGCATCGCTCGCTTATAGAGACATGGTACAACACCATGCGCATGTCCAATTAACAGGTTTACTGTTTATAGATGTAAAATCTAAAGTTCAGTAAATATGCACTTCCCCACTGCTCACACTCACAAGCTGCTGAACGCTGCACCACAAGTGAGGTAGAGAGGGCGACACGATAGAGGGAATTCCCCACATTTTGAAAGTGAAACATGCGGGAATTAATAAAATTGTGCTCAGTCCCCACAATCCTGCGCTATTGAGCTAACATTCGTTATTGAGATTTTAATCAGGCTACTTGTCCGGTCGTGCTGAGTGACTCCAGCCAGGTCTCCTAAGCAACCAAATTGGCCCGGTTGCTAGGGAGGGTAGAGTCACATGGGGTAACCTCCTCGTGGTCGCGATTAGGGGTTCTCGCACTCGATAGGGTGCGTGGTGAGCTGTGTGTGGATCACGGAGAATAGCATGAGCCTCCCGTGCTGTGAGTCTCTGCGGTGTCATGCACAGCGAGCCACGTGATAAGATGCGTAGATTGACTGTCTTAGAAGCGGAGGCAACTGAGACTTGTCCTCCGCCACCTGGATTGAGATGAGTAACCGTGCCACCACGAGGACGTACTAAGTAGTGGGAATTGGGCATTCCAAATTGGGAGAAAAGGGGATAATTTTTTTTTTTTTTTAAGTGTTATTAGAAGAAATGATGTTACACAGTGGTAAACACTTGACTGTTTTTTTGGAGCATGTATATGTTGCAATCATCTGATTTGAAATGAGTGAATATAATAAAAAAAATATATATATATATATATATTTACAAGGTAAAACATCAAATGATGTGTTGTTGTAGAGCTTTTAATATAGCATAGGATGATTAGAATTGACAAATCACTCCTTTTGTTTTCATTAGCGTTTTCTATACTGAACTTTTTCAGAATTGGGGTTGTAGACAGCATCGACAAAAAACATGGCTATGGCTTGTTCATGCCTATGATACCCAGCTCATTAGGGTTTGAAACACTGCCTACAATTTTTGTTCTTGACAAACCATGCTATCTCAACTGTTCACTTGTAACTCTAATATGCTTACATTTTTAACAGAGTAATAAGATGGATAAACCAGAGAAGGTGGAGGTGAGTGATAATGTCAAGGTGGTGGTAAGATGTCGACCCCTCAATGAGAAGGAGAAGGTGATGGGACACAAAATGTCTGTGACTGTGGATGAGATCAGAGGGACTATTACTGTGAACAAACTTGATATAACCAGTGAGCCACCAAAGACGTTCACCTTCGACACAGTGTTTGGCCCAGACAGTAAACAGCTTGATGTGTATAATTTAACAGCACGGCCCATTATTGACTCAGTATTAGAGGGTTATAATGGTAAGTGGAAGACAAACAAATGTTTTTGTCTAAGTGTTGCCAACTTTTTTGTATATATGTATAAAATATGTATGTGTTTGGTAATATGTAAATGTTTAATCACATACATAATATTATCCACTATTTTGTATGTTTAACTGTTTTTACAAGCATTAAATGATGTTAAACATTATTTACTTGTTTTGTTTTTTTTCTCTCAGGAACCATATTTGCATACGGTCAGACAGGCACAGGGAAAACATTTACCATGGAGGGTGTCAGGGCAGTGCCTGAACTCAGAGGCATCATTCCTAATTCATTTGCTCATATATTTGGCCATATTGCAAAAGCAGAAGGAGACAGAAGGTAAGAACTTGGTCTGTTTTGAGTGATTTGGTGTAGATTTATCATGCACATTATTAAAGGAATAGTTCAATAGTTCTCATTATTTACTCACCCTCATGCCGTCCCAGATATTTATGACTTTCTTCTGCAGAAGACAAATGAAGATATTTAGAAGAATATCTCAGCTCTGTAGGTGCATACAATGCAAGTAAATGGTGACCAAAACTTTGAAGTTCCAAAAAGCACATAAAAGCAGTGTAAAAGTAATCCATGAGACTCATGTGGTTTAATCCATGTCTTTAAAAGCGATCCAATCTGTTTTGGGTGAGAACAGACCAAAATAACTCCTTTTTCACTGTACATCTTGCAATTGCAGTCTCTAGGCACGATCATGATTTCAAGCTTGACATCCTAGTGCTTGACGCATGCGCAGAATGTGAATTCTCAAACTGTTCCGCATGTTTCCACCACAGTAAAGGCCATTCCTGGGCTGAATAACTGGTTCTGCACTGGCCACAAATGCTTGCTGGTCTCTACACAGGAACCGATTATGTCAGGGGCGGAGGGCCGGATAATGTTTTGTCATCAGGTAAAGCTTTACAAACAACAACAGTAGTGACCATCTGCAGCAAGGAGTACTTCTTTACTATATAACAACAATAAAAAATATCAATAGTTTTCAAGAAACATGGAGAAAATGAGCGTTCTACTTGCGAAATGGTCTTCTACGGCGATCCGAGATAAACTACAAAGATCGCAAAGAAAAAAAAGTACAAATTGAAAAAAAAACCTTAAGAGAGTTCAAGGACCATAAGGAGGAAGGCGAACCATCACATTTTCAGTGAAAAAGCCCTATGCGTGGACCTGCAGAGCTGTGATATTCTTCTAAAAATCTTCGTTTGTGTTCTGCAGAAGAAAGATGATGAGAGAATTTTCATTTTTGGGTGAACTTTTCCTTTAAGATAAAGTGATGTGATGACATGTTTTATCTAACCGCAGGTTTCTAGTTAGAGTTTCATATTTGGAAATTTACAACGAAGAGGTGAGGGACCTGTTAGGAAAGGACCAGATGCAGAGGCTGGAGGTGAGAAACCAACATATTTCTCTGAGAGGGGATTTGCATCTGGGGATTCCCCAGCACTGCACATTTTAGGTATCACAACAAATTTAGACCTGAATAGAATTTAAACACCCACATTGTCTCTTGCATGCTCATTTATTAAATGCTTTGGCTGATTTGACGATGCTTTAAAGAGCTAAAGAATTAATTAATCAAGTGTGGTAGATCAAAACTGTGCAGAGCTGTTTGGGTGCCCAGGAACCAGATTGAGAAACACTGATCCAGAATTAAGATGCCTTTGGAAACAGATACACAAACACTGGCTAACTGTATGAATTTTAGACCACAGTTTAGATTCATTGTTATTGAGGAAGTCTAACATGACCACAGCTTAAATCACTGGAATTGTAACAAGGCAGACATGGAATGAGGATCTAAATGCAGCTTTTAATGGAAACCAAAAATAAACAAAGTAACTCAGAATAGAATGAAACAAAAACACGGGAAACCAAGCACTGAATAAGACAACACCTGTGAAGACTGACAAAGAAACCAGGGGAAAACAAGGGCTTAAATACATGGGGGCAAACAAGGGAATGAGGAACACCTGTGGAAACAATCAGGGGAAAACCAATCATAAAATGAAACTACAAAAGGACTACAAACTAACAGGAACTAAACAAGAATTTCAACATAAGTCAACACAAAAACAGAGAATATGTGACAGAGCCCCCCTTTTAAGGAGCAGATACCAGATGCTCCAAAAAACAAAAACAAATTGTCCATGGAGTGTGGGGGGAAAACAGGTAGTTCAGGGGGGCACAAGGGGTAAACAGGCAGTTCAGGGGGGCACAAGTGGCAAGGGGAGCAGAGGAAAAATCAGGGAGCAAAGTCAGGGAGGTTTGAAACCAAGGCGGAGTTGGAGGGATGTAGAGCCAGAGCGACGCTGCAGGCTTGGAGGACCAAGTAGACCAGAGGGGATCAGGCGGGCGGCCAGGAGACCAAGGAGACCAGAGCAGATCAGGTGGATTTCCAGGAGACCAGGGAGACCAGAGCAGATCAGGTGGATTTCCAGGAGACCAGAGCAGATCAGGCGGACAGGCCAGGAGACCAGGGAGACCAGAGCAGAGCAGGTGGACGGCCAGGAGACCAGAGAGACCAGAGCAGATCAGGCGGATGGCCAGGAGACCAAGGAGACCAGAGCAGATCAGGCGGATGGCTAGGAGACCAAGGAGATGACCTCAAGGTGGGGACTGGGTCAGGAGTCCTGGGAGGTGGCCGCAGGACCGAGACAGGGTCAGGTGGCCGCAGGGCCGAGACAGGGTCAGGATGCCTGGGAGGCGGCCGCAGGGCCGAGACAGGGTCAGGAGGCCTGGGAGGCGGCCGCAGGGCCGAGACTGGGTCAGGCGGAAGTAGGAGTCATCTCTGGGGGAGCCGCTGGGGAAATAGTCTCTGGGGCAGAGCCGTGGAAGGTGGAGCCGTAGCAGGCTCGAGGGGTGAAGCCGTGGAGGGCGGAGCCGTGGCAAGCTCAAGACAAAGACTCCTGGATGAATGGGAAACTACCTCCGTGGTCGCGAACATGGGAGGAGACTCGGGAACGACCTCTGTGGTCGTGGGCATGGGCAGAGACTTGGAAACGACCTCCGTGGTCGTGTTCATGGGCGGAGACTCGGGAACGACCTCTGTGGCCGTGTACACGGGAAGAGACTTGGGAACAGAAACTTTTCTTCTCCTTCTCCTCCTCCGGATGGCCGAAGTTGACAGTGCTGGCTGTGGGACGGACGAGGCTGGCAATGCTGGCACTGGGACGGACGGGGCTGGCAATGCTGGCACTGGGACGGACGGGGCTGGCAATGCTGGCACTGGGACGGACGAGTCTTCTAGCTCGTTGGCTGTGGCAGGCGTGGGTGTAGGCTTGTTGGCCGTGGCAGGCATGGCCGTTGGCTGTGGCAGGCGTGAGTACTGACAAGCTGTGAGGAAGGGTCTTCGTGACCCTACGCACCGACATAAGTGGTGGATAATTTAACTTGGAAACAAGGGCCGTGGGAGGCTGGGTTGTGGTATGGCATGGAGTAGACTTAAACTTGGTGGTGACATGGCATGGAGCAGACTCAGGCGTAGCTGTGGCATGGCGTGGAGGAGGCTGAGGTTTGGCTGAGACATGGTATGGAGTAGGCTGAGGCGTTGCTGTGATATGACATGGAACAAGCTGAGGTGTGGAAGACTCGGAAACCGGAACCGGGGTTGAGAGAGGAGGTTCCTCTGAAGCGAATGTCTCTAAAATGAACTCCACATATTCCTTTTGAGTTTTCACTGCACGCCGTGGCCGTGACGGTCTGACAAAGTTTGATGTTTCGCCATGAAACAGGAAGTTGTTATAACTCATACATACAATGTCCAATCTGCCCCAAACTTCACATGTTTGATAATAGTCCTGGCCTGAATACATCTACGTGCCAATATTCAGTTATAGTCATAGCGCCACCTACTGGCAACAGCCAATTCCAGGTCTTGTACTTTGACAAACTCCTCCCAGAGATTTAATCAGAATCTAAAGACCTTGGTGATGTTAAATTGTGAAGCTTTTGAGTTTTCGTTGAAGGGCGTGTCCGTGGCGGCCTGACGAAGTTCGATATGAAACGAGTCACATTTTTGAGGCCTAAACATGCTCAAACTCATGAACATTTGCACACACCTCAGAAGTGGCGAAAATTTACATCTGATACTGGTTTTAGAATTAAGTGTTCAAAATGGCTCTATAGCGCCACCTACAAAATTTCAATGAAGCAGCCCTCGCGCCACGTTTCACCTACACGTAAAAAAATTGGTAGGCATATGTAACATGTCAACACTTACAAAAAAGTCTCTTAGAGCCATATCCTAAACCCAACAGGAAGTCAGCCATTTTTATTTTTCTCTGTTGTTTTTGCCATTTCCAGGCCTCGTACTTTAACAAACTCCTCCTAGAGATTAAATCAGATCTGTTGTGAAATAAAAAGCCTTTACCTCCTTAACTCTCCTGTCCTCTCAGAATTACATACAAATACATGACCTGAAGAATGAAGTACATTATAACATAAAGTGCTAAAAAGTGCTACAAAAATTGAATGCCATTCCCCTTGCACAGCAGCCCCAATGTGCACCAAGGTGTGAGGGCCCGTTCATCGCTGCTTGCAGCTTTAATTTACCTTGCATCCTATTTGTCCCCTTTCTTTTGTTATAAATAGGTGAAGGAGAGACCTGATGTAGGAGTTTATATTAAGGACCTTTCTGGATATGTGGTAAACAATGCTGATGATATGGATAGGATAATGACCCTTGGACATAAAAACCGTAAGTATATTTTTTCACCATTTCGCACTCTAGCACCTCAGAAGTCAGATTGATATGGATCTTAAAGCATAATTATAAATTATAAAGTCTATAAAGATGCACCTTGGATCTGGATGTGAAGATATGTAATATTTTTGCTTCTGCAGGCACTGACTCACTCACTGGTTTGCTGGTTATAAAAAAGAGATGATAATCTCAACAAGATTAGATGTGGTTTTTGTTGCATTTCTCAGGAACTATCTGACTTTACCAGAGTATTTGCCGCTAACTATGTTGTTATGGATTACAATTACATTTGAATAAGGGAGAATACATAATCTCCTTAAGAGCTGAATTTGTAATGCTGTGGCAACAAAAGAAAATGCTTGAATAGACAAATATATTGTTGTGAACTGTTCATTGGATAACTTGGGCCAAAATGATGGTCAACACGTGTCATTTCTCCTTTTCCAGGTTCTGTTGGTGCAACTAATATGAACGAACACAGTTCTCGCTCTCATGCCATCTTCACCATAACTATTGAGTGCAGTGAGAAGGGTATAGATGGCAATCAACATGTACGCATGGGCAAACTACATCTGGTTGACCTTGCGGTAAGCTGGTCAAATCATGTGGTAGAGTATTACATTCATAACATCTTTTTTTATTATTATTGAGTGTAATGTTTTGTTGCTCAGGGTTCTGAGAGGCAAGGAAAAACAGGTGCTACAGGTCAACGTCTTAAAGAGGCCACAAAGATCAACCTGTCCCTGTCCACCCTGGGAAATGTTATTTCTGCACTAGTGGATGGGAAGAGCACCCATGTGCCATACAGGAACTCAAAACTCACCCGACTGTTACAGGACTCCCTGGGGGGGAACTCCAAAACCATGATGGTATGTGTATCGATCAAAACATAATCTAATCATTTAAGTGAACAATGCTATGCATGGTACAACTGTTTCAATCATCTCTGACTTTGCAGTGTGCAAATATCGGCCCAGCAGATTACAACTATGATGAGACCATTAGTACTCTTCGTTATGCCAACCGTGCTAAAAACATCAAGAATACGGCCAGAATTAATGAAGACCCTAAGGATGCACTGATGCGGCAGTTTCAGAAGGAAATTGAAGAGCTCAAGAAAAAGCTGGAAGAAGGTAGCACTCATCATTTTTATCTAATGCCTTAATGCGGGGTATGGTCTCCAGGATGTGACTGATTGGCTTTGTTTCAAACCTAAAAGTAGCTGATTTGAAAATGCTTTTCAAAGGCTGCTACTCCGTTCATAATCACTCACACGTACCACGCAAATATTGCTCCTCTGTAGTGCATGAGAGACTCAACTAAGGTTACGTTCACATCGCAGCTGAAAGTTGCCCAAATCCGATTTTTCACTCACATGATCTGTTAATTGGATGACCATGTGAACAGCCAAAAGGGCTCTGAATCTGACATTTTCAAATCTGATCTGGGCCACTTTCATATGTGGAAATAAATCAGATTTGCATCTTTTTTTTTTCCGATGTGCCTTCAGTGTGAACAGCCAGGTCACATTTAATTTGATTTTTACATCAATCTAACTCAAGATTTGTAAATTGTGCACTTTATTTCCGGCATATTATAGATGTGTTAATGGTTTAAAACTTTTCATTGGAAGTTATATATTTTCTAGTTAAAGGACTATTTCTGGTTCAATACAAGTTAAGGTCAATCAACAGCATTTGTGGCATAATTAAAATTATTAATTACATTCAAATTAATTTCTACTCGTCCCTCCTTTTCTTTAAAAAAAAGCAAAAATCTAGGTTACAGTGAGGCACTTACAATGCAATTGTGAGTGTGTGAATGGGGCCAATCTTTAGAGGGTTTAAAGGCAGACATTTGAAGCTTATAATTTTATAAAAGCACTTACATGAACTTTTCTGTTAAAACTCATGTATTATTTTAGCTCTAAAGTTGTTTAAATCATCATTTTTACAGTCATTTTATGGTTTTAGGGTTTGTTGACATTACATCGTCATGGCAACAAAGTTATAGCCAATTTTACATCTTTACACGGAAAAGATTAGTAAGTGATTTTATCACACTAAAATCACGTTTACACACATATTGTTCATGTCATGTGGCTATACCTCTGAAAAAGTGAGTATTTTAACATTAAAAAATTGGCCCCCATTCACTTCCATTGTAAGTGCCTCACTGTAATGCAGATTTTAGGGGCAAGACAAAATAAATTTTTGTGATAATCGATATTGTGCCACAAATGCTGTTGATTGAGTTTAACTTGTACTGAACCTGGAATATTCCTTTAATGTATTCATTTCTTTTTTAAGGAATGCTGTTCTTCGATTTTATGGTGTGTTTCACTGGTGTGTTAAGTAATATTACACTCTAATAATTAAATTGCTCCATATGAAAGAAATTACTTTATTTAAAAATACTTCATCCTTCAAGACGGTCTTTCACCATCATTGAAATGTTATTAGATAGGCATTAAGTGCCCTGTCCACTTAAAAACACAGCTAATAAAATTTTTAAATGCAATTTAATAGATTATTCATATTATAAAATTAAACATGCCAGAGTTTGATATGCACGCTCAGGGAGTGTTATACGCATGCGGGACAGTTAACAAGCTTCGGCTGTTCAGACCAGTCACTGATATAGGCTATATTTTTCAGTACTAAAATGTATTTTATATATAATTTTTTTTAATTATAATTTTATATTTTATACATTAAGTTTCTTTTTTTACTTGTATCAAATTGAAATTTTCTTCAAATCTGCCATATTGGATTAAAATTTTCACTGAGTTTGTTGTCTTAAAAGGCAGGACTGTTTTGCTACCTATTGTTAAAATGGCCTTCATATGGGTAGTGGGCCTATTATGCCTAAAAATGCTGGAGGCAACTTAATAGGCAGTATGGAGATCTCCTAAGAGATGCAGTATTGAGCTTTATCTGTGTTTGTTCCTGCTCAGGTGAGGAGATCTCTGGCTCTGATGGCAGTGGATCGGATGAAATGGATGAAGGTGAAGATGAGGTGGGCGATGGAGGAGAGAGACGCAGGAAACGAAGAGGTATGAAACTTCCCTTGACTACCGTTTCATCATTGGACAACATTAGTCAGAGAGCTTTTTTAAAATAATTTAGTCAGTGGTTTTCTACTGACCAGAAATATTGCTTTAAACAAACTTCTTCACAGAGACATCTAAACAGGTTGTGAAATTTCAGTGGTATTCTGTTTTTTTTCTTCACCAATGACCTCATTAGATAATGTAAATAATGCAAAATAACTAAAAACATATTAAGTCAATGTACCATCAGTTAAGTTTATTTTCTAAAAAGACTACTACTTCCTGAATGTATGGCCATTAACCATCTGATTTACTTGTGTACACTGACACTTCTTATCTGATATCAGAGTATCAGTGAAGGAAGGAGCATTGTGGCTTTGGTTTGCTTGTCTGTGCCGTCAGATCAAACAGACGTGGTTTCATTATTCATCATGTGTTGAACAGTTAATACCTGGCACTAACTCTCTTATGTCTCTGTGTACAAATACTTCTAACATTCAATCAAACACCTGCTTTTAAGGGTATCTTCAAAGCAAAACTCCCTGGCTTGGCTTGCTGACCTTTGCTTTCCAAGATTTAAGCTCTCTTTTCTTTCTTTCACTGCCACTGATCATTATGGTGTGGTTGGCTGGTGGTCTTGCAGTCTCTCTCTTTCTTTTGCAGATGGTTGCAACAACAGTAGTTCAGATTCTGCCTGCTATTTAGCACAGCACTTTGAAGAGAGATCCCAGACTAGTGAGTGGTAGTGATGCACCGAAATGAAAATTCTTGGACGAAACCGAACATTCTGAACATACCGGGCCAAAACTGAAAATGATTAATTAATCCAAACAAATTCTAAATTTTGTTATATTAAATGTTTAATAATATATAATTATATATAATATTTAGAGCAGTCAAAATTATCACATTAACACGTTAAATTTTTCTTGATTGCGATTAACGCTTGGTTGGAAGGGTGTAACCTTTGAGATGTGGATGCCTGGACTCATTACACTGACGCACACACCACAAACACACACGAGTGATTCTATGTCAATGATAATGTGAAAGGGAAAGGAGCTCTTAACGATATTTGTTGTGCAAAACAACCCTAGATGGGACTTGTGACAGAAATCAAGTATTTTTCAGCCTAAGTATGGTGCATTTTAATTACCACAGAAGCACATCAAGTCTTAACTCTCACCAAAACGCAGAATGAGACAATTTTGTTTGCAAGCACTTTTCATGTGGAGTTCAAACAGGCACTTGATGCTGGCACTGACGGGAATCATGAATGCGACTTTACAATTGCTGTAACAAAGCGGATAGCCACAGTCTGCCAGCCGAATAAAATTGTGGAGGATTAGGGTTTAAGATGAATTGCAATGAATATGTAAGTTCTTTCAATTAGTCAACCTCCCAATTTGGGAAACGTTTAATGTTACTTAGTGCTATTTTAGTGCATTTCTATCTTTATACTGTTGAAGGCTTTGTTTGGACAATGTTAATGAAGCATTATGTTGGGGCCTGGGTAGCTCAGCGAGTATTGATGCTGACTACCACCCCTGGAGTCGTGAGTTCGAATCCAGGGCGTGCTGAGTGACTCCAGCCGGTTGCTGGGGAGTGTAGAGTAACATGGAGTAACCTCGCGATAAAGGGGTTCTCGCTCTCAATGGGGTGCGTGGCAAGTTGTGCGTGGATCGCGGAGAGTAGCATGAGCCTCCACATGCTGTGAGTCTCCATGGTGTCATGCACAGCAAGCCACGTGATAAGATGTGCGGATTGACTGTCTCAGAAGTGGTGGGCAACTGAGACTTGTCCTCCGCCACCTCTACTGAGGTGAGTAACTGCGCCACCACGAGGACCTAGTAAGAAATTAATATTACCTAGTCCAAAATTGGGGAGAAAAGGGGGATAAAAAAAATAAAATAAAGCATTATGTTGTTACATATTGTTTTGTTTTCTTTCCTAAGAAGGAAATAAATGCATTTTGACTGAAAGAGAAGTATATTTAGAGTAGAATTTCAGCACTTTCAAAATCTGTGATTAATCACAATTAACTGTGAAAAATTATGCGATTAATAGCGATTAAAATTTGTAATCGACTGACAGCACTAATAATATTATTATAAAATACAATATATCTGTATATAATAGTTAAGTAGTATAGAATAGTATAAATATACGATTTTTATAGATATGATCACGCTTAAAATATTTATTTATTAATATTTATTATTTTTTATATTTATTAATTATTAACTCTATATATGTCAAAACTGACTTTTGGCTAATATAAAACACATCTTTACCTGTTCTAGAAAGTGCCACAACAAAGGACAAATGCATATTTAACATTTCTAATAGTTTTCCTTGGATCTGTCCATCATCCATTTTATCATTATTGCCGTGATTGAGGAGAAATGGACTGGGCTTGTCTGTGACAGTGTCACACACAGATCCAGTTATAGATGAAAACCCCAAATTTGCTTGTTTGCACAAGACTTGATGCAGAGTGGGTTGGTTTGGACTCCTTTGTGTGTATGACACCTTTGATTAGGTGGAGATATTTGACCGTTGCATTTAGTGGTGGGTCATCTTGAACAGCCTCTGCACAAGCATGGGAAAACACTTTATTTTTGAGCTAATAACTTAGAGAGTGATCGCTTCATCATTTTTGGGGATGTGGACTTTAATGTGCAACTAGAAAATGCAAATACTAACCGAATTTGCAATTGCATTTGAATTTGACCAATTTTTTAATTGTTTTGTGCTGTTGCATTTGTTCGGGTGGATTTCTCCATGATACAGATGTGTGTTTCAACTGCAAGCATGACCAGGTTACAGTGAATGTACTGTATCATCATCAATAATCAAATGCCGTTTACATGAAATGAAATTACATAAACATTGCTTTTTCTCCATGTCAGTGTTTCTGTTTCCGTGTTTTAAAGTAATGGTCGGTTTCTCTTCAAATTTTCAGCCAATAATTTCAGGCTTTTTTTCTCTTTTGGCCTAAAATTGAAAAAAAATGTATGCCGTTTTCGGCTAAAATTTCGGTGCATCCCTTGGGAGCAGCACGTGGATAGCCCACAAAGTCATTCCCACCTCCAGTGCTCCCTTATTCACCCCACAAACAACCCTACCTCCACTCAAGACTAGGGTATACTTCATTTCTTCACTTGCTGTATTGTCTTGCTTATAGTCGAGCGCGGTAGCATTTCAAAGTGTACTCTTTTGACTGCCACCACATATGGATGCGTTCACCACATTCGCACCACGACTGGTTTGTGAAACTCTTTAGTACAGTCGACAACAGGCAAATGCACAGACAAGGGCTGTCCACATGTCTAGAAAAACTAGGCTGCACAGGGACAGTCCGCACGTACTGTGCTGATGACAAAATTTGCATGACGCACTGTGCGCAAGACGTTACGGCATGTGAAAAAAGAAATATACTTTGGCCTTCAGGCATCAGCACCAATGCTCATGTAAACAGAGTACATACTTGTTGTGTCAGATTCAGACGTCAGGGTCACAGACTGTCTAACACATATGGCAAAGTCTTAATTAGATTAAAAATCTGATTGGCGGACTTTATGCAACTTACAAATCAGGGTGCACATGTTTCAGCCACCCCGAGAAACAAAATCTTGTTTACAAGGTACAGGGCTGTAACAATGAGTGCTTTCGAGGAAGTAGTTGCTGGAGTTGTCACGTGAAGGTAAAAAGGATACTGCTGAGCACAACTTTATATTCTTCTTTGTTTTTAGAGTTATGTCCGTTAAATACTTGGTTTTTATTACTCGTGGACAGATTAAAATTCTGACCCAAAGTTTGTACACATTTTTCACTAAATTCATTCATGAAACAAGAGCAAAACCAAAGAATCTGGAAATAGTTAGTAAAACTTTGAACATTGGATTGCGACATTGAAATTTGACAGTTTACATAACATTGGTTTTGACCGATTTGCCCTGAAATTCGTCCTGCTTGATGCTTTGATCGGGTACTGTCAGGGTTTGTTTTGTGTTAATGACTTGCTGACTGCACATTATCCTGCTTATTAAACAGCTGTTTTACAAATAAGTAAATATATGGATGTGGTATTTTAATGTGCAGTTACTGTATTGCATGAGAAGAAAAAGAGCATAGAGTTCATAAAACCAGCACAATGTATGAGGTTGATTACCAGGGACAACCAAGGTCAAATATAGTAATCCTTATACAGAAATATAATTTGACTGCAGATTTAAAATGCCACATAAGAATTAGAATCAACTTTCCAGAGAGACGTGTAATGATCATTTAAAGGGATAGTTCACCCAAAAATGAAAATTTTCTCATCATTTAGTCGCCCTCATGCTATCCCAGATGTGTATGACTTTCTGTCTTCTGCAGAACACAAATAAAGATTTTTAAAAGAATATTTCAGTTCTGTAGGTTTTCACAATGCAAGTGAATGGGTACCAAAAATTTTGAAGCTCCAAAATGCATATAAAGGCAGCATTAAAGTAATCCATACGACTTAAGAGGTTAAAGCTATGTCTTCATATATGATAGGTGTGGGTGAGAAACAGATATTTATTTCAGATATTTATTTCAATATTTACAATATTTCAGTCCTTTTTTACTATAAATTCTTCTCCCTGTCCAGTAGGTGGTGATATGCATGAAGAATGCGAATCACCAAAAAAAAAGAAGAAAATGAAAGTGGACATTGATAGTAAAAAAGGGCTTAAAGTTTCTCACCCACACCTATTATATCGCTTCAGAAGACATGGATTCAACCACTGGATTACTTTTATGTTGCATTTATATGCTTTTGGACCTTCAGAATGTTGGTACCCATTCACTTGCATTGTAGAGTATGGACCAACAGAGCTAAAATATTCTTCTAAATTATGTCTTTGTGTTCTGCAGAAGAAAGTCATACACATTTGGGATTGCATGAGGGTGAGTAAATGATGAGAGAATTTTCAGTTTTGGGTGAACTATCATTCAACATATCAGTCAGAAAGCCTCATCCAATCTAAATTGGTGTTTTTGGGCCAGAAAAAGTTGCGAAATGGACCAGACTTCAATATTTAGCTTGCAGGGTTACACCAGACAGTGATTCATACCACCACAGTTCAAGTAGACAGACAAAAACCCACTCACACCTTCAGTTTGACTTTTCTCTCGAGAACCCATCAGCCCTGCATGACAGAGCTGTTACTGTTTGTGATTGCAATACCCGCTGCTAATCACACAATCTGCCCATCTAATATCATTTTACAAATGAAATGAAATGTAATTACTCAACAATCAAGCCTTTATTTTACTCAACTTAAAACAGGTGTTTAATAATTTGAATCAGTAGGTAGCAGCAGAAGCTGATGAATAAAAACCCTCACAGTCTTCCGACAGGAACTCTTTAAATGGCTTTCAGGCATCACTGATACTCACATCCGATTACTTCATGTTTATATTTTTGGTTCATTTTCCTTCAGCCCCCTATTCAATGTGTGCTGTCTCATTTCACGCTGACCCAATTACCGTCATCTGTTTGGGTTTTATCTTGTTTTGGCAAATATTACTTGTCTTTAAGACATTTAGATGATGATATGATGTGCTTCTGTTTTCTCTCATCTGATCCAATGTGCTGGCCCATGTGACTTTTCTGCTCTAAATTCAAGACCAAAGAGGTTGGTGTTATGAATTCTTCAGCAGTCCAACCTCCCGTCACCTCCGAACTGATTTTTGTAGAAATGTGTTTGCTTTTACCCTGAGTATTGCAAAGTAAACAAACATAAAATGTAAGACTTTGTTTGACTGTTGTGCATTCATTGTAATAAACTGTAATTTTTAAATCCTAGTTATTTGTATCACATGGGTGTTATACTGTCCCACAGCTAAGACGGTCACCATAGCTTGTCAATAGTTTGTCATATGTATTGAGGTTTGTGTCAGATTTTCTATTCTGTAAATTATATGTGTCAAAAAACTTTATTTATATTTTTCATGTAATATTGAGTTTTTTTAAAATTATTTACTACCAGAAATGTGTTAGAATGTTAATAAAACTCCATGAAAGCTATGAATTAAAGACAGTGGTTTATCTTGGACCACAATGGCATATGGACACATTGTATGAAAAATGTCTGAACCTCCTGGTAGCAGTAAGTTTATCATGCAAAAACATCATTGAGTGAGATGGTCAGTCTGGCAGAAAAAGAGCTGGTTTGTAGTGTCCTGGTGGACAGTGTAAGCCAGTAAGCTCTCCAGAAGATCACAGAAAGCTTAAAGATGTTTTACATGCTAAAATATGTTCCTCCTTCCTTCAGCTAACAAGGAAACTGTAGGGTACATTTTAAAATGGAGTTCTCTTGCTAACCTTTGCACCATGCACAAGTGTGTATGTGTATTTGTGTTTATTTTGATGTCTGTTTTCAAAATGTGTCCTGCTCAGGGAGGAAGAAGGTGTCCCCAGATAAGATGGTGGAGATGCAGGTGAAGATCGAGGAGGAACGGAAGGCCCTGGAGGCCAAACTGGACATGGAAGAGGAAGAGAGGAACAAAGCACGTGCAGAACTTGAGAAGAGGGAGAAGGACCTTCTTAAAGCCCAGTGAGATACCATATAACATGAAAGAATGAAAGACACAATAAATCTGAAGCACGAATAATGGTAGCATTTAGTATAAATATTATCTCTATCTCAGACAGGAACACCAATTATTACTAGAGAAGCTGTCCGCTCTGGAGAAGAGGGTCATTGTTGGTGGTGTTGATTTACTGGCAAAGGCTGAGGAGCAAGAGAAACTTCTGGATGAATCGAACAATGAGCTGGAAGAGCGGAGGAAGAGGGGCGAGCAGCTCCGTAAGGAACTGGAAGAAAAGGAGGTAGAGACAGGACAAAACTCCTCATGGCACTCTAAAGAGGCATACATAAACACACAAAGGGTGCAATAAAACAATCATTATCCATCACTCTGACGGACTAAGATGTAACATTTCCAACATGGTCTGTTTTTATCTGTCATGTCTGTTTTAATTTTTTTTTTTCTTCTTTTCTATTTGTCAAAATGATGGACAGCATTTGGAATTATATGTCAATGTTTTGAAACATTTGGTGAATGACAACCTCTGGTAATACACTAACAACTGCTCCATGAATATTTTAACTCTCATCTGAGGGGGTGATTATTAAGCTTGATTGAACCTCTTGTATCATTAGATCCCCCTTTGTATTATTACCCAAGAATTCATATGTTTTTAAATGTTTCCAAAACAGCAAGAGCGGTTGGACATTGAGGAGAAATACACCAGTTTACAGGAAGAGGCTCAAGGCAAGACCAAGAAACTGAAGAAAGTGTGGACCATGTTGATGGCAGCAAAATCTGAGGTGCGATGAAGTGAAGTGTATACTCTTAGTGATTCACCTGAACCACATGAGATCACGTTTCAAGGTCACAACAAAAGCACATGAGTGTATTTATTCAGATGTCTCTCTTATGTTTCAGATGGCTGATCTGCAGCAAGAGCATCACAGGGAGATTGAAGGTCTCCTGGAAAACATCCGGCAGCTGAGCAGAGAGCTCCGTCTGCAGATGCTCATCATTGATAATTTTATTCCTCAGGAATATCAGGTCTGTATAGCTGTGTTCACACAGGCAAATCCATTTAGGTTTTTGTAGTCTGAACGGGACAAAAACACATAAAATCCAATTTTTAAAAGCCTGATCCAAACCACGTTTGTAGGTGGTCAGATCGGATTTCATGTGTTGTGCACAACGGGGTTGTTTCTTCAGGTGTTGCGATGAGAAGACACATACTGTGTTCCAAATGACATAAATGGTGCCTTCACAGGGCACTTTGAAGGGAATACAGTAATGATGGCCACGCTGTAGGATTGTTACAAATAAAAAATTACTTAAAAAAAGTGAGTTCTGAATTACCGTTTTATTACATCATTCGGCCCTCTGACAGTGGAAGTCTATGAGGGGAATAGGGCATTTCTGAATGAAACGCACCCATATGTCATATATATGCACAGGGCAGCCAAAGCAGTGCAAACATATTTTAAAATAATACAGATAATGGCTTAACCCACCCAAAGAGATGCACTAAGGTGCGATAATACACATCGGCTGGGAGCCACCACAACGCAATACGGTACTGATTGTCTCATGCGAATACAAGACACTTTATCTTTTTGAGCGCTTCGATAATGGGATAGACAGGACAATTTGGGACGTTGTAATTTCGGCCAAAATACAGGACGTCCTGGCTAAAACGGGACAGTTGTAAACCCTAGCAGCAACAGACATTGCATATGCCACCTCTCCAGATTTTTAAGCCATTGTCTGTGACAAATGTGTTAATATTTGGATTAGGGCTGCCCCCGACCAAAGATTTTCCTAGTCGACTAGTAGGCATTAATTTAAGCCATTAGTCGACTAGTCGCATGTTTATAATATTAATTTAATTACTTATATATATTTTGGGGGGGCATCAGAAAATGGTTTGAGTTCCAGGGCTGAGAAATAATGTTATAAGTAATATTGCTAACACTGTTCTACATGACGGAGAAATACTAAACCGTTATAATGAGACTTTAAAATAGAAGTTTTACAAGCTCACGCACGAAGCGAGCCGCAGCGACACCGGCAAAAGCTGTAATGATTCTGAATGTGTTGGAAAACCAGCAAGGAGACTGTCTGAACATTTTGTTAATTTATAGAGTGAAATGCACATTAGGGTTGTGCCGACAGACGATGATCTCAGGGATCGACAATGATCAGAGGGATCGCCAATAGCTGATGCCTTTGACCATGTCAAGACGATATTTGGCTCGTTTTATATATATATATATATATATATATATATATATATATATATATATATATATATATATATAATTCTTTTATCACTTCATTATTTTATTAGCTTTTTCGTTTTGTTTGAAGTGCAATTTGAATTTAGAAATGTATTTGATTTAAGTTTTTCATTTTTTAAATAATTCAATTTAATTTTCAATGCAAAATCACTAAAGCAAGAATATTCACTGATCTCTCAGCCCAGGGGTTGCCGATATAATTGGATATTGCAATATATATATATATATATATATATATATATCGTGAAGGAGGGAACAAAACAAATTTATTCACACACATGATGTATTTTCCTGGACAACGAAATACCCGACCGGTAGAGAATGCACAGATGAAGTAAGTTCTTTGCCAGAGAGATTTTGACAACTGTTGTAAAACGATCTTTCAAAAAGTTGAACGACACACATTTTAATTGTACTTATTTTTTTCCAGTTTCATTTGAATTTTTAGTTCAAAGTTTGAAATCAAGGTGTCTTTATTGTGTAGGCTTAACCCTAACCCTGCTTAATGAAAATTACCGCATAGTACCACCAAGCATCCAGCCAGCGCTAATACCGGTGTTCCTCATTTTTATGTGGAGTTTTTTCTGCGACAGCCCTAATTTGGATACTGCTCATAAAAAACATAAATTTGTCATAACATCCATTGCTGCTCAACACTCACACATGGTAAACATATGCCAGTTTGCATCCATTGTTACTATGGCAACTAATGTGAACGTGTTAGCAAAAGCAACTGCAGTCTGAACAGAAAAAAAATCAGATCTGTCCACATATAACCTGCAGTTTGAACAGTCAGTCTAAAAAGTCAGTGTGAACAAAGCCAAAGTGTGCCTGTGCACATGGACAAACATATTTTGTGCAGGATACTCTGATCATTTAGTTTCTGCTGCTGCAACACTGCAATCGCACTGCAAATAGTTTTTTATTTAGAGTTTATTACTTGTTTCAAATTCTTCCATACAAGGCAGCATTACTTCAAACATCTACTACGCTAAAACAGCACGCCAGGCTTTAGGCTACAGTATGTGCATAAATAAGCATGCAGATCATTTTTTTTCTTTGTCTTTTTCCCGCTTATCAAACTTTGGTTAATCTGATATTTTTGCTGATAAAATGTAGTGTGAACTGCTGCACTCACAAAGTAAAAATGACTGGCAATTAAAAAATGACTGGCAATTTCATTTTCTTAAAAAATGAATTCCTCGAAACAGGAGCTATATTAATTAGCTACATGTATTTATCATCAGGGTTCCCACGGTCAGGAACTTTTAAAATTGTGTTTTTTAGGTCTGTGAAAGTCATGGAAAGTAAATAAAGAAATTTCTATAAAGAATCAAATGTTCTAGTTCCTAGCTCTGCTCTAGAATATTTTGTTGCCTAAATATTGCTCTTGGTTAGAGCTTGTCGAGGAGAATTTGCTCGTGAGCCTTAGTGAAGTTTGTTTGTAAGCATATCCTTCTTTTGAGTAGGTTATTAATTTATTTAATTCTGTTGAAATAGATAGCAAATTGGTCTGAACGATTTATTTGAGACCCAGTCTGAATCAAAAGGATTTTTAATGCTTTCCAGAAATCACAAACGACTGTCATAAAGTCATAAAACAATTATTGGTCAAAAAGGGTGGGAACCCTGTATTGCCTAAAAAAGACAAATGTGTATTTTGAGTCTGTAAAAAGTAAACATACAAATGAACATACTGATCATTGGCTTAGATCCTCAAAGTTTAATAAAAGATAAATAATATTAATTAAAAAAAACAAAACAAAAACATCTGCAGTGGCTTACCTTTGCAACATGTGCCTTAGTTGTGCCTTAGTTGTGTCTTAGCATCTTATTGGTGCACTATTGTGCATGTTCATTTAATTTAGTTAATGTTAATTAAGGAACAGCACTTGTACTTTTATGCTTTATCAGCATCTGTCTCCTTTTGTCTTCCTCAGGAGATGATTGAGAACTATGTGCACTGGAATGAGGACATTGGAGAGTGGCAGCTGGTGAGATTCTTTCACACATTACTTGCTTCAAATCTCCCAAATCTGACTTTGTGTTTGGATGCAATTAAAAACTACTGTACAATACAACTTTTTTAATTTGATTACTATTTCCAGAAATGTGTGGCCTACACTGGCAACAACATGAGAAAACAAACACCCGTGTCGGACAAGAAGGAAAAAGATGTAAGTGTCAGACAGTTTGCATCATTTTTTCATATCCACGCACAGCATATTCTGCTTTTTCAATTTGTTTAATACTCCATGTACTTTCCCTCTTTATTACACAGCCGTTTGAAGTGGACCTTTCCCATGTTTACCTGGCCTACACTGAGGAGAGCATGAGACAGTCATTAATGAAACTAGAAAGGCCTCGGACATCAAAGAGTGGGAAGTCCAGGCCTAAAACTGGTCGTAGGTGAGGTTATGCTTTAATGAAGTCTGGGACTTTTTGGTTTGCACCTTTGCAGATACTGGTTTACTGGATTTGAATCTATACAATGATTAAAGGGATAATTCACCCAAAAATGAAAATTCTCTCATCATTTACTCACTCTCATGCCATACCAGACGTGTATGACTTTCTTTCTTCAGCAGAACACAAATGAAGATTTTTAGAAAAATATCTCATCTCTGTAGGTCCATACAATGTAAGTGAATGGTGATCAGACCTTTTGTAGGAAACATAAAAGTTATACTTTTCAGAAGTGATATAATAGGTGTGGGTGAGAAACAGATCAAAATGTAAGTACTTTTTTTTTTCTTTTTTTTTTTAACTCTAAATCACATCTGAAAGTGAAAGTTAAAGTGGAGATTTAGAGTAAAAAAGGACTTAAATATTGTTTTGTTTCTCACCCACTCCTATCATATTGCTTCTGAAGATTTGGATTTAAACACTGGAGTCATATGGATTACTCCTTTGTTTCCTTTTATGTGACTTTTTTTGAGCTACTAAGGTCTGAACACCATTCACTTGAATTGTATGGACCTACAGAGCTGAGACATTTTTCTAAAAATATATACTGTGTGTGTATATATATATATATATAATATATACACTGTATAATATTGGTTTGATTGTGACAAAGCTGTACGATTTTACATTTTGTTTAAGGGTACTGTCTGTAATTGATAGTACATTGCAAACCATGTATATTTGTGTTTGTAACATAACAGTAACATACAGTACAAGTGAAGTGTTTAAGACTACTACTCAGTCACTTTTGGTACTATTTTCCGCATTTTTTCCATTGTTTTTCAGGAAACGTTCCTCCAAACCAGAGGCTGTAATTGAATCTCTACTGCAGTGAGCCTCTCGTCTAATGACATCCACCATATTTTGCGCATTTGCAAGGCCAGTCCAGTATATGTATTAGGAAATAATGATTCTTGTGACTTAAGAGCACTTTTATGTAAGTGGAGTTGAAAAATAAATCATATGGATATATGCAGGAATTTCAAAAGCTGCTCCAAAGGTGAGGATAGTTCGCACTAAAATGTCTCGTATGATAGAACTATAAAAGACACATTTCACCGTCGGACTTTAAACAAACACTGGTATTGTGAATTCTAGACCCAAAATAATAACTTGGCGTCAGGGAATATGCTATTGAGAACTGAATCAACCTCTGTATTATACAATTGGCAGTGTGCAATTACTTTAGCTTAATGTACACAAGCTATGCTACTTGTGTTTTGTTTTGTTTTTATATAGTAAGAATATGCATGCCATATTTCCCTGGCTTTAGTGCCATGTGAACATTTGCTCAGTTTATTCTAACTGTAATGTATTTCAAGTGTGCACTGTAGTAAAACCATTAGTCTTATGTAAAAATATTTACATTTTACTGTGTTTTATCCTGTACTCTCCTTAAATTATTAAATTATTTTACAAGGTAAAATGTAGTGCTGCATTTTATGGTGCAATAATTCCAAAAACAAAATCAGTTTAGTATGTTTTATTGATAAATACTAAATACATACTAGACAGTACAATTATTGTAGAAAATCTCATTGTCCTGATTAACAGCAAGTCGAATTATTTCTCATGTTTTTTTGGGGGGTTCCATGTGAGTTACGTGTTTGGAGTATTTGCTTTGGCAACAATTTATGATGAAATGCAGGAGCTCCCGCATTGTGATTTCCACTGAAGCTGTGATGTTGCAGTTATGCAGGTGCTGTAGGGAAAAATACATTTAGCCATGTTAGCTTACATTGAACTTTTAAACCCTAACCTCTTTTCTTTAACAATATATGATGTAAACCTAACTGTAGTGTGTAGACATGCTGTATATACTAATGTAAACTTGCATTATTGGTTATTATAAGATGGATAGTTCCATTCCTGAATGCTGATTGGTCAATAGTCATGCTTTATTCGCAATTAAGCACAGCTATGACCTCTTCACCGAGCTATTATTTGTATCATCATTTATTATTGTTTTTGGTGCATAGCAACGTTGTGTTGCTGTTTACCATCAGGGACTATATCTTCTAAGGGAAGGATAGCATTTAATGATTTTAATTCAAAATAACACTTTAAACATTTGTGTCCTTAATATTTGTATTATGTTGTAACCATATTTTTTAAAAAGGCACTTGAGAGAACTGTGCCATGTTGTCAGTATATTCACGGCTGAAGGGCTTGCAGGCAATCCACTTTACGTCATGCCAGACATTGCCCTTATACAGTACATACAAATACAGCACTGCATCTCATATCTTAATGCTTGAAAGAACAGTAATAGTACTGATGAAAATGAAAGCTTTTAACAAGAAATGCAATAATGTCGAATAGTGTCATTTTTTCAGCTGACAAAACATTAAAAATACATCTTCCAGTATTTTCTAGTATATATAAAATATTTCAGTAGACAAAAAAAAGATCCATAAATTGTACGTCTATCCCTCACAGCCGCATTTTCCTTCACGTCTAAGTATATATGGCGTCCACCCTGACTAAGGTCCGAAAAGTGGGAGAATCATGCCTGGATTATCAGCACACACAATTGCGATTCTAATGATAGTTAAAATGAGACTTACAATAACATGTTGCTTATCTTTATATCTCATGTGATAATTTTAGACTTTGCCAGTAAATTAACTTTAGTGAACACTTACCTTTGTATAGACTGCATAGGAAAATAGATTTCTGTGTAGCATGCTGCTTTTCAGATCTGAGTTTTTCAGAACCTTTTCTGTTTGGCAAAGGGTGTTGTCCTATGTAGCCATATAAGAAAGAATTGTATTACTTTACTGTATTAAATTGTATTACAGTTGGATAGAACATTTAAAAGGAATTTTTAACATCATGAAAATTAGTTCCAATTCAGTTTGATGAATTTTTTTTTTTAAACTTACTGAGCAGCCCATTGTCCCAAATACATCTTTTACATGTTGGTTGAGAAGAATCTATGAAAATAAGTTAAAATGTTGTTAGTGTAAGCTCCAGGCTTTAACTTAAAACAGTGGTAAATAGTCGTCACAACTCTTTAAATTATTTAAATTAATAATTCATTTTTAAATTACAATGTAAAGTATTCTTACCTTGTATGAACTATTATGTAGTATTTTGTGTGCATCGTCTATGCTTTCCTTCAAGAGATTCCTCTCTGTGTTAAGTCTTTTTGATTTAATGCTGATTACAAAAGTTAGGACTAATAACAAGAAAGTTCTCATGGCTTTAGTCCTATTGATTCCTATTGAGGTATCCAAATGAGATGCAGGTCAACCTACTTATAGTCCTGTGAGAGGATGTCTTCTGGGGACTTTAAAGATCGGTCGATTACTTGTCCCAAAAAAAAAAAAAAACTCAGAGAATTGTAAAAGTGTGAAGAAAGAAGAAAATCCCCTTAAGATGGATAGGAAGATAATATTAGTTAATGGGTGGTTGACAAAAAGTTTGACATTGTGTTTGAAGACAAAGGAGAATACTGAAATCATGTATTACATGTTTAATATGAATATAAGTTACAGTTGTGCTCAAAAGTTTGCATACCCTGGCAGAAATTGTGAAATTTTGGCACTGATTTTGAAAATATGACTGATCATGCAAAAAAACTTTTATTTTTCTTTTATTTACGGATAGTGATCATATGAAGCCATTTATTATCACATAGTTGTTTGGCTCCTTTTTAAATCATAAAGATAACAGAAATCACCCAAATGGCCCTGATCAAAAGTTTACATACCCTTGAATGTTTGGCCTTGTTACGGACACACAAGGTGACACACACAGGTTTGAATGGAAATTAAAGGCTCATTTCCCACACCTGTGGCTTTTTAAATTGCAATTAGTGTCTGTGCATAAATAGTCAATGAGTTTGTTAGCTCTCACGTGGATGCACTGAGCAGGCTAGATACTGAGCCATGGGGAGCAGAAAAGAACTGTCAAAAGACCTGCGTAACAAGGTAATGAAACTTTATAAAGATGGAAAAGGATATAAAAAGATATCCAAAGCCTTGAAAATGCCAGTCAGCACTGTCCAATCACTTATTAAGAAGTGGAAAATTCGGGGATCTTTTGATACCAAGTCAAGGTCAGTTAGATCAGTTAGATTTCAGCCACAACTGCCAGAAGAATTGTTCGGGATACAAAGAAAAACCCACAGGTAACCTCAGGAGAAATACAGGCTGCTCTGGAAAAAGACGGTGTGGTTGTTTCAAGGAGCACAATACGATGATACTTGAACAAAAATGAGCTGCATGGTCGAGTTGCCAGAAAGAAGCCAGTGCCACAAAAAAACCCGGTTACAAAATGCCCGACAACACCTTGACACGCCTCACAGCTTCTGGCACACTGTAATTTGGAGTGACGAGACCAAAGTAGAGCTTTATGGTCACAACCATAAGCGCTATGTTTCGAGAGGGGTCAACAAGGCCTATAGTGAAAAGAATACCATCCCCACTGTGAAGAATGGTGGTGGCTCACTATTGTTTTGGGGGTGTGTGAGCTCTAAAGGCATGGGGAATCTTGTGAAAATTGATGGCAAGATGAATGCAGCATGTTATCAGAAAATACATGCAGACAATTTGCATTCTTCTGCACGAAAGCTGCGCATGGGACGCTCTTGGACTTTCCAGCACGACAATGACCCCTAAGCACAAGGCCAATTTGACCCTCCAGTGGTTACAGCAGAAAAAGGTGAAGGTTCTGGAGTGGCCATCACAGTCTCCTGACCTTAATATCATCGAGCCACTCTGGGGAGATCTCAAATGTGTGATTCATGCAAGACGACCAAAGACTTTGCATGACCTGGAGGCATTTTGCTAAGACGAATGAGCAGCTATACCACCTGCAAGAATTTGGGGCCTCATAGACAACTATTACAAAAGACTGCACGCTGTCATTGATGCTAAAGGGGGCAATACACAGTATTAAGAACTAAGGGTATGCAGACTTTTGAACAGGGGTCATTTCATTTTTTTTCTTTGTTGTCATGTTTTGTTTTATGATTGTGCCATTCTGTTATAACCTACAGTTGAATATGAATCCCATAAGAAATAAAAGAAATGTGTTTTGCCTGCTCACTCATGTTTTCTTTAAAAATGGTACATATATTACCAATTCTCCAAGGGTATGCAAACTTTTGAGCACAACTGTTGAATATAAGTTATATACCTGCTGACAGAAGAACCCTGGCTGCAGAGTGTTAGTCCTTAATGCACTAATTCAATCTCAGATTGTTTTTGCCATGCATCATCGCTCATCGTCTATTTAAGCTGTTTTTCACATCCCTTATAACTTTCTTTCATTTTGCTATAATTAAGTACTTCTGTAGGTGCTGTGACAGTGGTAAGTTAGGGTTTGCATTAGGAAGACAATACGAAACCACAACAGGTGACTGAACTCAACTGAACTATGCACCAAATGTTGTATCACACTGTACCAATAAAAAGCCCAGTGCAAAATGTGATTATGTACCCTTATCTAGGTCACATTTAGCTCTTCCAGAAAGTAAAATGAGTTTGAGTGTGTCATTTTCATTAGAGCATTTATTTATCAGATAAATATAATCAAAAGGACTCAATTACAGAAGTTAATGCATTATGAACTAACAATAGTATTTTCATACATTAACATTAACCAAGATTAACAAATACTGTTTTAAAATATTGTTCATTGTTAGTTCATGATACCTAATGGCAATGCAAACTAATGTTAACAAATGGAACCTTATTGTAAAGTGTTAACCTTACTACTACTAATATTAAAGGGGTCATGTCATGAGAAAAGTGTATTTTCCTTAGTAGAGTTTTTAATGTAGTATTCAAACTTTGTGAAACTCCCCAATTCAAAGAGGACATTTATTTGAAACTTTTTGAAGTTGCTTGTGGGTGCTGTAAGCGATGCTAGATGTTCATGACAACACTTATTGACCGATGGCATCACAAGAACGCATACAGTCCCAAGACCTTCACTAGCGATTAAGCACTTCACATTTTAAAAAAACAAAATCGGAATACACATCAAATTTTGAGTGGCCGTCAATGGAGAAAGATGCTTTTTCCAACCATATGGTGTAGTTTCCACATTTCCAAGCAGGGGCTTATGGGGTCATGCTAACCAGCCAAATCTTTACCCCTTGGGCAGCACCATCCTTTGGTTGCTCTTGTTTTGAGGATGGCTAATCATAACTTGGGTCATTTAAAGTTAAATCTCTTAAAGGTACAGTAGCCGTCTGTTTAATTTTTATAGCTCAGAGAGATGGTGGAAATGTAGTTTGTAAAACTAAATGACGACTGTTTTCATTGCCTTTTTTTTTTTACTTAAAGTTTTTTTGAACTTGTACTTCAGAGGGGAAAATAAAATAGAGATGATGCCTTTAAAGTTTTTAATTTTGAAAAAAATCTAGTAATCATCAAATTGATCTTTTATCTGCAGGGGGTGCTATCTGTCTACTATCAAGCTACATTATCAGTTTGGCTCAAACTTATAGTTGAAAGTTTAAAGCATAAACATGAAGTTTATTTTACAAATTACTCTTGGAATTTTGAATTAAGTTTATTATTTAAAGGAAAACTGAAACACAAGTGTAATGCTAGATTAAAAAAGTTTAGCAAATAACCTAACATCACTTAACTTCCCATTTTAAACTTTGAGAGATTTAATTCCCAGAATAAGTTTCCAGGCTACTTCAAAACTGGAGTTTCTGTAAATCCATTTTATGTTAATCCATGGTAACAAAAGGGGATTAAACATGCATTTACATTTATTTACTGTGAACGTATTTATTTTGCAGAAGCTTTTATCCACAGCAACTTAAAAGTGAGGAATAGCCAACCCAATCTCATGAAAATTAGTACATAATTTACCAGTTGGCTATTTCATATGGTCTCTCACGATTTTGTTAGCATAAACTCGAACGACTTCATCACGTGCAAATTCCCGGATGTGTAATGCGGAATTAAGAGCGAGTTCCACGCAGGAGGCGTTAAGGACATACTTATTAATATTATGCCCTTACCCAAACCCCTTATCTAAACTTAACCAATCAGTAGAGTGTGTAAACATGATAGGAAGCTGTTGTGTGTGACAGAAGCAAGTAATTGTCATGTATTAAATGGAAACGATGTCCAGTGACGTCATTGGCTGTAGTGAAAGTCGTATGAATTCAAACGAGTGCAGTCATACGAATTAGCCAAATTTAGAAAAGTCGTAAAAATTCTGACGATTTCGCCATGAGAGTATGTTAATCATTATTTATCATTATTTTATATTTTAAGGTGGGGGGGTGCTGGGTGGAATAATAGTGTTCAAAACAGTTTTACTATGAATGCAAACTTAAATACAATAAAAAAAGACACTCTATTGTGTACCTTCATTTACTATTACTATTATTTTCAATGGCCTTGGAAAATGAAGCAATGTGATGATAATTTTACATGGTTGCAAAAAGAAGTCCTTTAATTTACTTGATGAACTTTCACCTTTTGCTGACCCTTTATGCTTCGCAGAGCTAATGTGTGCTTCTAAATCACTTGCACCTTTATTAGCAACTGACACATAAGTGCCAGCTTTACATGTCATACATTCTGCATCCCACGGATCTCGACCTGGACGAAAGCATGGGAATTTTTTGTGCAAATCTTCTGTAAATTTGCACTTTCGTTTGGGCATTGTTTCCACTCAGCTGTCATTTGCTGCTACTGTCAAGCAACTGTTTGATGCCGAACACAACAGCGCTTCGCGTGTTCGCGGAGAGATTGACAGGCAGGAATTTGGCCAATAGTTGCTGCAAGCCTCTTATAATCGACCAATTGGTGTGCGAGAAGGCGGGACTTACGAAGAGGGGTTAAAGCAATGCAAATATGCACGCACACACAATTAAGTATTAGACCAGATGCACATCATAATGCAACTAAAGCTGAATCCCGGACATTTTCACAAATTTAGAAATCCAACGCTTTTTTAAGGTCCGAAAAAGAGGACATGTCCGGGAAAAAGAGGACGTATGGTCACCCTAACTGGCATCAACAACGTTAGATGTGCTGCAAGAGAAAGCTTCAAAGTTTGCCAGAATAGTTCAAAGCACTACGTTAGTTAAGAAATAAAAAGTAGTTAAGAGAACTTGGTAAAGATGGTCAGGTGTACAAATGGAAGAGCTGTCTCATCAGGCATTTCTTAAAAGAGAAACTGTAATCTTTAATATAATCTCATAGAACGTGTCATTCTGATCAAATGAAATGATTTGGAGGTAAATTGGCCTTGACACACAAGACATGGGAAAAACTAAAGATCTTATCATTAAAAATGTATGTCAGAAGACATGCATGTGCTACATGCAGTCGTAATAAATAACAGAAGCCATTTTATTACCATTAAAAAACAACATTTTGATCTACTCCCGTGAGAAGTGTGTTAGTTGGAAAAATAAATAACTGTCATAAATCTAATAACTGTCGATGCAAATCGTGTTTCAGCAGATTCTACGCAGATGTGTAATACAGCTCTTGCTCACATGTGGCTTTGCATTGCGATTTTATCTCTGTTTCAAGAAATGCACTGTGCAGTTTCCTGTGTGCTCAAAGTTTTCTGTTGGCTTTGCTCTCAGCCTAATAACCATTAACATAACTGGTAATGTTTATTTATTTAATGTAAAACACCTCTTTATCTAAAGCACCCATGATTACAATTCAAAGATAAGGTTAAAGTAATTAAAAAATGAGATGAGATCCCAAACTTTTTTCCTAGAAGAAGGATTTAATGAAATTATAACAAAGAAAAAAAGTTTAAATTAATATACAAAGACAAAAGGTATTTGGACACTTTCTAGTCCTCAAACTTAGTGAAATATGTCCATGGTTAATGTGTTGATCCACCTGAACACCGACTTCATACAGTACATTCACAAAAATGACCTTGGCACCAGTTGGTTATAAGCACTTGGTTAAATTCTCTTTGGAAAAGATAATGACACACATTCATTTTTAAGTGTCCAAATAGTTTTCAGGGCCACTGTAATACATATGACTTAATATGAATTGTTTTTCAGAACTAGGTAGTGGGGACAAACTGGTGGTTAGTTTTCTTGACTACACAGTGCTCTCTGGTGGAGCCCTTGAAGAGGTGCTGTGCTTATTGTAGCTTCAGTTAGCCTAGTGCTTGAGGTAGGTCAATGCCTGAAAAATGCTCTCAGACTTCGCTGCAATTGGTTGAACTGCTAAAAGCACAAATACCTGATTGGATCACCTAAGTAAAAAGCAAAACCTTTGAACAGCCATTGGATCTACATCTTCCATCTAAAAAGTAGTGTAAATAAAGAAATTTACGTGGATTGTTTATCCGGCTCCCGCTTCCTCCTTCCTACTTGAACAAGTGACTTATCACAGTAAGTTAACAGAGTAGGGATGCATCGAAATGTTGGCCAAAAATCTGAACAGAAATGTTATTTTAATAGAAACTTAGACATGGATAAAGCTGCATGTACGTGAAATGATCCAGGCTTAATCAGAATGAATATAAATGCGGTCTAAAAATGATGATGTCTAGCCAGAAAAGAGCTCATGTTTACAGTTTAGACACATATTGAGTGAAAACAGTATCAAAACATCCCACACAAAGAAAGCATATAATTTATAGGAGACATAAAATGTAAATAAGTGTAATGTTGTTATGCATTATGGTGGTATTAATGTTTGAATAGACTTTGCTCATATGAAAAAAATTCTTCCAAAGCCCTAATAGCTAAACGCTGTCTCACCTTGTTTTGTGTGAACCCTTGGAATTTCTAACTGACTTGATCCTAATGAGGTCTGTTAGATTTATATTAAACAAGTCCAAGTGATTTATAAATGAGCAATAGTACTTTAAAATCCATTCTAAATGTAACTTATAGCCAGTATAAAGACCAAAGGACTGGAGTAATATGCTCTGATTTTTTGGTTCGGGTCAGAATCCTGGCAACAGCATTCTGAATGAGCAGCAGGTGTCTAATGGTCTTTTTGGGAAGGCCGGTGAGGAGTCCACCCTACTGGTGACGAATACATGAACAAGTTTCTCTAAGTCTTGACTGGACAAATGTCATGTCTTGACAAAACATCACATTTTCACTATATTTTTTAGATGATATTAGTCTGATTTAGTTATTGCTTTGATGTGACAACTGAAACTAAGGTCAAACTCCAGAACGACTCCAAGATTCCTATAGTGGACAGTCTTTAAGGAGGACACGGGAGGCAGGTTGCTCTACTCACAGGTAAGGTCCTTTTAAATAACCACACTGATCTCAGCTTCACAATAATCACTTCTCGACTTCACAATAATAAACTCTCAACTTCACAATAATAAACTCTCGGCTTCACAATATGATCTCTGGGACCCAGGCTCTCTCTCTCGTCTACTTGCGGTGTGGCTCTTTAATGCCGCTCTCCCCGTGCTCACTGAAATTAGAGACAGGTGTTAGACATAATTTAGCTCAGGTGTAAGCGCCCTTACCGCTTTCTCTCTCTCCAGAGAGATGCTTGACCACGCCCCCACTGCCACAATTCCTTACTTATTTTTTTTTTCTGTAGACCCTTGGAGACAAGGTATGTGTCCACCTTGGGAATTTCACCTTTGTTGCCAAATACAATACAAAGTTTGAGAAGGAAGTCTGCCTAGCTGTACCCAGTTCCAAACTGAAAGCATGAAGTCTGTCTTTATAGATCTTATAATGGACTTCAGTTTGTGTTTCTTAGCATAGCTTAAAGGGATAGTTTACCCAAAAATGAAAATTCTCTCATCCTCTCTCAGGTGTCTCACTCACTCATCCTTATGCCATCCCAGATGTGTATGACATTTTTTCTTCTGCAGAACACAAACAAATTCAGCTTCAGCTCTGTTGGTCCATTCAAAGCAAGATAATGGTGGCCAGAACTTTGACGATCTGAAAAGCACATAAAGGCAGCATGAAAGTAATCCATATGACTTCAGTGGTTAAATCCATATTCTTTAGCAGCAAAATAATAGGTGTGGGTGAGAAACAAATCAATATTCAGTCCTTTTTTTACTATAAATCTACACTTTCACCAGCCCCTCCTATGCGCATTCACGAGAGGACCGAGTTCTTCATCTTCTGTTATTGAGTGATTTGCTTTCTTTGTGCATATTGCCACATACTGGGCTGGGAGAAGAAAAAAGGGAGGGATAAAGCAACGGAAAAGAATAAACAAATCATCTTTGCACAACAGCCCAGTAGGTGGTGATATGAACGAAGAATGCAAATCAACCAAATATAGAAGAAGATCAATTCTGGAGAACGTGCATAGGAGGGCTGTTTGAAAACAGATTTATGGATTTAACCACTGGAGTATGGATTACTGTTATGCTGCCTTTATGTGTCCAAAGACATGTAACCAGTGTCTGGTGGGACCATGATTCAACCTTTGTACTAATTATTTCAACTTTTACATTAGAAAGTAATGTTAAATTATACTGGTTTTCTGTAAAACACAGTAAAACATTCTCCATTCACTCTCCATTCATATACTGAACTATTTTTTTTTTTTTTTTACCCCTAAAAGGGCAATGGATCCCCTGAAATACAAACGTTCTGTGTCAGATTATGAAAAATGTAAACATTTTATCCCTAAATTTTTAACATAAACATAATACAATTCCTAGCAACAATCATTTAAGCAGAGAATGTCCCTCGAAATATAGTTTACATGTAAAAGATATCAGCGTTTTTCTTATGACATGCTACCATGTCACATTTAGATAAAGATTGTGAGTTGATGCCAGAGATTTTATAAAAAGTCACATGGCCTCAGTATTTGCAGGGACCCCCTTTTCAATCATTTTCACAGACATGTGGCCCACTTGCTCAGAGTTCCTTTCCTCAGCTTCTCAAATGTTTGTATCTACCAGGATACAAAAAACCTTTTAGGTTAACATTCATGTATTCTGACATGCTAAATAAGATTCACCTTCTTACATGATTCAGATGAGAAATTGGAAACAACAATACATACAGTAGCCTACTTGACACATTAAAGGAAAGCAAACAATATATTTACTGACCTCTTAGGGTTGCATAGGGCTTTTGTTACTCTCTGAAATTATAGTTTTTAATTCTTCCAAATACTAATATGGAGAAATTATTTAAAACACAAAAAATTAAGCAATAAACAATGTAATAAAAAGTATTAACGAGTGTGCTGGAATGTCCACAGCTTTCAAAAATGTCATGACCTTGAACCACTGCTATCATTTTAGAGGGTAATACATATTTTAACAACTGCCACCTGGTGGGCATTTTTGTTTGTCATGGGAAAGCAGGCACACACAGAGTGTAAAAAGATAAACTGTCAATTGGAAAAGTAAATTAACATTTTTCGCATGAGTCATATCTTAGTGTATGTGTTAAGGGCCTCTCACGGTAAGCTGTTTTTCTCCCTCGTGTGACAACCCAAATGCAGAGAAGCAACGCAGTGGTAGAACCTGGGGTTGCAATTTCCTCCATTTCTCATATCAACACACAATCTCTGTTATGTACGCAGAAATGCACAGTATGTCAACCATATACTCCAGTGACTGGGGCGACTCACTCTTCCGTTGACATTGCCCACAAAGTCTGCTGGAGAAATTAAACTGGGGTAGTTCTTCTGGCATGGATGAGTGCTATTATTCCTTTTTAAATGGAAGGATAATATGCAAGGATAAAATGGCATGGATTTCACAAACAAACTCACTAAATATCAATATAAAAAATGTGCTATGAAGGCTACTGACTTCATCAAATCTCCATGACAGGTATGGAAGCTTTATGGTTTCGACAAAACCATACTCATGAGACTGATGCACTGAACGAAGCAAACCTGATTAAAAAATAAATAAAAATAATATACAGTACAACTATACAGTAACTGTAACATTACTATAAGTTGCTCTAGTTGGGAAGCATCCGCTAAGCACATACATTTAAATCCTTACATTCTATTGCATATATGGACATAAAATTCAAAGCCATAAAAAACTCAGTAGGGTAAATTCCACAGAATAGAGACAGTGGGCTGAAAACAGCTATGCCTCTTTTTTTCAACTGATGGTGTCAAGACAAGACAAGTGGTAGAAATGTAGAGTCATCACACTGATCACCTGAAATGAGTCAGTGCTCTTTCCTATTGTCATATGAGGCACACAAATGTGCAATTTTGCAACATAAAAATATGTCGGTTTATGTGAAATATACAATTTTCACATTAGGCAATTACCTATTTAACAACTATTTACATAAGGGATCATTTACAGTGAGCCGGTCATATAAATTTTAACCTAAAATCTAAAGGTTCATAAAAAAAAGATAGTCCATGGACACAAAGGCATCAACTACCTGCCAACATGTTTAGTTTCTAGCTGCCGCTCAACGGAAAGATTTCTAGTTTTTTTTATTTCTATTTTATTTTTTTTGAAAACTCTTCATAATTTCATAATTTCTTCTCTAATGTGTACCTAATCTGATCTGTACCTAATGTTCATTAACTTTATATCATTTTTTACAATGCAAATCACTTAATGAACAACATATGCAAAAAAAAAAAAAAAAAAGATTGAAATGATGATGATTGAAATACTCCTTATTAACATTTATTTGAAGCTACAGTATTTTTAAGAAATCTCTTCCTCATCACTTTGCACTTTGTGTATAATAAATCACTTTTACATATTTATTGTGTTGATCTGTAGTTGGCCATTGCACAAAAAATAATTATTAATATTTAAAAAATATATTTTTATGTTACTTCCACCATATCCATAAGCCATCTTTGGGCATAACAAATCATTAAAATTCTTAAAATTCCACAGAACAAGTGTCCTAAATATAAAAGAAACAATCTTTATCTATATTATCTACATTAATATAATCTCTCTCTCTCTCTCTCTCTCTCTCTCTATATATATATATGTATATATATATAGATAACACTACATGCGCTCATGAGAAAAATATGTTTCAAAGGTCAATGATTACACTATGATGAGTCATTATTAATTGGAGTTTCTAAATTTGCAGTTAATTGTAAGTGGATGTCGTTGACATTTCTTGTGGAGGTGGGGCCTGATTGAATAATTCTTACTGCATCATCACTGGATTTCCCTCAGTGGGGTCATACTGTAATAGCTTACAAGCCTACCTCTTCCTGATCAGCTATTTTTTGAGCTGCTATTAGTCCCTCAAAGACACAAGTACAGTATTGAGTGCTTCTAGTAGTGATGAATTGGATCGCTTGCCTGCATATGACAGATACACAGAATCATTGCCACCAATATAGCCAGACAATGTGAAGCAGTGTGTTTCAGGCCAAGATTAGATCTTGGGGGGTGGTGGGTGAGCAGGCCGGACAGTTCCCCTGGCCTGAGTTGGGTGGTGGGTGTATGTGGAGGCGAGAGCATGGTCAAGTGTTTGTCTGGGGAGAGAGGATGTGGTAACGGTTTAAACCTGAGATGAACTGCTGGTAATTGCTGTTTCTTTGTTCACAGTGAGGGAAATAAAAGGGGCCAGACCTCAGAGTGAGAAAGGGAGAGCCCAGCTGAAGCTTCGAGTGTGCTGGCAGCTGCCAGTCCCACTAAATATAGCGTCTGAGTGGGTATAAGAAGCTTTACCGTTATACAGTCAAGCGAACATGTTTGTGAAGAATAAAATTACCTTTGAGCTGGATTTGCCGTCTCCTGCTTCCTCGTTCCTCGAACTTGTTACAATGTCCTATTATTTTTTCTTATTTTTTTTGTATGTATATTTATATTCTTACCTTGTTTTGTGTCTCACTCTAATGTTCTGTGTGCACTTGCTTGTTTCTCCTATCACCAAAAAAATCCCTTATGTATGTGAGCACACTTGGAAATAAAGCTCATTCTGATTCTGAATATTTGAATCAGAAAAAGATTGACAGTTCTGAAATAAAGTAAAACAAATATTAAAAAATATGAGACCAAATAGTGTGTAAAGCACAAATTTTTGTAATGTAACACTGTACAACTGCGACGACAGCGGATAAAGTTTCATGCAGTGTATCTTTTGAGCTCATTATGATGGTTTGACAAAGCCAGTATACTGTTATTCTACATATATAGGGTTAAGATTTTTTTCTAAAATACTGTCTGTCTGTTTGCCCGTAGCAATACCCTAGCGGCAACCCAGAACACAACAGATAGAACCTTTAAGTGTCTAGCCAACATCCAAGGTTTTGGCAAAGGGTTGATGAACTTGCCTTTTCTAGTTGTGCTATTGAAATCCTTATGGCGGTCTTGTGAATGTAAGAGGGAAAATGGAGAAATACTTATGAAATGTCAGATGTGTTGAGACCATTTAGCAATATGATTGGCTAATTGCCCGACCATAATGTTTGCAACTGCAAATCAGTCAAAATGGTGGAAATTGATGAGTTCCCTATCTGTCACTCACTCGACGTTGTGTTGATGTAGTGACACTAGGGGTCACTCTTGGGAGCCCGAGACACCTTTGGTCTTTGATAAAAGGCCAATGAAAATTGGCGAGTGGTATTTGCATGCCACTCCCCCGGACATACGGGTATAAAAGGAGCTGGTATTCAACCACTCATTCAGATTTTCTCTTCGGACATGCTCACTGAGCTGAATTCCCATGACTATTCATTCACCTCTGCTGGATCTGACGGCGCATTTCAGCGGCTTCTCCCTCCTCTGCACTGGTGCACTGCAGAGAATACCCCTGGGTGCTTCAGCAGAAATAAGAGTATATTTCTCTAAAAGCGTATATTTCTCTAAAAGAGCGGCACACACAGAACATCTTTTTAAATACACGTCTTTTTAAAATGCCTATCCTTGTGTGTTATTCCTGGTTGCGCTTGTTATCTCTCGCCTTCTGACGGTCACGATCACTGTCTTTCGTGTCTGGGCACTGCTCACGCAGAGACAGCGTACGTGGATGGTCCTGTACTCATTGCGAGGACATGTCCATGGCAATGATGCGGTCGCGCCTCACCTTCGTAAGAAAGCAAGCCACCCCAGAGGCTCCCCGCCTCGGTCCTTTTACCCACGGGTATGAGGCAAGTGCAGCTAGCACTGGGGGCGATTTGGGGACCCCAATGGGACCGCCTCTGCCGAGTATCCACCCGCGGACCTCCCATTCCCCAGCACGCTCGTCGGGCTTCTGGATGAGTCCACCGGCTCGTCTCACGGCGAGTTCGACCTCTTATTCGGAGCTCGCGAAAGTGATGAGCTCTCGAGCGCAGCATCTGAGAGCGGGCTCGTCCAGTCGGACGCGGAAGCCTCAGCTGGGCTCCTCCCTTTGGGGACGATTGCCCAGTCACAGGCTGATGCGGAGATGACGACATGCTTTCTCGGGCAGTCACGAGTGTCGGCTAGAGTGGAACTCTCCGCTCTTCCCTGAACCCTCGCGGCTCGATGATTGGTTCCTGGGCTCGTGGCGCCGCTCAAAGCCATGCCCCTGCCCCCGTTCCTTTCTTCCCGGAAGTGCATGAAGAGCTGACAAGGTCGTGGGAGGCACTTTTTTACTGCCCGGTTCCGATCTTTTCAGCTTCCCCGCCCTCAATACCCTCAATGGTGGGGCGGCCAAGGGCTATTCGGCAATCCCCCGGTGGATAAAGGCACTCGCGGTGCACCTATGCCCACAGAGCGCCACCACCTGGCGTGGATGCCCAAAGCCCCCGTCCAAGGCCTGTAGGTTTACGTCGTCTCTGATGGCCAAGGCCTACGATGTCGCTGAACAAGCCGCCTCCGCCCTGCACGCCATGGCTCTCCTGCATGTCCGCCAAGGCGCTAAAGGAACTGCTTGAGGGTAGTTCCGCTGGCCTATTCGGCGACACCGTCAAGGACTTTGCCCAGCAGTTCTCAACGGTGGAGCAGCAGACGGAGCAAATACCACTCGCCAATTTTCATTGGCCTTTTATCAAAGACCAGAGGTGTCTCGGGCTCCCAAGAGTGACACCTAGTGTCACTACATCGACACAACATCTCGTTCCCTCCATCAGGGAACGGAGGTTACGCAAGTAACCATGACGTTAACAACTCTACTGGAATTCCCATTTTCAGTCACGTCTAAATTAATTTAAATGAACTTTAAAGGGTCATGAAACCCCCTGTTTCAGCAGCATAGCTCAGTTTCACCACAGTTTTGAAAAATTGAGAAAAGTGGGCTTGGTAAGCAGCGGAGTGAGGGGAAGGAGGGAACAATGACACCAACTGTCATATCTCATCCAGTCAGTTTTAACTTTTAAGACAGTTCAAATCTGCAACGTTGATTAAGAAGTATAAGTGGTTTGATCGTTAACACACTCACTGTAAGGGTTTTTATGATGCTACTGCTTCGTGTCAGATTGTGTCTTGCAAAATGAGCTCCAATCGGTCCAGCTGTTTGTACACATGCATTTCAAAAGTGAGCTTGTCACTGTCAGCTTTGCAGTGGAAAATATGCAGCTCTCTCGGACTGTTGAATCATGCAACCAACGCTTCTGACTGGCTAAGAAAGCACCTGTCTCATGAATAATATTGAGTGAAACCAATAACTTGTATGTGCTCAAATCTAGTGTAAATCTCACACATACACATCACACCTACGTAACATTTTCTCAGCATTAATTTTAAACAAGGCAGGAAATAACGGCCCAAAAAATCTCTAAATTAACCTCTTTCCCCCTGAAATTAAAATGAATGCTTACTATCACTGTCTTACATAATGGGCAATGCATACAAATCTGTTCACATTTAGAAATGTTTCATAACCCTTTAAATGACTGGAAAAGTGAGCCAATTTTAAGTGAGCGCTAATCTCTGTTACTGTAATGGTGTACCTGCTTGCCTGCACTCTTCATGACATCTGCAGTGTTTACCAAGGATTTGTTTATTAATGGTGCAAACAGGTGAGTATCAATGATTATAGCTAATAGTGACTAAGAAAAGAAACATAAAATTAGCTTGTTGCTCTTTTATTGTAGCTATCAGTTTTGAAGCATTGTTTAACATGCATAATTTGAAGAGACTTTCATGGAACTTGGTTTAAAATAATAACATGTTAATAAACTTTTAAAAATATTATAATATTGGTTGCTTGTTGATAGTTTAAGGGTAATTTGTAAACATCAGATGAAACTGGAGCATGCATTTACGTTGGACTAAAAAATCCAAACCTCATTTCTGAAGTCCACACCACTCTGCATAACATGTGGTAATACTAACCTAAAATTTGGTGTTTTAATGTAAAGTTTGGTAAAATTCTCAAGGTGCTGTATTTCATGGGTCTAAACATTACTGAGATTAAGAGGCAAACAAGAGAGTCTTGCAAAGTCTAGCTTCTATGTTCACAAATTATGCAAATATTTTGCTATATGTTCCTTGGACCCTATATCCATCAAATGCAAATCAAAAACATATAGACTTTGCTATGAAGGGTATGTTTTATGCATTAAACTAATACTAATAAACTATATGCTTGTGTATATATACAGTATATATACAGAGCTGTAAATTGATTACAGTTTTTAGTCTAATTAATTCCATGACATGCCAATAAATTAATTGAATTTATCGCATTTAATCACATATATAAAAAAATTGTGTAAGGGTCATTTTTAACATCAGATGAAACTAGAACTAAATATTTGCTAAGAAAGGCGCCCAAATAAAGATAATTAAATAATTCAATATAAATTTTATATATATATATTATATATACGTTTTGCTATTGAGTTCGTCAGTCTGCCTTGTTCTCACAGGACGTGTTCTTTCATTCCATCCAATTATTCTAGAAGAGTATCCCAACTTGTTTTTTCAACATGATTTTACTATGGCATAAACTGGAAAAGTTAATGACAACAATTACTAAAAAAATTTAACTGCTCTTCTTTTAATTACCATTTACTTATTTATTATTTTAATATCTTAATGACTGTCTCCAGCTTTAGTTACTCAAACAGAGAAAGGGCATTAATAGGACTTCATGAAAAAAACTTGGGCATCTATACATGACACAATAGCACACAATACAAGGATGTTTCTTTCCCTGTGGGCAGCAACATGTTTAATATAACCCCAGTATTTTCCCCTTTAAAAATTTTTATGTGAAACTTACATCATGGTGTGAGTGGGTACATGTGGTAAAATCTTCCTGCTGTAAGACATATATAAAGGCTAGAGTGCAGATCATTATCTCTAGAAAGCAACCCTCTGAAAGACAACATGAAAGTATTTATTCTTCTCGTCACGCTGCTAGCACTTAGTGGTGCAAATAGAACCATCTTCTCTGAAATTCTAAGCAATCTTCAAAAATGCAAATTGGATCTTAATTCGGTAAGTAGGTTTACACAAAAAGTTATTTTTGCATAATAGCAAGGTACATCGGATGGATTGGAAGTTGTTAGCCACATTTATCATACTTTTTCGAGTTATAAAGATAATTAAACACCAAGCCTTAAGGGAGGAATATTTTATAGTTTTGAACTTATGGGAAAATACAGAATTGTAAAAGTGAATTAGTATTTCTGATAGGTGGTGTTTCCACACATTCACTGATATTAATTGTCTTTGTATCAATATTTAGATATCCAGCCATCATCTAGAATTTCAGTCAGCATCTCGAGAGATGACGGAACATCCGGTGAGTATTTTGTGCTATTCCCTCCATTGAAACAACTCTTTAAATCTTAATAAAAGTTTGATTAAATGTATTCTTTTTTTATTTTATTTTTAATTTTTTTACGATATTTCAACCACAGTGTGAGTGTGAGGTGACATTTGTAAAAGGCCTGAAAGAAGCTCTGGAGGAAGTTAACAGTTCATCCCAAAATGACTATTTGAGCAACATTATGGATATTCTGGATAATCTTAAACCTAACAACATGGTGAGACATTTGCCTCCAAATATTATACTTTTAATATTTTACTTTTTTCTCAGCATATCAAGATTTAGACCAACCGTTGGGCTGTGATGTTTAATCCCACATCACACTTGAAAGAGTTTAGGACAGCCAAAAGTCCTAAAGACACACTTTGATGCTCTTTGTGCATATTCTCATTTAAAACGGCATCAGTAATTTTTTTACATCTCTGTTCAATTAAAGAAAAAAATTCTGGGCCTGAAAGAGAATGCAGACTACAGCTTAAAAAGATGGACCAAGCAGTCCTTTATAATCAGATAGGTTTAACTTTCACTAACGTATATGTTTTTTTTTTCCTTTTGACTTTTCTAGACTGAGCTCAAAACCACATGTAATTTGAAAACTCATACTATAACAAGATCAACAAGAAGCAGCATTAAACACAAAATCCACCAGACCTTGATTCAGCCCAGCATTAATTTCATCAGAGCGTGGAACAATTTGAACTGTAAAAAGAAGAGCCAAATTGAAAGGCAATGATGCATAGTGATGAAATCGACATCCTATTATGGAGATGTTATGTGAATGACATGTATTTATTTAAATGAGATGATGGTTGTTGTTGTAATTTATTTATTTATAGATTTATTTATTAAGCTATTTATTTAATTTAAATGACCAGTAAATGTAGGATATTGTGTTGTTTGCCATGCTCTCTATTCCTGCACATGTTTGTGCAATGCAATGGATGAGAGTCTGGACTAAGTTAAAGTTATTATCATCACTGGAAGAAAAATGATCAATGCTATACTTCATTTTAAAGGTTATGACTTGTATTGTAACAATACAAATATCATGTTACATTTGGAATGGTCCATAATTTTTTGTACGTTAAATTTTATTCTGAATAAATAATATATTTTGAAGACAATGTTTTTTTCTGCTTCATTTTGACTTGCTTTGCATCCGATTCAGCAAAATGGGTTTCATATCATTCAGCGCATGATAGTTATATGTACTAGACACCAGCCACGGGCCATGTATTTTAAGTCTAGGCCTTCAGTGCGATTCATGCCATTAAGAAAACACAGTTTCACAGTGAATAAGCCTGTCATGTGTATTTTGTTGATTCATGTTTTTCATGTCTTTTATTTAGAAAAATTTAGTTCCTGTTTCATGTCATGTGTTCCTGGTCATGTGATGTACTGTTTTCCCTCCATGTTCATGTGTCTTGTTTTCATTGGTTCATCGTTTGATTATCTTGTTTAGATTTCTGTTTGTTCATTATTTTATGTTCTCCCATGTCCATGTATTTAAGCCCTCATGTTTTCCCATTGTGCTTTGTCAGGTATTGTGAATATAACGTTGTCAGTTTATGTCAAGTCAAGTTTTAAGTCAAGTCAAGTCAAGTTTTAAGTCAAGTCAAGTTCATGTTTATGTTTCACATTTGTAATTAAGGTTTCTTTGGATATCACATTTGTCAATAAAATTGCACTGGGGTTCTTCACGTCATCATCTTCGTCATTGCCAGCAGCCACTCGTTATAGAATACCTGACTGCAAATGATCCCAGCAATATAGCTCATACGCCTACGTCAGGGGAATCGTCCCCTGGAGGATTATGTTGAGGACTTCTGCGCTTCTAGCGCCATCTTTTGCTCCAGATCCTGAGCCTGCTCCATGCCACGTCTCAGCAACGCCTCAGCCTGCTCCATGCCAATTCACAGCAACGCCTTAGCCAGCTCCATGCCACGTCACAGCCACACCTGAGCCTGCTCCATGCCACATCACAGCCACGCCTAAGTCTGCTCCACACCTTGTCATAGCCACATCTGAGCTATTAGACCTGGAGTTGGTTCCTGTCCTTGTACCCACCCTTAGTTCTCCTGAGCAGGCAAGGGGAACTTTCAACCCTCCGACCCCGCCTGGACCCTCCGAGCCCTGGACTCCGCCTTGGCCTGTCGGTCCCTCGACATCGCCTCGGCTCTGCGTTCCCTCAGATCCACTGCGGTCCTTCAGCCTGTCGGCTATGCCGGGGTCCCTCATCCCTCCGGCTCCTCCTTGGTCTGTCGGTCACCTGGCTCCGCCTTGGCTCTCCGATCCTCTGGCTGCGCCTCGTCCCTCCAATCCATCAGCTCCTCCGGGGACCTCCATCCCTACGGCTCCGCCTTGGTCCTCAGCCCCACCAGCTCCGCCTCAGCCTTCCGATCCCCCAGCTCCGTCTTGCTCCTCCGAGCCTCCAGCGCCACCTTGGTCCTCCCTGCCTCCGGGTACCAAGTTCCCTGGTGTCGCCCTTCAAGTCTCTCACGGTACCCCCCCCCTCCACCCACAGCTCTCTACAGAACTTTGTGTTGATGCATGTTTTATGTGTTTGTTCATGTGTTGGGGCGTCAGGAGCCGCCCCTTAGTGGGGGGGGATATGTCATGTATTTTGTTGATTCATGTTTTTCATGTCTTTTATTTTGAAAAATTTAGTTCCTGTTTCATGTCATGTGTTCCTGGTCACGTGATGTACTGTTTTCCCTCCATGTTCATGTGTCTTGTTTTCATTGGTTCATTGTTTGATTATCTTGTTTAGAGTTCTGTTTGTTCATTGGTTTATGTTCTCCCATGTCCATGTATTTAAGCCCTCATGTTTTCCCATTGTGGTTTGTCAGGTATTGTGAATGTAACGTTGTCAGTTTATGTCAAGCCATGTTTATGTCAAGTCAAGTTCATATTTATGTTTCACGTTTGTAATTAGGGTTTCTTTGGATATCACGTTTGTCAATAAAATTGCACTTGGGTTCTTCATGTCATCGTCTTCATCATTGCCAGCAGCCACTCGTTACAAAGATCATACATTACGTGGCAGTCAACTAATAATATCAACTGACATTTTAAAAACACGTCCACGCACGAAAGCCAGAACTTAATGCTCAAGCAAGCCTAATTTTAACTGCAGCATGACTGTTTGTGAAATGAATGTCAAAAATCATAATTTTTCATATGAATCTACCAAGGAGGTCTATAATACCTGGAAAAATCTATCTAATAATATTTGCGATTTAAATGTTGCTTGCAATAAATTTCATTTCGTCAGTGTACACGGTTATGCTGCGTTCCATGCAAGTTGCATGTGGGATATTCCTACTTGATATCTCTGACCATAAATGCATTCCATTCCCCGATATTCGGAACTGCAACACTCCCGTTAGCTTAGTAGGGGTTTGACTCTCATTAGAGATGTCTCCTAGCAACCCAACTAATAAACAATGCTGCAGCACTAGCATTTGTGCTTCAGGTGTACGATTATCAAAAGAGATTAGAATTTACCATGTTTTATACACCTGTTTCTGCAGGTGTTTGTTAAACAAGGTTTAACATCATGTAATGTGGAAACGAACACATTTATCGATATTACTTAATAAAGTGAATGTTTATCACCTACTTTGTATATCTCCCTGAGTGTCGACATGTTTGTGTGACATCATGCGCCTGCATCTCGGAGAAATCGGAGTTGAGAATTTCTGCACGAGACTACAAGTTGTAATTCTGACTTCAAGATGCATTCCATTGCACTTTTCCTAGTGGGAAGTTGTAAAATCCGACTTTCCAAGTTGAATGGAACGCAGCACTACTTTTCAAAACTTGATCCGACACTGAATGCTCAAGCAGCCTAATTTACAATTAGAAAACTCCTGATATTGCTATAACAATGCAAAAAGCACTTACCAATTTACTTGAAGTGAAAATCAGCCCTCCTTTCCTGTTTAATAAATTAAGCAATCACACGGTCATGCAGAACATCTCGTGTTTTTAAATCCATAAGGATCTCTTTCTCAATGGTGATGTGGCAGTGACAGCCTACTCCTCAGCAAGATCTCGTGCTTTTTGCTCTTTAAATACATCACTTAAAGCATGATTGCGTCACTCAAGGCCAGCTAGAAGGCCTCGACATATCCTAAAGGTCACACCCACCAAGAACAAATAAATCAATCTGATTGGCTGATGAATCCGACAATCTGACTTTAGTTGCTCATTCATTTGCACTGTTGAGGGATTCTGAAGAAATTCTGAAGGCCTGAGGGGGTGGAGCTCAGACTCACACATTGCTTTGGATTCGGGCATGCGATTTGTGAAACAGCTGTCACACTTTGCTTGTAAGCATCAAAGAATAAATTCTGACTGAATAAACTTTTCGTTTTTCTCTATTTGTTTGTAGATTAATTAAGAGTGGAAAGTGATTAAAAATACATAGGCAAAAAGGTGATTGAGAATGAAAGGATGAAAAATATTTATTTATTTGGCATGTTAGGCTAGCAGAGAAGGCTTTGCTGGCCCTGAGAATTCGCCACTGCAAGACACATACAAATAACCAAAAATTTAACTGTACCTGACACAGCTGTGTATGGTATTCCCTTGATTGTACTGATTGGATGTAGTGCATCTAGGCCTTGAATTCAATACAAATTAAGTCTGATGAATACAAACAGACAGACCTGCAGCTGTTGGCAGTCCTGATGAGATGGAACATTCCTAACAACACAATAACAGAATATTCAGCCCTCAGTAAAACAGTGACTTTGAACGTCCATCCTCCAAAAGAGTGTTGCATAAACATGGCACAGATTGTGCTTCCTCAGTCTTGCATAGTGTTTAATTAATAACAAAACTTTCATAAATTGATTACCTTAAAATTTTAATGCATAATTAAATTATGGGATTTTAGTCTTTTGCATATTTTCCTTAGATTCCTTATAATTAGGAGACAGGGGGAGACAGGGGGAGACAGGGGGACACATGGGAACGATTTCACAAGGGCTGTATCATAGTAGTCAAAAGTCAAACCTACACAAATGTGTGTTTTTTTCTAGCAATGGTTTTGTAAATTTGTTTCAAACACCCTGTGTCTTAATTTAGAATAATTTGAATACATTCTATCCTCCAAACTAAAGTTTCAATACGAACATGTATTTGTTATAGCTGTTTGATAAAGAAGTGAACACTGAAGGCCATTTTTCATAAATATCTGGTTGGAGCAAGTTGTCACATTTTAATTGGGCAAGATATCACATTTTTTAAAGTGTTATAGAATTTACACAATTCCATACAAACTTTTACATCCCATAATGGCTATTTTCTGACAGGTGACTACTTACCCAGTAGTTTATATCATATCAAAGTTTCAAAAAATTTGAATGTAGGATAATTCTAGGACAAGTTAAAAATACAGTCACCTTATCTGGACCCAGTCGCTTGCAACATAGAGCCATCATCTGAACTGCTATTATTTTATTTATAAACCCCATCTGGTTAGGACTGGTCAAAGACATGAAAAAAGACAGGATATGCTCACATGATACACCACAGACTCTCATATTTTGTGGGTGTTTTTGCAGTACTGTGACTGACACATTCTATAGAAAATCCATACATTACACAATCAATATATTTTACCATTTAGCTAGACACTTCTCTTTTTTATTTTTATTTATTTGTTGATACTTATCCTAAATTCAAATGTTCACTGTTCAGGTATATCATGCATTTCAGATAATGTGTTTAGGTAATGTTTTTCTCACAAAATTACAATTTGTTGTGGACAAAAATTGCTGTTTCATGAAAAGCTGGCAATATATGAAGTATTATTCCAAGAGGGTTTTTTTCCTGTCAATAATTGAAATGTTTTCAGCAAAACATGTCTGTATGTATGTATGCATGTCTGTCTGTCTGTCTGTGTGTGTATATATATATATATATATATATATATATATATATATAAAGGTACTGCACACAGTAATGAACCAGTAATATACTTTCAAATGTGCTTGAGATAAACTTTAAGGCACAATTTGCAAGACAACAGTCATTTGCATTTTGAAAGAAATTGTCCATAAATGCAAGAGTGGCTGCAGTTTGTGTAAGCTCTTATCTAAGGCTTTGGTGACTCCAGAGAGATCGTCTTTTTGAAGCTGTGATTTATGTGCTGCTGGTCTAAACTCACAGATCACGGTGTCTCTGATGATTTTAAAGGTGTCCACATGCATTACTCCAGCCTAAGAAATCGGTAGCCATGTCTGTATTGATCTGAATCTGATCTTGACACAAACTGACTGAACTTAATCAGGAAAGAGCCAGTGGCGACGTGTAACTGTTGATAGTGGGGGGGTATAACCACATAGCAAGTTTTCCTTGCGGCTCCCAATACGAAATGCTTTAACAAACATAAGACCTAATCCTATTTTTGTTACAACTAACCATTAGCTAAAAAATAACAAATGTAAATGACAATAACAAATTCAATAACAAATGTACATGCTTTAAAAACCTTACCTTGTCAAAAGAATTGTAGGTGTCGGTCCTTTCTGCTTGCAAACCTTGTTACAACGTCCAGTATGTTAACAGCGTGTCCTTTTTCAATCTGTAGTATTGCCAGGTTAGAAACACGAGCATCTGTCATTGTCATCCTCAGGTAAGTTTTCAGTTGCCGCAAAGAAGAAAAGCTTCTCTCAGTCGATGCTGTAGTCACTGGGATAGTTAAGTAAATCATGTAAAGTTTGGACAGATTTGGAAGGGTGTCACGCAGTGCCATTTCATAAAAGAATCGCAATCTTTTTTCCAGCTGGGTGCCCTCCTCTTCCTCTTTACTCTTGTCAGCAATGCCATCTTTGAACATATGGGAAAACAAATTGATTTCAGAGTTCAGATCTTCTTGATCAATACTGTAAGTGGTGGAAACAGCGCAGACACTTTCATCTGATGGGCTCTCAGGTGAGAGAACTTCTGCAAGGGACTTGAAAATGAACAGGTCGTTCTCGGAAAAGCGGTCTCCAACATCCTCAATAAGGGTATCCAGAGTGCTGTACAGTATTTCAGTCCTGTAGTAGTCCTCGGGCTTTTCAAAAGAGGACTTTACCCCTCATCCCAGTTTTGTGGGAATAACCTGTTTGCATGGCACACAAGGGCCAGAATAACCATTTTTCTGGCACAGTTCATTGACGTGATTAAAGGTTTGGGATGCAAAATCATCACTTCCTTTAGTACAGACACTATGGATTTAGCCATCACCATTGCTGTTTGATATGTAAAGTCTTTTGATTGAAGAAATTTGGACAGGTGGTTTGTTTGCATTAGCACTCTCCACATAAAAAAAAGATGCAGTACAGAAAGTTGAAGTCTTGTACATTTCTGAGAAGTGCATAAGCTTCAGATCCAGCTTTTGAACCCCCATGTGCAATTTTGTTCAGAGCTTGAACCATTTCATCCAAATTTTCCAATACAGCTCTGATAGCCTCGACTCGACAGTTCCAACGAGTGTCGCTGAGTGATTTAAGAGTAGTTGGCCCGCAGAATACGTTTTTTGTGACGTAATTTTTTCAAACACAGCATGTCTCTTTGAGCTTACTTCTATGAAATTTTGTAGAGCCTGGAGAATTCCGAAAGCATTTCGGACACCTGGAATGCAGGAAACCATGTCCACTACGCACAGATTTAATATATGGGCATAACAGTGAACATAGTAAGCTAGAGGATTTTCGCTAAGTATCCGTGTGGCCACACCTTTGTAGGGTCCTCTCATGTTGGCGGCTCCATCATAACATTGACCTCTTAGAGCTGAAATATCAAGTCCCAAGGCTGATAATGTACTCTTGATCAGTGTGGCAAGTGAAGCCCCGTCCATCTGCAGCATCCTGTAGAAGCCAATAAACCGCTCCTGTATTTCAATGACTGGTTTACGTAGTGCACTATGAGAGCAACTTGCTCGTGTCTTGACAGATCCATTGTTTCGTCTGCAGTGATGGAAAACACCAGCTTTTTTTTACTTAATTTACGATTGAATCTATTACTTGTGAAGCCATGATTTCGATTATTTCATTCTGTCACAAGCTGTGTAGGTGAAGTATTTCTCTCGGTTAACCATAAATTATTGAATCAGTTCGTTGTCAGTCCTACGCAGTTTCATCAATTCCCGCAAATTGCCTTGATTTGTGGAATCCATTCCCTCTTCGTGTCCCCTCAAAGGTATACCCTGGCGAGCGCAAAATAAAGTACTCTCTATAACAGTTTCTAAATGCTCTGTTGTCCGTCACTCTTTTGACTATCAAGCTGGGATGCAACACTCCGTTTTACAGGACTGCAGCCTACTCTTCCATTTAGCAATGGCCTCTAGATGAGCTTCACACTTTGAATGTTCCCGAAATCTTTCATTTGCTTTCTTCCATGTTTTAAAACCAGTAACTCGAAATGCCAGGTCACTGTTTGGCCCATTGCCAAATGCTCGACAGCAAAAGCAGAAAGCTCTGTCATCAGGTACACTGTATTCAAGCCATTTATACTCTTTGTACCACACTTGCCTGAATGTTCTGGTTTTGATCCCCCAGGCACTGGCTGGAAAATCAATTACTGGCTGATATGGGCCTTCTTCAATATATTCCAAAGCTGCATTCCACGCAAGGGTCTATTTTATTGACTGACTCGACAGTTGCACCTGCACTAACCTGAGTGTTTGAAATGGTATCGTCACTCTCGTTGCTGCTAACATTCAGAACTACAGAAGAGTCAGGTTCGGTTTCTGTTGATGTCTCTGGCGTTGGTGGTTTAGATTTTTTGTTGTAGAAAAACTCCAAACTTAGCTGTCCTTTTGCCATTTTAACATATTTTCAAATGACTGAAAAAGTGTCTCACACGAGAACAAGTATAATGGTGAACGGTCAGACACTCCTTCTCACGAACAAATATAAAGGTGTGGTTATGTTAATACGGTTTGAAAGTTTGAAATAAACTACTGCCCACTCACATATTCTCTACCCACTTAAAAAAAAAAAAAAATAAAAATAAAAAAATAATATATATATATATATATATATAATTATTATTATTATTATTATTATCATTATATATATTTTTTAATAGTAATAAAACCTGGCAGAAGTCTGGAAATCTGTCCATAGAAGGAAATTATACAAGTTCACCTTTTATGGTCAGTACCAAACTCCTGTATGTGCCATTTGCATAAGAGCATTTATAATCAGCATTCAGACAGCGGAAAATAACATAAAACTGTAGGCAAAAGTCTTAAGACATTTCTTATTTGCTAAAAAAAAAAATCAGTGACTGACCTGATCATAGTCCTAAAGCATTCAATGAATGTGCAAACCATTAAACAACAAATTGATTTTGTATTTAAGGAGTTATAAGTAAAATTGTTCATTTGTGTGCATAAATGCTTATAAAAAAAATCTGACTCAATTATGCACTGTTCCTTTTTAAAGGAGAGAAGATAATTTTTATTGATAGAATGTATTGATTTCCCAATGCATTGCTGGCAATCAAGCTCACTTTCAAAGCACTGCAATATGCAAGATGTTGCAGACTAAGAAATTAGTCCACTTTATAGCCTATTCTAGCTCTAATAGATGTCTTTACTCTCAACGACTTGATTCAAAATCAAGCAGCATTCATCTGTTATACATGGCATTGATGGCTTTATCTATCAGTTCACTCTAATGTTTGCTCATTTAAAACTGTGCTGCATCACACACACCAATAAAAATAGGGAATGACTTTGTGTGTCTTCAATGTGTCTTCATTTCACCAAAGTGCAGGTTTGATCGTTTCAAGAGGAGAGCCAGTTCAATAGAGACAGCAGATAGAAATTATATATAAAAATTATTTTTTTTTTATCCTAAGGCTTCCATTGAGTACTTTCCACATAAAATAGGTGACACCTGGATATCAAATGAAGACTAAAAAAAAAAAATTTGCTCAGTATGAAACTCCCCATTAGGTGGCCTCATCGACTTGAATTACAGACTGACCATGTGGGTTATGTGACATCTCCTTAAAATACATTTTAATATAGACTACGTGGTACGGTGTACATTAGTAGTGAAAAATGTGCCTGGACTCAATGAATTTACTTTAAAGACATTAAAGAGAAGGCACCAGAGAATCATATAAAACATAACAGTAATAATTCCGCAGATAATCAAATGTAATCGTGTAATTAATAGCCTTAACATTCAAATTAAATAATAAAAAAAAAGGATCATGAACTGTGATAGCTCGTAGTAGAATCGTAGGCTTTGTCTGTTTATTTTTTCAGCACCGATTCTCAGACTGGACGACTTGCTGCTAGTGCAACTTCTCATGAAGCCCCTCAGACACGATACGTATCGGTGTGTGAAGTGGATTTGTCATGTCACCTGGTGTGGATGTCTTCAAACTTGCACCGCGCGCGCAACGAGCAAACGATGCGTATTAGTCGCGTGGAGTTCATGCTGCACCTCCGATAACATCAACGCTCGTGCATCCTGATGGAATAACACCGTTTGTCCGAAGGACATTCGAAGAAGAGTCATTTACCGATGACGTGCAAATATTCCGAAGAGGACATTAAACACAACTGTATATGGACGGATTCCTAAAGTTTTTCTTCTAGTTGTTTTAATTAATCGTGGTTTCGCGTTTTTCGTGCTTTTACCATCGGAAGGGATGGTACAAAGAGAAAACTGAGCATTATTTTTGTATTGCTAGTAGTGTCTAGTATTTTTAGTAGTATCTAACATTTGTTAGATGAGGTAAAAAAACGGTTATTTACAGTGTAAACAGCTAGCCTTCTAAGAGGTAGAAACTCTCTTTGTTAATATTGCAGTTTCGTTTAGCCTATATATTCTCTTAACATTACTTTTGTCCGTTGTTTGTAAAATAAAAATGCAGAAACAGGTTATGCATAAGCTAAATTATATTGCGCCCTTGAATCCACCACCGTCTTATCGCATATGGACACCTATGACACTCATATCACCCGAAATTATAATGGAACGCTGATTGGGTGAGTAATAATTAAAGTTATGCAAAGTAACCCATTGACCTTATTTTTCATTGTGATTATTATTATTTTTCTATGATAGAGTTATTAAGTCTCAAACGTCATGCCAGTCTAACTTATCTAAACTGAACTACATAACTTCGATAGGGTGTTTTGATTTGCAGTGGAACCACAAACTAGAAGCATGAAACCACGATAATTAGTGGTTTTCTTGTCAAAACAAATATCTTGGGGAAGGTACCTGTGGTAAGAAGAAATCATGATCAACATATCAACATACTCTTCTGAAATGGGGCATTTAACCAGTGAGATAAATACCTCCACAGCATTTCTTCTTTCTTAGTAGACATTTATTTCTCATGAGGTTAATTTTACCCACAAAATGGCAGTAGTGGATTTGAACTTGACAACCATCATTGACAGTAATTTGATGGAAAGTGACCAAACAACCAGAGTTCTCACTGGTTGCTTTCTTTCCGTCCTAATTCTGTCCACCTTACTGGGGAACACAATGGTTTGTGCAGCTGTCACAAAGTTCCGCCACCTGCGCTCGAAAGTCACCAACTTTTTTGTCATCTCTCTGGCGGTGTCAGACCTGCTAGTGGCAATTCTGGTCATGCCCTGGAAGGCTGTGACAGAGGTAGCTGGCTTCTGGCCCTTTGGTTCATTCTGTGACATTTGGGTTGCTTTTGATATCATGTGCTCCACAGCTTCCATCCTGAACCTCTGCGTTATCAGTGTGGACCGATACTGGGCCATATCCAGCCCATTTCGCTATGAGAGGAAAATGACTCCCAGGGTGGCCTTTGTGATGATCAGCATGGCTTGGACACTGTCTGTGCTCATCTCCTTCATCCCAGTGCAGCTGAAATGGCACAAGGCTCAGCCAGTGAGTTTTCCCGATGTCAACACTTCACACGGTGCCCTGCTGATGGAAAACTGTGACTCTAGCCTTAACAGAACATATGCCATTTCCTCCTCTCTCATCAGCTTCTACATTCCCGTTGCCATCATGATTGTGACGTACACTCAGATTTACAGAATCGCCCACAAACAGATTAGAAGGATCTCAGCACTGGAAAGGGCCGCAGAGAGTGCGAAGATCCGCCATGACAGCATGGGCAGCAGCTCTAATGTGGATTCTGAGAGCTTGTTCAGACTGTCGTTCAAAAGGGAAACAAAAGTGCTAAAAACTCTGTCTGTTATAATGGGGGTATTTGTTTGCTGCTGGCTGCCCTTTTTCATCCTGAACTGCATGGTGCCGTTTTGTAAGCACAGTCTGGCCAGTAGAGACACTCATCTCCCCTGCATCAGTCCAACAACATTCAATGTTTTTGTCTGGTTTGGATGGGCAAATTCTTCTCTTAACCCAATCATATACGCCTTCAATGCCGACTTTCGCAGAGCTTTTGCTATCCTATTGGGGTGCCAAAGACTCTGTCCAGGAGGCAATAGCATGGAGACACCTAGCCTGAACAAAAACTGAAAAGCATCATTCTCCTCTGTGTTAGATCAGAGGGAACCCTCAATGTGTGGACAGATTGGCTATGTGAGCCTGTGTCACACCAAACCTTTGCCAAGGAAGGCTGTTGGAAATTGTGAGGAAATAGATTTGGAAATAAAGACTCTGGGAAGAAAGCCCTCCTGCTGTGCTGGAGAGCAAGGACAGCATCTCTGACGTTCCTAAAGCAAAACCAATCTCTATGTAAGCTATACTTTCCCAAACAATGACGCAAGGGTGGCCTGTGGGTTCCAGGTGGCTCACAGGCTATTTAAGTTATTGAAGCCACAAGTGACTTGCAAAAATTAGACAAGCAATTATTTAAAGTCCTTCACAAAGATATGCAAAGCAAAGAATGATTATTACATATACAGACATTTGAAGAAACTATAAAATAATAATGTATGTGAAGCTGAACTGCCGGGCAAAACTGCAATACAATGGAACAAATGTTGTTACTGTAAATGACAGCGTGGATAAAATGTTCTTCAAGGAATATTCCGGCTTTAATATAGCTCAATCGACAGCATTTGTGTCATAATGTTTATAACCACAAAAAATTATTCAAATAAAAAAAAAGCAAAAGTCGAGGTTACAATGAGACAGTTAGAATAGAAATAAATGGAGGGTTAAAAGGCAAAATGTGAAGCTTGTAATTTGGACAAGTCCAGATTAATTTTTGAGGAAATCAACATTATGCCACAATTCTGTCAATAGATCTTAACTTGTATTGAACCCAGAATTTTTCTTATGTATTCTTCATAATATATTCTTATTCCATCAGTATTTGAAATATCATTGAATTATGAACCATTTCAGCCATTTCTAGTAAATTTCAGTGCAATCAGTGTCTAATACACCACTGCTTGAAAATCCTCATCCTATCCACTCTCATTACATTTTCTTTACATCTTTGCCTTATTCATGAGACTTTGCATTTGTTTTTCCAAAACAAGTGGGCAGATGGTCAGTTATGAGAAGGCCATCCCATTATTGCTGTAATGAACATGTATATTGTTCTCTGGTACTTATTCTCTTCAAAGCCTCTGATCCATTATTAAACTGTGAAATCTAAACACTAAGACTAACAGAACAGATGGCCATAAAATAAAAATGCAGATGTGGCGGTGAGCAATGAAGTCTCAGTTATGGTTAACAAGTAATAGATCTATTGTTGTTAAGATTGTAATTATGTTCTAAATGAGTATAGGATCCTCAGCGGCAGTACAAAATAACACTGGATTGTTACTGTGCTAGTGGATGGGATGCAATGTGCCATGTGGTAATGTGGAAAATTATACATTGCACCCAACTGCTACATGGGCAAGAACCACAGAAAGTCTGCTGCAAATTGAATGTAATTAATTGTGATAAGTCTGTAACGTCTAATTATGTTATAATCAATTTATGGTATTTCCTTGGAAGAGAATTGTGTCATGATTTCACAACACTACTTGGTGCTGTTACTTGTTTTTACAGAGTACATTTACTGTTGTGGTGTTTAGAAAGATTGTGTCTGTGATCTACCAATACAATGTTGAAGTAGAGTTATGTCAAAATCATATTTAAAGCTGAAGTGTGTGATTTTTTTTTTAGGATAAAATGCAATACCAACTCAATATGCAGTGACCCATATAAGCAAGTCATTTCCCAAAAAGTGTAAACATTGGCTGTGGTTCAACATTGATTCAAACAATGGTCTGAGTTTGGGGCGGACTGTCTGTTTAACCAACCAATGGCAGATGGGGCGAACTATTTAACACACATTGACACATTAATTTTGCAGTACCTTTTGGTGACACAAGTGGCACAGAAATCACACACTTCACCTTTAACTTGCCTAATAATTTACATCTGATGAGAAAGTGAATGCTGTATATGCAAACATCAGGATTCACAGTGTTACTCATTCTATTGGCTTTTGGTGAATTAAAAGAAGCATTCATTTTCTCCTTGTGATTATTGTGCTTGTTTGGCTTTCAGCTGCAACCTACAGAAAGCAAGATTTCTCTATCAGTGTCAATGCTTTCTGTCTAGACAATTCATACAAATATCTCTGGATTCATAATTCCCTGGGACTCATGCACTTATTCTTCCATTGATAAAACTTGAATAGGAAACAATAGCAGGCAGGAGAAAATGCCTCTCAACCCCTTAAAGTTCCATTTGTTACTGTCAAGCTGTCTTGACACAGTGCAAAGCTGGCATAAATAGAGATAATAAGCTCAGGCCCAGCTCAGAGGAACCGGGGAGTCAAATTGTTTTTGTTTACCTGCATCTATGAATGTGTAAAAGCCAACCTCTCACAGCAGGGAGGGCCCTCAAAGCTGACATTATCACTCAGCTTCAAATTCCAAACTCTCAGATGAGGCACAATAGGAAGCATATTGGATGAGTTATTAAATAGGAGATGCTGTACTTAAGATCCAGAAACAGCAGTGCCTGAGTCATCAATGTCATTTGATGCTATACGCTATGTTGTGTTTGATCCATGTCAGCAGACAGGAAACAGTGGGGACACAGGGTAATTAGTCTAACGAAGAGCATTAAAATTGTATAGCATGCATGTGCATATGTAATGGACAGATACCAGGGGAGTGGAAATTAGATTTACTACTGGAAATAATGCCAGATGACAAACTATCAAAGCAGACTTTGCTTCCCTTCTACAACCATGTAATGTTCAGATAAACAGTGGCCCCTAAAAAACGTATTTCAACACTTAAGCCACATTTAAAAATGTATGAATTTCATTGCATTGGGAACAAAATATCAAATAAAGTGGCATCTGCAAACAAATGATTCCAGATCTTTTGTCAGAACTTATTTTACATTTCTTAGCTATTTTTTTGTAACCAAGCTGTCCCACTTGCATTTTAGTGGATGTATGAAGTTAGTCCCCCTCAAGTTCACACTGTTGTAGTAACCACAGGTGGAGTTCATCACATTAGCTATGGACATGTTCCACTAACTGTTGACAACCAAAGAGTGTCTAAATACATTTTGTCGTCATTTTAAACAGTATATGTTTTATCATTTAAACTTAACAAACTTATTTTGCGAACTGTTTTGCTACCATTCTTTAAAATAAAAGCCACTTGGTTGTATATTTTGTTATCTAATGCCATGACATTCAGACATTTTTAAGTGTGGCTTAAGTGTCCAAATACTCTGTGTGGCCACTGAAGTAGTCTTTAAAAGTAACTGGCTACTAGTGACCTCAGAGAGAGAGAGACAGGAAGAGGCCCCTTCGAAAAAGACTTGCATAACCGGTCTATTACAGCAATCTTCCAGCAATGTCAGTTGTGGGCAAAATGCGGCAGAACCATATCTGTGCTTCACTATGTCTTCTGGGACTGCCCCATAGCTGCCTTTAAATACTAGTGGAAGAAATTGGAGAAATTAGAATGTCCATTCTCTGCTGTATGCAAAACCCTGGCATGAAAGGAGCATGATGGAAGTGCAATCAGCCATTTTAGATTCTCATTTAAAATGTATAGGCTAAATCACAACTGATACTGTAATGTATTTCCAGAACTAATGCATTTCTAATAGCTCCCATACAATTGCTGTGACAGATTAATAAGTAACGGGTCAGAAACTGCGAGGGACGCAGCGGTAGTGCGTCAACAGATCCTTGTGTCGACTGACAGCGCTGCACATTCGATGTCATAGGGTGCAGTGACTGCTGTACATACCAATGTCTTAATGCTACTGCATGCGTGAGCGATGTGTTTGTTTTTGCACAGCCGTTTAACTTGTCAGTGATGCTGTCAATCAACCTTCAGACACTTTCCCCAGCCTTGTTACATAGGCACACCTTAAGGAAAACTTGCTTTTTTTCTGGTCACAAAGTGTATCAATATTCAAACAATACATTTATTTTTATTGAAGATTGATGGAGCAACATAATTTGTGTGAAAGAAATTACAACAGAAGGTTGTTTTGAATTAAATACTTAAAAAATAAATAAAAAAAAAAGTGGCAAGGGGGCCTTTTACCCCACACCTGGTAAAAGGTCCCCAGGGAGGTTATATTGATATAATATAGATACCAGGGCAATACCTAGTTATAGGGCACAATTTGTCAACTTATGCAAATACTTCTGAGACAGCAAGATGCTTTTTTGCATAGCAAATTAAGATAATGCTTATTCAAAATAACCACTTCAGAAAATGATGCATAATAAATAAAAATTTACAGTACAGCCCCATTGTACACTAAATGAGCTGGGGCTGTACAACTATGACAGAAATCCTAATTGACGGTTACTTCCTTGATTTTGTAATTGTGAATAATAACAATTAATACAAATTACAATTAAATACTCATTTTAGGTGGATCAACTGCATGCCATATTCTTTATTTAGGCTGTACGTCCAAAACTAGCAAAGAACTGTATTCTTGAATTATTTTAGAGTTGTTTTATCAGTAAATCAAGACTTGTTTTTTAAACGGTCAACTTCAAATTGGCCCTCTTAGAATCACAAAAAATAAAGTTGTTATTTAAATTTGGAATAAATAGAATAAATACACAGAAGCAAGCAACAAACTTGTCTGTGATTGGTTACAATGTTAAGCCACTGCAAATCACACGATAAATAGAGAATGAAATAGAAAATTTTGATAAAATATGAGTAGCCCTGGATTACTATAATTTAATATAATTTTACCATAATTATAATTTAATTGACCCTTTTAATGGTTAGTTCATTCTGGCAGCTGCAACTGACCCTATGCTAAGTCTTGCCTTAAAAGCATTTCTGACCAATCCTATCTTAGCAACTGTTGCCGTCTGCCATTTCTCTAATAAGCCTTTGCTTTTTTCCCAATGAGAGTCTATGGGAGCAATGTGTGTTTGTGTAGTTTTAAGCAGAGTTTTAAAGAAATGACAAAAAAAAAAAAAAAAAATACAAGTACAAAAACATCACAGTCTCTACAGTTTTCAATCAAATTACTGTGTAATTTAAACAATTTACAAAAATGTCAGATAAATATGCTGTAAAATGGCACTCTTCATTCCAGCCCACGTAAGAATTGTAATCTCGATTATTTTTCTAATAATAACGGTGTACACCTATGAGCAGTGTTGAATTCGTAAGTCGGAAACAGGCATCAACTGTACCTGCGCCCGGCATTACACCATGAAGATGGATGTGTTCATCATTTTGAAAGCAATAACACATTGTACCACTAAAATAATCTCTGCAGCCATCAGGCAGTTTTCCCTATTAATCCATCCTAATCCTTGCAGTCCATTCACTTGTCAGGCCCAAATGCTGCACATACTTTGCCAAAAGAAGCCTCTGAGTGGGACTTAACAGCGATGAGCACATTCCTCTCCAAAAATGAAAACATGTTTGAGTTGTGTTAGCAGGATTATGCAAAATCGATTGGCAAAAATAAAAATAAAACAGTTGAATAAACTGTGTTGACAATGATTGAAACAGGGCCAGTGAGCTTAGAATAAACCCTCCACTTCAGGGTACACATGCTGTCACAGATCTGATTGTATATCAATGCTTTTACAGCAATATTACACAAGCAAAAGTGCTGTTGTATTTAGCACCCTTGTGATAAGAAGTTAACATCTAGGCTAGTTCTGGTCCTCAAATTTGACTGGGCGAGTAGCATTTCAAAAGTGCTGATATACAGTCTAACAGCACCGGGATGCTTCACTATTTGTATCACTCTGCTTTTCTGTGTTTTCCTTATCTTTCCATATAATGTTTGGGATTTGGATTTATCGTTCAACTGAGTCGTACAGTGACTATTTCTGGAGATTGCATATTTACTCCAGTAGGTGGCTTATATGTCTTATATGTTAGGAGAGAGTCGTTCATTCATTGAATCAAATAATTTGTTAAAGAAACACAGTCGTTCACAGCTGAAACAATGGAAGTGGATGAAAAGGATTTGTTCAATTAAAGGTTTCACCACTATTTAAACACCACTAGTTCAAAACAGAATATTGAGAGAAGTGTAGAGATGATCAGTTATTTTGTTAATTTGTTCTCCACCAATTAAATTAGCCTTTATGTTGTGTTCCGGTCATTTTGACCCAGATTACTTTTTTCTTACAATTTATTTACATACACAGACACACACACAAACACAATGTGTGTTGAGCACTCTTTTGTGCATCATCTTTCCATGTACACTCTTTGAGAATATTTCAAGATCTACTTATCATTTTATGTTGTGTTTGGGCTCGTTTGAATCGGGATAGTCAGCTGTAACTTATGAAATGTCAATGTCTTTGTTATATGTATGTTTCAGGAAGTTATAAGTTATATAAGGAAAAGCGTTACAAAAAGCCACTCCTATTTATTATATTTATGTGACAGTGGGCATTTCATACACTAACACTCACTGCAGTTTGGCCTCTGAGTGAAACAAATTTGCTCATTGCATTCTACATATTGAGACATTTCCAACGATACATAACACATGGCTATCATCCTTTTTTTATGGTTTTACTAACTGATATACACTAGCCAAAAGTTTGGAATAATGTACAGATTTTGCTCTTATGGAAAGATATTGGTACTTTTATTCATCAAAGTGCCATTCAACTGATCACAATGTATAGTCAGGACATTAATAAAGTGAAAAATTACAATTACAATTTGAAAAAAAAAAAACTACTTCAAAGAGTTCTCATCCAAAAATCCTCCATGTACAGCGATGAAAGCTTTGCAGATCCTTGGCACTCTAGCTGACAGTTTTTCCAGATACTCAGGTGACATTTCACCCCACACTTCCTGTAGCACTTGCCATAGATGTGGCTGTCTTGTCGGCACTTTTCATGCACCTTACAGTCTAGCAGATCCCACTAAAGCTCAATGGGGTTAAGATCCATAACACTCTTTTCCAATTATCTGTTATCCAATGTCTGTGTTTCTTTGCCCACTCTAACCTTTTCTTTTTGTTTTTCTGTTTCATAAGTGGCTTTTTCTTTGCAACTCTTCCCACAAGGCCTGCACCCCTGAGTCTTCTCTTTACTGTTGTACATGAAACTGGTGTTGAGCGGGTAGAATTCAATGAAGCTGTCAGCTGAGGACATGTGAGGCATTTATTTCTCAAACTAGAGACTCTGATGTACTTATCCTCTTGTTTAGTTGTGCATCTGGGCCTTCCACATCTCTTTCTGTCCTTGTTAGAGCCAGTTGTCCTTTGTCTTTGAAGACTGTAGTGTACACCTTTGTATGAAATCTTTTTTGGCAATTTCAAGCATTGTATAGCCTTCATTCCTCAAAACAATGATTGACTGATGAGTTTCTAGAGAAAGCTGTTTCTTTTTTTGCCATTTTTGACCTAATATTGACCTTAAGACATGCCAGTCTATTGCATACTGTGACAACTCAAAAACAAACACAATGTTAAGCTTCACAAACCAAATAGCTTTCAACTGTGTTTGATATAATGGCAAGTGATTTTCTAGTACCAAATTAGCAATTTAGCATGATTACTCAAGGATAAGGTGTTGGAGTGATGGCTGCTGGAAATGGGGCCTGTCTAGATTTGATCAAAAATGACTTTTTTCAAATAGTGATGGTGCTGTTTTTTACATCAATAATGTCCTGACTATACTTTTTGATCAGTTAAATGCCACTTTGGTAAATTAAAGTACCATTTTCCTTCCGAAACAGCAAAATCTGTACATTATTCCAAACTTTTGGCCACCAGTGTAATTATATAATATAATTGTTGTGATGACAAATTTGCAAATGATGAGAATGAAACCATTCTTATTTGTTAGCATATTAAAAAGCATTATTTAAGAATTGGTAGGATCAGCTATATGAACTGTAAAGTCCAGATTCTAAGCTTTAAAATGACACCTATTTTGTTCAGATCAAGCGGTTATTGATTTATTATGTAATTATTATTTATTTCATTTCATTTTTTTTTGTGCAGGGAGTGTCTAACAGTTGTATGATCATACTTATGATTATACTTTGCAATGCAAGTCATGGAGCATGCATAAGAGTAATGTTACATTGTCTAAATTAAACAACAGCATCCCTTGTTGAACAATGATACAGTTTGTGCCAGCAACATGTTATACTTCAGAAATGTAGAATGAAGCTGAGCATAATGAATGTAACAGATTAGAGGCTGATTGTTTGGCCTTTCAAAAAAATTAGGAATCGTGTTCCCATTGAAGGACAGAGTCAGGGGAAGCTGTGCCATGTTTGAATGGATGCGATGCTAATGCACTGCCCTGTAGGCCTGTTTTTGAAGTGAGGCCTGTCCAATCTGACTAATCTCATCAAATCACTGCCATTCCCAGACAGATGCCCTCTATCAACAAAATAGGACACTCGGCTCGCACTGAGAGGATGAGAAACTGAAGGACTTAGGTAGATGAAAGTGATGGAGACATTTTTTTTTCTTAGCGTTCTGTCCTGAAAAACACAAATTCCTTGGCAAGAAATTGAAATTGGAGGTGCTAATTCCCAGATCGTGAAAGACAATGTTACCTCTTGTGCCATTTGGATGGTATTCAAAAGATACGCACAATCAAGCATAACTGAGATACCTGCTTTCTGCCAACATTTAGATTTCTAACAAGGGCATCCAGCACTCAAATGATGCTAAAGCACCTCTGTTGCATCAGGCTCACCTTAGGGAACACCTGAATTTAAATGTCCAGCTGCATGAGTCATACACAACAATTTAAATAACAATGAAAAACAAGCTGCACAAACATTTCAACATCCAAAAAACTGACTTGAAGAATATTGGACTGGTGCCCTAATATACAGTAATTACCTCTCTAGAAAATCCAGATTCACAATGGAACCAGCAAATAGCAGGCTAAATATGGCTCTGTTGGAAAAATGCTCGTGTCAGATGAGTTCCTGGGAGAAAGCTGACCCCCTCGGAATAAGAAGAGTCAAATAAATTGCAGCTGTGTAGAGTATGAGTTGCTCTTTGCATCTTGAATATTTCATTTGCAATGTAATCTAGAAAATATGGCTGCAGTGACATCATGAACAAGGGCTTTTTATTCTCTCAGTTTAGGCCTACCCTTTCAACAGACACTTCGACAAGCAAAACAATTGCCCTTAATGCCGTGCCAGGGTTATCTGAGCAAGTCTAGTATATAGTCATTATTTACACACTGAATGCATTTGTGACCTTCTCGAAAGTGATGTTGCAAGTGAGATTTTGTGTGGTGCTAAGAAGCATTTTAAGAATTTACAGCATGAAATATTGCAAAACAAAGGTTTTAGGTTTAAATGTATATGAATCTATGAGGAAAAAATGCAATTATTTACAGTAGATTTTGTAACTGATCACCATTTCTTTTTCACCGTTTTTTTTTAACCTTTTTTAATCACCAAGCTTTATTTATTTATTCTTTTTTTTTTTTCACTTTTTGCAATTCACTTAAACTGTCCTGCAGTGTGACAAAGTGTCTGTATTCTCGCAATTCATATGAGATCTCAAACTGCAAAAATATTATTGGCAATAGCAATGTAATTTCAAATTATCACTAACCTAAATCAGTGCTATTATCGAAAAAAAAAAAAAGAAAGGAAAAAAAAAGAAAACTAAATAAAACATTTTGTTAACAGAAATAAAAAAAAAAATTGGAAATGATTGAAAACAAATTAAATTAAACAAAAATACTTTTCAACAACAAAGAAGTTTTAGTTTTTTAATACACAGTAGGGTGAATATGTTAAAAGTGGGACACTTTGGAGAACTTTACTATCTTCACAATTTTAATAATGATCCAAATGCCACATAACCTGACATTATACCATCAAAGAAACTTAGGATGTCTCCTACCTTATTCAAAAGCAAAAATACTCAGTACTGGGAAGAAGAACCTTTGAAGATCCTCTTTTGTCCAAATCCCAGATTTTTTAGGCAGTATTGGTAAAGTGGGACAGATTAAAAATTATTGTGTCTACAAATTATTTGAATACTTTTTTTTTCTTGTACACTTTCAGATCAAAAGACGCCATACTGTATGTAACATTTACAAACATTAAGCCAACTTTTACTTTATCACCTTAAAATGATTTACCTCAAATTTCTGTCATTTTCTTTACCATTGATTTTCAAGACAAAAAGGCAAAGTGTGAAATCTAATGAAAGCTAAACTAAACTGAAATGAAAATGTATTACAAAACAGAAATAAAAAACTAAATAGTCCAAAACTATAATAACCCTGACTTAAATCTTATAATCTGCTCTGTACCTACAACATTATGTAACTTTATTTAAAAGAACTGTTTAAAAGCCATTAAGTCCTTGTAACTAACAAAGTGATCTACAAACTACTGCTTCAGACAAAAGTCTTTTAATTACTGATTGTGGTCATTAGAGACACTCTCATCTTGAACCATTTTATTGTTGCTCTACAACATTCAGCAAATAAACACCATTCTTGTGAAAGTCTGTGCTCTTTGATAAAAAGGATGAAGACGAGCTGTATCTTTACATGTCACATGCGCCCCACAGTCCAATGGAGAAACTGATGACTCACTGAAAATAAGGAGCAACCACAACAGCTTCCAGAAGAAGAAGAGAGGGAGGGGACAGCTGCACAAATTCACCCCACACCATATGCAAGAGTGAAGCAAACATCTAAGAGATTCTATAACACAGGGGTTTTCAACCTTTCAGACCATCATATTTAGAGGTGCACTCAGTAACTTTTGCCTTTATGTCACCTTGGACTGACACTGACACCTAGCGACTGGGATGCAGCATCATTTAAAATTGATAGTTTTCAGTTTCAGATGCCATTGTAGAAATGTAGTATTCAGTCAGCCATGATTACTTACAGCCGTGAACACACTAATGTTTTTGAATGAATCTTTTAAGTGAACGAATGGTCTTCGTCACTTCCATTGTTTCGTTCGTGAACAACTAAGTGGTGTGTGTGTGTGTGTGTGTGTTTATCGGTTGAATAAATTATTCAACGACTCCTTCATTACATACTGTCGCCACCTGCTAGCCTAAAGATGTAGGCTAACACATTGGTTCTCGACATGGAATGTCAGTAGATAAAATGATTAATTGTGATTTATTTTATGATTCCTGAAGTTTCAAAATCTATATATTCTTCAATAAAAACAGTTTTTGAATGGATTTGTTGAATTAAAATAAGAAATATGATGTCAGTTTATATGTATACATCTTGATTTTTAGTGTTTTTTTTTTGTTTGTTTGTTTTTATTCTTTTTACTTTTAGATTCTTATAGTAAGTTAGATTATTATGTTACAGATAATTAACTTATTTTTGATAATTTGAAGTCATCTTGAGATCCTCTTGGAAGTTTGAAGTTTATACTTGATAACAACCGGCACGTTTTTACCATAGGAAAGAGCGTAACGGGAAACTAGCGTGTTACGACAGCAAGTCACCGTCTGCGGATACCATTCAAATGAATGGAGAGAGCCTTACACTGACACCTGCCTGTCGCAAAATTGTCCATGTCTTCTCTTATAAAACAGCGATTTATTGTAGTAAATAACACACATAGTTCATTCCAAAAGGATTTTTTGTGTAAAACATATTGAAGATTAGCGAACATGCGGTCAATTAATTAAGTGACGTGCTCTTTCCTCACAGAAGCAGTTTATTCAGCACACTGAAGCATTACCTCGTTAGACATTCATTCAAAAAACTGCCTCCTGTCTCCTCGCCAGAGTACCGTCAAATATGCATTGCATTGCTAAACTTGTTGGCTCATGTTGATAGAAGCACTCTGTTGCTGAGGCCAACTAGTGGGTCCTGACCCCTGGTTAAGAACAATTGGGCTGATATACAGAAATGGCTGCTGAATGAATCTCCTTGGTGAATGGATTCAAAAGTCTCGAGTCAGTGGGATGAATCAAAATCCCCGTTATCTTGCGCACCCCTAAACATGTGTTGAAACCTCTGCCATAACATGTTATATATAAATTGGATTTGTTCTTATGAAACTGGTTTAGATTAGCATTGGCAGAAATGTTCACACGATTCTCCAAATATACATTTGATCAATCCAGTTTTATCCCATCAGAATTCAATCCTTATACACACATTTAAATCAAAGGCAAGAAGATTCTGAGAGCATTCCCACAGTCATCATATTCAGTGTGCTGAAAACACTGCCTAACAGAGAGGACGAAACACGCAGTGCTTTATTATTAAAGCATGTACAGAACACATCCTTTGGGGCTGTATATTGTATTGCGTCTCTCCTAAAAATAGTCCTGACCCAAGAGCCTTTACAGATGACTTGCTCCTGGAGTGCTGAGGTATAATAAAGGTACTACATTCATAGTTCACAGTCATGGTTATTTCAAGCTGTAGTATTTTTAGTTCACCAACTTTTTTTCCTTTTTAGCACATTTGCATTGCCAGTGAAATATTTATAATGGTCCCAACCTCCAAGCAAAGACCTCTCAACCTTGCACATACAGAAAAAATAGCAGCACACGAGAATGCTTCTAGCCCAGAGATCAAAGTCAATGAAGTGCAAGCACTCGTTCAGCACAACAATGTCCACACCACTGGCATCAGACGGCCATAACTGGGTTGTTCTACATCCTGTGATGGAGAGTTGCAGGGACGGAGATATAACATTCACAGACAGAAATAGCCATGGGGGTAGAGCTGTGATCCACAAAGTGTTGGACAGGGGGAGGTAGTCCTCACTCTATGTGAATGTCTTCAAATCTGACACATTTCTGCCTTAGGGAAACAAAAATATTTCCTAGCCTTAAGCATATGTATATATATATGAGTATTATTTAATGATAATTTCAATTGTGTTAAAAAAAAAAATAGTTCAAAATGCAAATAAACACAACATTCATAACATAAACATCAACATCACTTGTATAACTAGAAGGACTGCTTTCAGACAAGCCTCATTCCCCAGCCATTAAGAGCCTGAATAAAGTGACTGTTTCATAAAACACACCTGCTCAAGGGCTTTGAAGGCAAGATAAAGGGATTTCTATAATGACAGAATCTGAAATAAAAACACTGAGTGTTTCATTCCAGCCTCCAGAGAGTCGCCATACGCTCAAATGTGACTTCTTTTGTGTTGTGTTTCGGCTGAAATATAGATTTAATTGGTGTAAACAAGCCCTCCTCCATCTAAATGTGTTATTTAAAGGTGCACTAAGTAAGTTCTTGTTCATGTCGTCTTAGACACCTTGTGTCCTGGATGCAGCATCATTCAAACTCAATAGTTTTCAGTTACTGATGCCAATGTAAAAATTCACAATTCACAGTTAAGCCATGATTATTTTAATCAATAAGTGAAAGTGTCAAATAACAGGATGGTTACTCAGATTAAGCCAGCAGTATTTGGCTGGTCATGTGATTCTAACATGGCAGCCCCCATGTGCGGACCCTCTCAATGTAGAATAAAACAGTTTTAATAAGGTTACTGATATGACTGGAGTCTTCATTTTAATGTGAGTGGTCATAATTTCCTACATATTTTTCAATTCAATTCTTAAGGAGTACAGCTTTTTTAATGAGAAAAAAATTACTTGGTGCACCTTTAATCTTATATAGACATATTGAGCTGTGTGGTCCCTTTACTGTACACTGATGTATATAAACAGAGAAAACAAATCAGTATATGAACTATTAATGTGCAAATGCATTGTTCCAAAGACTTCCTAGAGAATATAGAAATATATGGCAGGAATATTGTCAATATATTGTTATTATCGCTATTCATTAAGCAAAAAGGGCTTAAATTTTTTTTCATCATTCAATGTAACCCCTAATCCAAATTCAGACAGCCTCTCATTTTGAGTTAACATGTTTCTTCAAAGCTTAGTGAAGAGGAAAACACAAAGTCTGAAGTTTTGTTGCATGCTCTACTAAGCAGAGAGAGATGCATGAGTCACTGGTCATGTTGGCAGGTGTGTGGATCTCAGCACATCGGCATCAGTTGCCTTCTTTTGCTCCCCATCAGAGCCATTGTGCTCTTTGTCAATCATTTGTGCATACCTTTGAACAATAACCGTGGATTATTCCACCCCAGATGCACCTCGTATATTCTCAGTCAACATGGCAGACAAACTTTCTGTTCCTCTAAAGACGGAAGTCGTATTGGTGTGTCTATAAAAGAATGACAGATATAAGAGATTTGTTCACAGATACAACCTTGAGAAGGTAAAAGGCAGCATTGCACAAGATCTACTTGTATGACATTAAATATATCCTGGGGTCGATCAGATGTTAGTATTACAGTATGTCAGAAACAGCAATCACTTGTGCAAGCAGACAAAAGGGAGTTTTTTCAATACTGTAGTTAATGTTTTTAAAATCAAATGCTTAAAAAATATTTTACTGTAAGCGCACAAATTTTATGTAGTTTTATTTTTTTATTTTTTTATCATGTGCATTGTAAATGAGCTTCTTTGTCATTATTTTCTCAAAGAAATTGCTACATCTAGTGGACATGGTTAAAATCAGCACGTGGCACTACAGGATTATATCAGCATTATGTAGCCCTAAAAAGCCAGTTTCAAAGGATTTCAGATGTGGGACAAAATGTTACTTTATCATTATTTAAGTTTACTTTGTTTCCATAAAAAAAAAAAAAAAAATCACGGCGAAGGTTCGCATTTGGTGTGAAAAGGCCTTTAGTCACAGATTATTTACTTCTGTCATTAGCGCAGTTTGTTAGGACCGTGGCATAAAAGGACTTAAGAACAGCTTTTTTAGGAGCATCTGGGTGCTTCTATTGTAAAACAAAATATCAAGATGTGAGTAGTTGAAAGAAACCAGTTGCATTTCATTTGAAGGCTACTTGAATAAGTTAAATTGTAAAAGAGTAATTGGGTCAGTTGGAGGCTTTTATTTCCTAAATGGTTCCTTTTTTAGCTAAAAAATTTCCTGAGACTGGCTCAGTTGTTCAATAGTCTGTAGTGCCACATTTGGATTAATAAAAACAATTAAAAACGAATCAAATGTAGACCTCCCTCGTCATAGTCACTAGGATCAAAGCCTTCCACTAAGTGGACTTGGACAATTAGAAGAGCCTGGCACGAAAATCTTTGAGTTTCAACCAAAAAAGTAGCGAAACTACCCTCTCGGGCCAAAGGTACATTTTGTATCACAGAAAGATCTGTCATCATACTAATATTGCAGCTTGGTTTAAAAACAAAGCAATAGAAATGGGCTGTGAAACAACTGATAATTGTAACATGTTTCTAGAGGACCAAAAACAGTTAGTCGGTGCCAGACAATGCCTACAGTTAAGCGAGCAAAAGTAGGTGAACCCAATCATGTAATGTTATTTGCTCTTTATCACTAACATACACCATTTCACACTGGAGCAGTTAGACTTGAAGGCTAAGGGCAATTACGAAAGGGTTGGTTGATGTAGAGGTCAACATTCACAATCAGTTAGGACACTGAGTTAAATCACAACACAAAGGCAAGGATATTTTCAAAAGGGTGGACCAGACAGGGTAGACTTTTCTGTTCAATGGTATCATGAGGCATGCTAAAACAGCCAGTTTTCTATGGAGAATAGAGAATAAGCATGTGTGTTCAATTCACTCTTGCGAAAGTGCTGTGACTTAAGGGGACAAATATATTGGACTTTTTTAATGGTAAATGTTAAAATAGCTCAGACAGATTTTAAGTTAGGAAAAATATAATTAGACCAATAGAAGATTATAGATTATTTAATGGAAAGCCAGCTGTACAACAAAGGCAATAAATCCATCTTGAATGATACATAAAGGGGATTAAGATCATTGTAGAAATGTGATAGGTCGACACATTCCACTGTTGCAGCACACAGGGAGATTTACTAACTAAAATACCTACATGGCTGAGCGAGTGTTTTAGCACGCTGTGTAATAACACCGTTTAATTAACTTTCCTGGGACCACCAGCATGAAGAGAGCTGAACAGGTCAACCTCAACATTTCCACTGATTATAGGTGCTTAAAAGCCTCTTTTCGGCAGCTCAATTTAAAAAGCATTAGCAATCCTGAGGCTTGAAGGGTGAGCTGAACTCCTTCCCCCAAAGCTTCCCTAAAACACTCACACCTCCTCAGAGCTAAATTTATATATATATATATATATATATATATATATATATATATATATATATATACAGTACTGTGCAAAAGATTTAGGCACTTGTGAAAAATGTTGCATAGTAAGGAAAAATTATGACATAAATAGTTTTCATTTACACTTAATGTCATACAAAGTCCAGTAAACATAAAAAAGCTAAATCAATATTCGGTGTGACCACCTTTGCCTTTAAAACAGCCCCAATTCTCCTAGGTACACCTGGACTCAGTTTGTCGTGGTTGTTGGCAGATAGGGTGTTCCAAGCTTCTTGGAGAATTCGCCACAGTTCTTCTATCTTTTTAAGCTGTCTCAATATATTCTGTCTCTTTATGTAATCTTAGACTGACATGATGTTCAGTGGGGGGCTTTGTGGGGGACATGACATCTGTTGCAGGGCTCCCTGTTCTTCTATTCTAATCTTTTCTATTTGCAAAAGTAATGTTTGGGAGTCTAACATTTATATTTTCTATTGACACACTAAAGTTGAAGATATAAATAACCATCTTAAGACAAATGCTTTTGTGAAACATCTTATGTGCCCAAGACTTTTACACTGTACTGTATGTATATACACTACCGGTCAAAAGTTTTGAAACACTGGACTGAAATGTTTCTCATGATCTTAAAAATCTTTTGATCTGAAGGCGTATACTTAAATGTTTGAAATTAGTTTTGTAGACAAAAATATAATTGTGCCACCATATGAATTTATTTAATTATAAATCTAAAATTTAATAAAAAATAAAAAAAAAACAGTTTTTGAAATTGATGACTTGGACCGAATAATAAAGAAAAGCAGCCAATAAGTGCCCAACATAGATGGGAACTCCTTCAGTACTGTTTAAAAAGCATCCCAGGGTGATACCTCAAGAAGTTGGCTGAGAAAATGTCAAGAGTACATGTCTGCAAATTCTAGGTAAAGGTTGACTACTTTGAAGATGCTAAAATATAACACAGTTTTGATTTATTTTGGATTTTGTTTAGTCACAACATAATTCCCATAGTTCCATTTATGTTATTCCATAGTTTTGATGACTTTACTATTATTCTAAAATGTGAAAAAAAAAAAAATATATATATATATATATATATATATATATAATAAAGAATAAGTAAGTGTTTCAAAACTTTTGACTGGTAGTGTATATATATATACACCAATCAGCCACCTGCCTAATATTGTGTAGGTACCTCTTGTGCTGCCAAAACAGCGCCAACCTGCATCTCATCAACAAGCCATTTCCAGCAGAACTGCCGCCCACAGGATGTTTTTTGTTTTTGGCACCATTCAGAGTAAATTCTAGAGACTGTTGTGTGAAAATCACAGGAGATCAGCAGTTACAGAAATACTCAAACCAGCCCATCTGGCACCAACAATCATCCATGCGATTATCTAATCAGCCAACTGTGTGGCAGTGGTGCAGTGCATAAAATCATGCAATCAGTTAATGTTCACATCAACCATCAGAATAGGGAAAAAATGTGATCTCAGTGATTTGGACCGTGGCAGGATTGTTGGTGCCAGATGGGCTGGTTTGAGTATTTCTGTAACTGCTGATCTCCTGGGATTTCCTCACACAACAGTCTCAAGAATTTACTCAGAATGGTGCCAAAGACATCCAGTGAGTGGCAGTTCTGTGGACTGAGATGCCTTGCTGATGAGAGAGGTCAACAGAGAATGGCCAGACAGGTTCGAACTGACAAAGTCTACAGTAACTCAGATAACCGAGATGTACAATTGTGGTGAGAAGAATAGCATCTCAGATGCGGGTTGGCGCTGTTTTGGCGGCACGAGAGGGACCTACACAATATTAGGCAGGTGGTTTTAATGTTGTGGCTGATCGGTGTATGTGTGTGTGTGTGTGTGTAATTTTACTTTTTAAATTACACTTATTTTCATTCACAAAGGCAATGAATTATATGTGTAAATTAAAAGATATATGTAAAAATATGTCACAATGTCTCTAAATATTGGGTAATATTTTATCATATTAATATTTTACCATAGATTTTGTGCTGATACAAATTTATAAACCACAAAAATATTTGAACCTATTTTTAAGATTTACGCATTTTAATTTCATAACAAAATTCCATCAAACTGAATTGTGTAATGTATAACAAAAATAAAGGATTAAAGATTACTCAGTTCAATTGAACTGAATCTTGTAACAAAATTGAAATACATAAAATTGTCTTCTTGAGTGCATCCTTGGCATATTCGAATGTAAATATTGCATTTACAAAATAAAAATAAAACTAATTTTAAGAATATATGAAATGATGCATCACACCTCAATTACCACCTTTTAACATTTAAGCAATGTCAATACGTCCAGCAGATTAACCAGGTGTTTCCATGACAATTATTAAAATTAATGCAATAGTTCTGATAAGATCCTCTAGACTGACTCTACAGAGTACCCATCTTTGGAGAGAGGACACATATTGTAGCCCACTGTGGTTGAATATATTCCAACAGGTGGAATGGGCATTATATGTCTGTGGAAGGGGAAAGACTGTCCGCAGAATAGCGCTGCTGTCTGGGGTTGGGTACAGAGTGGAAATGAAAGAGTGAGGCCAGGATGTAAAATAGGTTTGGTGGTCATTTTAAGCCTCTCCAGCTCTGCTTCCTGAAGTCGTTTGGCCTTCGCCCTCCGGTTCTGGAACCAGATCTTCACCTGCGTCTCAGTCAGGCTGAGAGAGCTAGAAAATTCGGCCCTCTCTGCGATAGACAGGTATTGCTTCTGTCTGAACTTCCGCTCGAGGGCCAGGAGCTGAGTGGTGGTGAAAGGGGTTCGAGGTTTACGGTTGGTCTTGTGTTTTCGGAGAGCGCATGTAGTGGGACTCTGTGGTCCTGTAAAATAAGTTCATAAATTAGTTCACTCATTCAGTAATAAACAGCTACTGTAGGGGAAATGACTACTATAGTTTTAACAAGGCACACTCAGAAATATATTTGGTCAAGTGACCTAAAATTTTTATTAATGTGCTAACATCTTAATTAATCATTTTTATTCAAGTCAAAAATATTAATATGACTAAATCAACCTTAGGCTGCACCAACAAATAGCATTTTAAGTTTCAGATCAGGTAGAAATAGCTGTTAAGGTAACTACTGCACATTTGCACTTTTTTACAGTGTATGACAGACTGCAAATACATCCCACACCAGATACCTGCAATATATTGTGCATGTAAACGTACTGGAACAGCAAAAGACTCACTAGGTGTTTAATAAGTTTAATTCACCTATCATGGCTAATGGCTGACTTTAAAACCTGTAAATAATGATTATGTGTTTATACGATTTTTTAAAATATATATATATATATATATATATATATATATATATATATATATATATATATATATATATATATTTTAATGTATTTTATAATGTAAAATACTTAAATAATAAGGGACATATAAGGAATAAATAAGGAATCGGCAATAATTTGGAAACTTACGTGGTGGTGTTGATGACCTGGGTTTACTGATTAAGGATAAGGAGTCTTTATTGACGGAGAAACAATCTTTGGGAAAATCCATTGAATCTGGCACTTCTGAATATTTGGCTATCACTGATCGATCATCCCGATTTATTATGCATGGCATCCGAATCGACTCCGGGGAACTTAATTCACTTTTTGTTCGGTTCTTCGACATGAGAGACTCAACGCTGAATGAAAGACTTGGAGTCCGGACTGAACGCTCCGTCGGAGATGACCGTGAACCTTCATCATCATCGTCGGAGGAAAATGTATCTTTATGATGAGCTGAAATCATTCCACATATAACATTAAAGATGCTGAGAAGAGTCATGTAACTGCATGGGTGCGCGCGCTTTGCTGCTTAACTTTTACACTGACTAACAAAACTAACTTGCCTAAAAAGTTACAAGACCACCTAAAGTTTGAGCCAATCAGCTTTCAGACGGAGGCTGTGTCTCAAAACCTAGTGGGCTGCCTACTTTGACATCATTTTTGAGCATTGTGTGGCGAAAATTGGTCGGTTTCAGGCGCGTGCAGCATATTTGGGCGCGTTCCGTGTCACCTGAGATGGACTGAAGATGAATCCCACAAATGCTGTCTAGGTAGGCAGCTCACTAGGTTTCGACACACAGCCAGAGTGTTTAGGGAGGTTGAGGGCTTGTGATTGCCTCATCAAGAGATCTGCTGTTTCAGTTCCTGAGCCGTTAAATTATACTCTTAAAAGATAAACGGGAATTATATTTAGAGCATAATGTGGTGTTTATATAGGCTTGCTGGGGTAATATGCTAAAATTAGACGAAGTTTTTCTTGAAATTTGTTCAAAAGACTTCCAATAATGTCCATATACCCTCACTTCGACAATTTTTTAAGAGTTCAATTAAGTACAGTTAATCTCTTAAATGTATGAAAAATGTGATAGAATCCCAAAGATTATTGTAATTATTTAGTTTAAAATGACCGTTTTTAAAAGAATAGTTCACCCAAAAATGAAAATGCACTCATCATTTACTTACCCTTGTGCCATCCCAGTTCTTCTCCTGAACACAAAGATTTTTAGAAGAATATCTCAGCTTGATAGGTCCATACAATGCAAGTGAATGGTGGGCAGAACTTTGAAGCTCCAAAAGCACGTAAAGGCAGCATAAAAGTAATCCATACGACTCCAGCGATTTAATCCATGTCATCAGAAGCTATATGATTGGTGTGGGTGAGAAACAAATCAATATAAATACTGTTTTAACTATAAATGTTCACTTTCGCCAGCCTTCCTTAGCGCTTCCCTCTCCTAAGAGTTTATCTTCTTTTTTTTTTCACATTCTTCATGTGTAACGGGAGCCAGCTAGTACGTAATAGCTGTGCAGTACATGTAAACCTCACTCACTTGGCCTCATGAGGCGCACTTGTGACTGATGCTAGAGGCTGTAGCCTTTAGCCTCCTCGTTAGCGCATCCACCTTCCATGCCGGAGATGCCGGTTCAAATGCTGTTCAGAGTGGGCCAAGCTGGACCCACAGTGGTGCCGTGACCCAGATGGGAGTGAGGTTTAGGGGGGTGATTGTAACTGGAGCCAGCTGGTACTTGATAGCTGTGCAGTATGTGTAAAACCTTACTCCCCTGGCCTCAAGAGGAACTAGTGACTGATGCTAGAGGCTGTAGGCTTTAGCCTCCTCTTTAGCGTGCCCACCTCCCATGCCGGCTGAAGCCGGTTCATATCCCTCTCAGAGCGAGTTGAGCAGGACTGGTTACAGTGGTGCTGTTGATCTGGATGGGAGTGAGGTTTAGGGGTGTGAGTGTAATGAGAGCCAGCTGGTATGTGATAGCTGTGCAGTGCGTGTAAACCTCACCTCACTGGCCTCAAGAGGCGCACAAGTGACTTACGCTAGAGGCTGTAGCCTTTAGCCTCCTCGTCACCGTGTCTGCCTCCCATGCCGGAGACGTCGGTTTGAATCCCATTCGGAGCGGGTCGAGCAGGACTGGTTACATGTGCATATTGCCACCTACTGGGAAGGGAGGAGAATTTATTGTAAAAAAAGGACTTAAAGGGATAGTACACCCAAAAATGAAAATACTCTCATTAAGAAAAATAGAAAAATATCTTAGCTCAGTAGGTCCTTAAAAAGTGGATGGTGATAAGATCTTTGAAGCTCCAAAAAGCACTGACATAAACATCATCCATATGACTCCAGTGGTTAAATTAATGTCTTCTTAAGTGAAACGATTGCTTTTGGTGCACAAACGCACCATTGTGAGTAATTAAACAGATACAGATACAAATACAGATCTAAATCAAAACCAACAAAGCTTCTGTACAGCGTTCCTCCTACTCAGTTGCAAACAGCGCTGCTCATCCTGGTGTGTCACACATGCGTCAGTTCTCGTGTGAATATGCCAACACAAATATGTCACACGCGCTTACTGCTGCTGACCGGAAGCGATGATTTATAGTTATTAAAGTATGATTTATAGATGATTAAAGTACTTACTGTAAATATTTATCTTTTTCGAATTTAACCATTGGAGTCATATGGATGATGTTTATGCTGACTTTCTGTGCTGTTTGGAGCTTCAAAGGTCTAGTCATCATTCACTTGCATTTTAAGGACCTACTGAGCTGAGATTTTGTTCTATTTTTCTACAAAGGTGTTCTGCTGAAGAAAGAAAGTCATACACACCTGGGATGGCATGAGGGTGAGTAAATGATGAGAGAATTTTCATTTCTGTGTGAACAAACCCTTCAAATATTGATCTGTTTCTCACCCACACCTATGATATCAGTTTAACATTGATTAAACCACTGGAGTAGTATGCACTACTTTTATGCTGCCTGTATGTGCTTTTTGGAGCTTCAAAGTTCTGGCCACCAATTACTTGCATTGAATGAGACAGCAGAGCTGAGATATTTCTCTAAAATCTTAATTGGTGATCAGCAGAAGAAAGTCATACACATCTGGGATGGCATGAGTAAATGGGTAAATTGGGTAAACTATTCCATCATTTATTTGTTTGGTTGTTTGTTTTTTGTTTCATTCAAGTATTTTACTGGCTGAGAACAAATTGACTCACTCAAAAGTTGCCTAGTAATCTAAATACGTTTTAAGTATAAAAATGCATCATAACATAATTATCAGAGCAAAACATGTATTACTGTATGATTGATAAAGGTAGAGTGCATGATATGCTCTTTACAAACTGAATGTGACATAAACTTGGAAGGGAATGAAGGTTTCAGGCTAGCATGTAAATTACAGTAATTATATTGTTGTTACTATTAACACCTTGTAATTAGGCCCCAAGAATCCGGTTCTTTTTTACCAGGATTTAACTGTAATACTGGAAAATTGCTACCCTCTCATGGTGTATGGCGCCCACTCATATCAGCCCGAGACTGTCAATTTAAAGGCTATGAACTCTGCTCTGTTTTGTCATGTCGGATTCACAGTTCACAAGTTCTGACAGTTGCATGCTGTCAAGTGAATTGCCACAGAATGCACTGAAATGAAAGTATAAGCGAAAACGATTTGTTACTCCTACTCTTGTAGGAGTTGAATGATGAAGAGGCTTTGTGAAATGGGTTGAAGAGGCATTACATGTCCATGATTTTTTTTTTAAATAACGAGGATTGTAAGTTAGCATGTACTGTATATGAATGTACACTCAAAAAAAAAAAATAAAATAAATAAAAAAAAACTTTCACTATTGTCAATTTTACTCAGTCCTCCCATGTTCAGATTACTCAAAAGAAATCCAAGGGAATTTAAATTAACTGAGTTGATTCATCTAAAAAAAAAAAAAGCTTTACTTAATCCATTTGTTTTTGGACAACATGAACAATTTTTGTTTGGTTAACTAAAACTGGTCAGAGGATTTTATTCTTTGCATGGGACTCAACAGGGAGGATAAATGTTAAAATTAAGTGTTTTATGTGTGTTTGTTAGATGAATATAAAGCGGGAGACTTGTTAGTGTTTAAAGGTTTAAGTTGAGATTTAGAAGAATTGTTATGTCTTTGCTTTGGGGGTTACCATCATGGTGAAGAGTGGAGATTAAGCCTATAGGACCATTACATTCTGAATATTGTAAATATTGCTTTATTCATTGAGCAATTGCTAAGTAAACCATAGCATACTGACCGAGTTGCACTATATTTAGCATGCTAACATTTATTATCACTTGCAAGCATATCACAAATTTTTTTTTATTTGCGTTATTTTGATGTGTTGAATTTTGTTAGGTTTACTTTATTCAGTTAGATTCCCTCTACTTTAAGTTGAACATGGTCATTTTTTTATTTAAGAAACTAAACTAATTTCAAACATGTGGATTCACTGTCCATGACTGAATCAAATTCAGCCAAATATATAGTTTTTAGAGTGTTCAAGGGAAAGTGTACAGTATATTAATGTATATTAAATTGAGTATACACACTACAATTAATACAAAAGAATTGGGAAAATGTTGTTTAAAATAGTTTTAGCTGGTGCACAGAATGTAACACCACAGGACATGTCAGCTTTCCAGAACTATTTAAAGTCTACCTATAGTGAAAGCAGAGGCGGACTGGCCATCGGGAGAACCGGGACTTTTCCCGAAGGGCCGGCCGCCAAACGGGGCCGAATGGGCCGTGATAAACTGAAATGGGCCACTGTGTTATGCAGAACGGGCCACAAAATGTCTCCGCAATATGCCGAAGTGGGCAGCGATATGCAGAAAAGGACAGCGACACCCCCCCACGACTTTTGGGCCAGATCCTATGTAAAATCCCGGGCCGATTTTTCTTCCCAGTCCGCCCCTGATTAAAAGTAAGGATTCTTGCACATTTCAGACTCCTATGATTATCAAAGAAATTCAACTCCCTTTTCTCCGTTGCAGGATTTGCATCACACTGTGGTTTTTATTTGATTCCTAGAGAATGCAGCACAACAAGTCAGTCCTGTTAAGACTAACACTTAAGTGTCTCCACCAAGTCTGGGCTCCTGCACCATTATTACAGCTCTCCAGAGAAGTTGTGCTCTGTAATCGTGACAGGTTTAATTTTGTGGCAAAGGCCTTGGCTTATGGCTTCATTGAGCTTCATGAATCACTGTGTTCGCATCACTTGTGTTCTTTGCTTAAATGCTTTGCATTGACCTTTACATATTCCCCTCTGTAATAGCAGTGATTAGTGGGCAATCTTAGGGTTAACAGTGAGAGTAATTTATGTTCCGTGATTTCTTTAAGTTATTTAGACTTTTAAATAAGAGAATATAAATGGATGAAAAAAAAAATGTAATTAAGACGAGATTTCAGTGCGTATTGCTAATTAGCTGTCAAGGAGAAAATGCAGAATTGCAGAATTCCTTTTAGAACAATCAATACTCACATAATACAGTATGCAACACAAACAATATATACAGAGGAAAGTTTGAACAGATAATCTTGACTTGCCTACCGTGGCCCATGGGAACTGTAGACAGTGGCCAACAGTATTTCTACAAAGAGCTTAAAAAGGTAGATGAGGTGGATTGTTATAAAGAGGGTGCATGAGAAGAATTTATTCAGATAAAGGGAGATAAGTCTTGATTAAAGTGGCAGAATTGATTAGGTCAAGTCACGCTTTTTCTGTAATTTTGCATATAAACATAACATAAAAACCAAAGCTTGACATAAACAAAGGCACAACTACCATGCCAAATAAATGCAAAAGACTTTAACCCATACTGATAATTTCTTTTTATTTTATTTTTTTTAACCTCTTAAATGTCTAATATACAATAGTGGATTTTGAATTATTTTTAATAGTTTGGCTTTTGCTCCAGATGAAGGGGCTAGGAAGCTGTCCAAATAATAGAGACCAACAACTGTAAAAACAAAATCAAACTGCTATTTCAGTCTGAGCATGAGAACATTTGCAGAAGTGATGAGTAACAAAGCACCATGTCATTTAAGAGAATGCACAGGATAATGGAGCGTAATATAAACACCTTACACATTATGTTTATTGTTTGCATCAATGGGCTCCAAGTGACACTGGGCCAATAGTGGAGAGAAAGGCACAGTTTGGCCAGTAATAATTTTCTTTTACCTAGTAAGTACTTAAGGTGGATTTAAAAAAGTCTTCATGCCCATGCTATAATGGTGAAATTTAGATTTTTTAAATTGGATATAACCACAAAATTACATCTGCTGGTCTGTAATGATTAAAGCAATTAAGGGTAAATTTGTACTACTTAAAATGGTTTAAAAACATGGTTTAAAACACCATTTCCTTAAAAAAAATATATATATATATAAAATGATGAAAGCTAGAATAATTATATTAGAATAATTTTATAATTGAAACCAATAGTAAAAAACGACACTTTTCTATTAATTCTTCAAATATACAGAATTAAATATTTGATTGTGATGCATATCTGCAAAATGAAATTTGAAGTTCATAACAACTTCACTCTTCACTGCCCTAAAACAGTTCATTTCTCTTCGTTAAGCTACACTTAAATGTAAGCAGGCCATTATGTTCAATCCAGGTCCCCAGAGAGGGAGCATTTGATGCAGCAGGCAACCCCACTTTTAGGGTTGAATTGCACTTCGGGAACATTCAGCTCATAACTGAAACACAGAATCATATTTGACCCCAATTTTCTGATGATGGAAAAAACAACAGACCAACAGATGAGGCCCTTTGCCACATTATAACAACATATGGCTACCAAGAATGACGTTCAGGACAATTGCACGCTAATAGCATTTGTTTGATAGCTCTTTCCATTAGACCCCATATGGTGAAATCTGCAGTGCCAGTCAGGAAGGGAGCCACTATACTGTGACTGAACTTGACTTGGAACTGCTGTTGTGACCATTTGAGTGTGCGCTCACATACCAATAGAAAACTGAGACAAGTCTAATGTTTCTGACACAGCTGGACTGCCTGTCTGTGTGTCCCTCTTGGCTATATGGATCCAAGTTCTTATTACACCCTCATCAGCTCTTGCACAATGCAAAGCGCTTGAAGGCTTCTCCCTGACATCATTCCATTTCTTCACGGCAATATGCAATTATACCTGTATGCTGACCATTTCTGCAAAACGTAAGGTGTAATGATGATGATGATTTCCCTAAGATTCATTATGGTGTGGCTTCTGAGCATCACATTTTGAGGGATGTCTGATAGATTTATGGTATCAGCCATCCTTTCCTCACATTTTACACAGGCAACCCCACCTTGGGTGCTTCTACCAAGGACTTATTTTTACAACATGCTTTATAATTCAAGAGGTAGACAGAATTTTATGGCTCTCTGTCACATTATGAATTAAAGCCCATAAAACATTGGTTAATGAGATTGCCTTCAGCCAGGGTCAGTGGTTAACATCTATTAAATGAAGCCTTATAGTCTCTGTTTTGTCTTAAATTGTAGTTGTATATCATTCACAATAAGGAATTTGATCCTATTGGACTTTTTTCCACAACAATGTTGGCCTCACCAAAGCACGGCTAAGCTGAATGTCCTGCTTTTTTCCCTGTGGTGCTTTCCATGAGTCCATGCAATATATTTAAAGGCACAATCTGAAAAAGTTGCAGCAGCCCATTATTATAGGAGGAATAACAGTGTTCTAGCAACAACTACAAAGCGCCTAAAGCTTTCACAATAACTCCTCCCATGTGCCTCAAACACAAAACTTTTTAGCCTCAGAACTAATTCCAACTGTTCAAGGGGTGCTATTTCATTAATTATGGATTCTGTTGTTAAGGGAAATAAGCTTTGAGGGAAATGAAGTGTGAGTTCCAGTGTATGTACTGTAAAAGTGTCTTTGTAGAGCCGAGGAGGGCGGGGCCGGGCTGGAATGAGAGACACCCGGTCCCCAATCAGCCTGATGGGGCGCGCGAGGGATAAAGGCGGCCGGGGACGACAGTTCGAGAGAGAGAGAATTGCAGGCAGCTGTGCTGTGTTTTTGGTTGTGTGTTTTTGGTTGTGTGTTTTTGGTTAATAAATTATTATTTAAGTTGTCAAGCCGGTTCTCGCCTCCTCCTTTCCTCTAAACCCCCTTACACTTACCGGTATCCGGTACACTCCGGCCCGGTCGGGGGCAGCCTGTGGGAGGTCAGAGACCCGCACCACCGTACCCAGCTCCATCAGAGGGCACTGATCTCGGAAGTGGCTCGGGTCTCCGCACCTCCAACAGGCCGGCCCAGGCGCCACGCCCGCACTTGCGTCGGCGGGCGCCCCCCCCTGAGGGGGAGAGCGGCGGGGCACTGGAGTAGGGGAAGGTGTCGCCTCCCACACCCGGGGAACTGGTCTCAGGGGCTGGGTTCCTCCTCGTCTGCGTGGGGCAGGAACGGGACCTGGAGAGAGAGCAGACGAGAGAGAGAGAGGGGAGGGGGAAGAAACAGAGGGAGGAGAGAGAAGGTAGGAGGGATCTTCCGTCCTCGGGATCGCCGCCATGTGGTCCTCCGCAAGTCGGATAGCTTCCTCCAACGACGCCGGGCAGTGGGACTGGACCCACTCCGCTGTTCCTTTTGGCAGTCGAACTATGAACTGTTCCAGTACCACCTGGTCGATAATTCCCTGGACGTCGTGATCCCCCGCTAACAGCCATCATCGGCAGGTGTCACGGAGCCGCTGGGCAAAGGCAAACGGGCGGTCAGAGCTTTCCAACTTCAAGCTCCGGAAGAGTTGACGACTTTCCTCCGGAGTGCGACCAACCCGTTGCAAGATGGCTTTTTTTAGATCTCCGTAGGCCAGGAGGCTCGATGCTGGCAGTTGTTGAGCCGCGAGCTGGGCTTCCCCGGACAGTAGTGGGATCAGTCGGGCTGCCCATTGGCCGAGCGGCCAGCCCCAGATCTCGGCGGTCCGCTCAAACAAATCCAGGAAAGACTCGGGGTCGTCCGCCGCCCCCATTTTCTGTAATGCTGGCGGGGGTAACGGCGTGGGTGTGTCGTCCCCGGCCGCCTTTATCCCTCGCGCGCCCCATCAGGCTGATTGGGGACCGGGTGTCTCTCATTCCAGCCCGGCCCCGCCCTCCTCGGCTCTACAGTCTTCTAAGTCATTGTCATTGCCAGGCCCAGTGTGCTTCCAACCACATCAAACCTGTGCATCAAAGACTTGTTATAACGTAATGTGTCATTAAACAGAAAATACTGAATCTGAATGTCAAAGAAGTGATAAATATATTTATGGTGATCTATTCTAGACATGAGAACAGAAGAAGCTAACTAAACTCGATTGAAAAACTGCATTGTATTGTATTTAAGTTCTTTGAAGTTACATTCAGTGTATAAAGCAGGGTTGAGCATGGAAGAGAACAGTGTATAGGGGAGTGGTGAATTAAAAGTAGCGACGAAGCTACAGTTTCAGTGTTGGAAACAAAGTTCATTTTAGAGAGTTGGTACTTTCAGATGGTTCATGTAAATGAACTAATTCAAATAAATGATTCACTGATTCACTTAAGCCCCCTGCAGCCTTTTTGGCGGAAATGATGGTTTTGATACAATCATCCAGAACTAATGTAGTATTAATATAGTAACCAAGCGGGTCATTTGGTGCACTCAGGTATCGGCTGAATGGGCCAGCTTACTGAACTGAACAGCCCCCTTTTTTGTGTGTGTGTGTGTGCTGGTTCCGCTTGCGGCTGGAGCTTGTTCTGTGGAGGAATGCATCTTCGGGACAGTTATGTTGATGAATCCACAAGTTTTTTGTGTTTATTCTGCTTATTGGCTGGAGCTTGTTTTATAGATTAATTTTTGCTGTGTAATTCTGTCTCACAAAATTTGTATAGAAGCACCGGACTTGAGCAATCCAATGGCAAAGTTGTCACGGGGACTCTCGTAGGCGTACATGGACTGTTTGAGTTTAGAGGGATGGACACCAATTGGCGCTGTCATGCGCGGGGTTAATGCGCACGTTTTTCTTTTTTCTGTTTTTTTTTTTTTTTCGGGGTTTGTTTGTTGTACTAATGTTGGAATGTGGTCTTTATGATCTTATTTTTGCCACACAATATATTTTTTCTAATATGTCAAATGTCAAATGTTAATATGAGTGGATTGTCTCTCTCCACATGAAATGTGAATGGGTTGGGACACCACATAAACAGAAGGAAGGTTATTTCTTTTCTTAAACGTAAGAAATATTATATAATGTTTCTTCAAGAAATGCATCTTTCCCCGCAGGAAGCTGAAAAATTTGGGAAGATATGGGGGTTTTAAGATAAGGTATTTTTCTTTAGTGCTGGCTCAAGTAAGAGCAGGGGAGTCATTACATTGATAAGTAAACATCTACAATTCAAATGTCTCAAACAGAGTAAAGATAAATTAGGAAGAGTCATTATTGTTTTAGCAGAAATTCAGGGGCAAAGGTTGATTTTGGCTTATATTTATGTACCTAACATCGATGATCAGGGCTTTTTTATAGATCTTGAAGGGATGTTGCAAGCCGCTGGCACCCCTCATGATATAATATAATATGAAGACTTTAATCTTTTGATGGACTCAATCGTTGATCATAGTAAAGCAAAAGTGTGCAAGCCCCCTAGAGCAACATTAACACTTCATAGTATGTGTACAAATTTTGGTCTAACAGATATTTGGAGACTTTTGAACTCGTCTGCTAGGAACTATACATTTATTTCATCAGTCCATAAGATTTATTCTAGAATAGATTTCTTTCTGAAATCTAAGTCCCTCATTTCATCTGTTGTTGATTACTCAGTTGGAAACATCTTAGTCTCAGATCACACCCTGGTGTGTTTAGAGGTGTTCATATAGTTGGTGCTTTAATGTATCCCTTTTGCAAAATCCTGAATTCCAACAAATGTTAAAGGCTGAAATCAATGTTTATACGGAGACCAACTGGTCATCAGTATCCTCTGTGGGTGTGGCTTGGGAGGCACTCAAGGTGGTTCTTAGAGGTCGGATCATACAGTATGCCTCATTCATCAAAAGATCCGAAGCACGAGAACTCGTGGAGTTTGAAGGGAATATTAAAAGTGCCGAGGCAAAGCTGAAGTGCCGAATGTCGTCTGATGGCCTCAGAGAATTGACCCGATTGAAATACAGATATAATACTATTTTGTCACGGAAGGTGGAGTTTTGGCTGTTCAGGGCAAGACAGTCATACTTTGAGTTGGGGGATAAAGCAGGGAAGCTTTTGGCTAGATATATAAAGCAGAGAGAGTCTTTTTCTATCATTTCCTCAGTGAAAACTGTAAGTGGTGAAAAATAATTCTATCTTGATCTTTATAGTTCCACGTCTTTGTCTACTGATGAAGATATTAGAAACTGTGTGGAACCATTAGATCTGCCTAAACTGACGACTGAGCAAAAAAATTCTCTTGATTCTGAGATAACCTTGGAGGAGCTTGACAAGGTAATTAAGGCCTTACCTACAGGCAAGGCTCCGGGGCCAGATGGTTTTTCCGCTGAATTTTTAAGATCTTATGCTACAGAACTGGCTCCACTTTTGTTAGAAGTTTATATGGAATCGTTAAAGAATGGAAAGCTTACGCCAACCATGACACAAGCCCGGATCAGTCTGATTCTTAAAAAGGACAAAGTTCCAAGCGAGTGTAAGAGTTACCGTCCAATTTCTCTGATCCAGCTAGACGTTAACATTTTGTCCAAAATTTTGGCTAATCGATTAAGTAAAGTTATGACATCTCTTATGCATATAGATCAGGTGGGGTTTATTCGGGCCACAGCTCTTCTGATAACATTAGGCGTTTTATCAATATCATGTGGTCAGTGGCGAATGATCAGACTCCGGTCACTGCCATCTCACTTGACGCCGAATAGGCGTTTGATATGGTAGAATGGGATTATTTTTTAAAGCTTTTGGAAATATACAGGTTTGGGAATACTTTTATTGGATGGATTAAGTTACTTTATAGACACCCGGTAGCGGCGGTACAAACAAATGGATTAATTTCAGATTATTTTACTCTGGATATTGGCACCCAGCAGGGTTGCCCACTTTCCCCATTGTTGTTCTGTCTTGCCCTGGAACCATTAGCAGCCACGATAAGAAAGGAGGATGATTTTCCAGGGGCAATGGCGGGAGGTGTGGCGCATAAGCTTTTGCTTTACGCAGATGATATTTTATTATTCATCTCTGACCCCATTAGATCTATGCCTTGCCTCCACAGAATTATTAATTCTTTCTCTAAGTTCTCAGGATACAAAGTCAGTTGGTCTAAATCGAAGCTTTGGCTCTGATAACGTACTGCCCAGTAATGGCTTTTCAACCGGGTGCCTTCCAGTTGCCCAAACAGGGCATTAAGTATTTGGACATTTTATTCCCAGCAAATTTGTGTGAGTTAATTTTGACCCTTTAATAAAAAAGGTTTTTTGAGTGATGTGAGTAGGTGGGCTTCATTACATTTATCTATGATTGGGAAGGTTAATGTTATTAAAATAAATTGTATTCCAAAAATTCAACTACCTGCTACAGTCCCTGTAGATGTCCCCCTCTCTTCCTTCATGCAATTTGATAGCATAGTGAAGACCATTATTTGGAATGGTAAACGTTCCAGATTACATTTCAACAAGTTACATAGGCCGATTGACAGAGGTGGGCTAGGCCTACCCAAGATTTTGTTTTATTATTATGCATTCGGTCTCAGACATTTGGGTCACTGGATGCTTCCACCTGAGAGCCCCTCCCTGGTTTTTTATTGAACAGGAAGTCCTTGCCCCTATTTCACCATTGCAAAGCCTTTATATTAAACTAACCAGAGAAGTTAAGTCACACCCCGTTATCTCGCATTTGCACGCGGTTTGGACACAAGTGTCCAGAGTGTTTAATTCAGACATTTATTTAAATGTAGCCTCGAGCATATGGCTGAACCCAGAATTACATATTAATAAGTCCCCTTTCTGTTGGTCAGAGTGGATTGTGAGGGGGGTTACTACACTCGGTGACCTATATGAGAGTGTTGTGTTGAGATCGTTTGAAAATTTGGTTCAACATTTTAAGATTCCTAGATCTCAGTTCTTTAGGTATTTACAGCTGTGCTACCTGTTCTGTACTATTTTTGGGAGTAGTATACACCCCCCTAAAGTGGCAGATACTCTAGAAGTGGTGATTACTGCTTTTGGAAAAGGTCATGGGGCATCGGTGTATTACTCCCTGTTAATTCAGAGTTTTGGGATGGAGCTTCGTCTTCTCTCAAGAGATTATGGGAGAAAGACCTACATTTGGCATTGGAAGAGGGAGTGTGGGCTATGACTCTAAAAAGAATCAAGTCTACATCTAGAGATGCAAGGGTCCATCTGATGCAATTTAATATTTGCATTGATTCTATTGCACCCTTACTAGATTATATAGGTTGGGTCTTAAAGACACACCCACCTGCTGGTGGTGCCAATCAGAATTCAGAAATGATTTTGTCATTTTAAGACTGCTTATCGAAATGATTGAAGTACTGTACAGCCAGAAAGTTCCAGCCATTTGCCTCATATTCTGCTTAAAGACTAAATTAATTGGATCTGAAAAAAAAAAAAAAAAAAAAAAAAAAGATTAATGTGCAAAACAATTGTAATTGTCATAGTGTGCTTGGAAATTGTGTATAATGATGTGGTGTGGCCTAATATTACCATCATATCCCCTGAGAGATTTGTGTTTTCCCTGTTTATCCACACGCCATTATGAAAATTGCATTAAGCAACGCCTGCTTGTGGCTAAAGGGAAGGTGTGGTTCTACTTGCTTTGCATGTTTCTACAGATAAACTTAAATGAGCCTAGTGGTTAAAATAATTACAGCTTAATTCAGCTGTGGAATCCATATCAAATGTACATGAGGCCTCAATTGTCACGCATTCACAAAGAACAACAGTGCATTGTTCTTGGCTTGCTGCTTGGTTCTGATCTATGTTGAAGCTGGCAGTTAAGTTCACATTTAACATACTCCTGTCAATTAATTGGCGATTTGCATGACTTGTGGCATGACTTTTAACTTCAAATACACATAATTAAACACATCGTAAGGACTGTAAAACCTATTGTGAAATATGTTTAGCTGGTTGTTTTGTCAGAGATCAAAACATCCCTGAGCAACAGTTCCTTTTTTACTTGAGATCTATAATTTATCCCATCTACAACAAACATGTTGCATTCAACCTGCATTTAATCTGGAGGAGATCTTCCCACAGACATTTAGCTGATACACAAGGAAAACATAATCATCAGGCGCCCAGGAAAGGGGCCTAAACTATAAGCATCATTGTCTGTAATCAAGCCTTGTGTTTATTGCTCCATTATAAGACTTGACTTGACAACATGATTTATACATCTCATTTAAATGCCTGTGAAGTTATTTTCTTAACAATAACTTCTCTATTTGATGACTTTTGCCACAAACCCACAACCAGCATAATCAAGAAAACCTTTTTCTCTTTAGTTAGTAGAGTAGTTTCAATTTGGGTAGTGTGATTGACCCTTTAGAATGAATTTGTCTTAACCATACTTTTATGAAATTTTTTGTAATCATCTTGAAATGAATGTATAGTGATTGCTTTAACATTATAACTGAAAGGACTCGCAACAACTAAGGGCAATCTACTCATGGTGTGAGTCTGTGACTTGCTGTTTCAAGGAGAACCCAAGACTACAAAACCTTGCTGTTTAAGAGTAGCTAAAACTTCCTGATTATAAACAACAAGAGACCCTATGGGAGTGTTGCTGAGTGATTCAACCAACCAACCATCTAAACAAAACTCAAATAATGATATCACACTCTGTAATGTCAATGTTCAGATTGCAACCTTTATGAAAGGACCATTCACTCATTTAAAAACAGATTTTCTCTGCATTAGTTTGATTAGTAAAATAAAGCTAGCGATTTCAAATAAGCTACGTAAACTGTTACACCCTTAAAAGGAACTAAACAACAAATTCTCTGAATGTCTATAAATTACTGTCAAGTCATATCCCTCAGAATGACATGAATCTGTTGAGAATGGTTAGATTCAGTGTTCAGCTAACATGTTAATGGCCAACCATCAAACATTTTAATGAAAGTCTTTAACAAATGAGTTTACAAGAAATTACAAAAAATGGCAATTTATGTGCTGTAACTACAATGCTTTAACTTTTATTTCACTTAAACAAGCTGAGATGGAAACAAAATGAAAGGAAGAACAGCCATTTAGTAATGACTGAAAGTTAATTTACTAACTGTATACTAAATTATTCACATAAATAAACAGCCTTGGCTTTCTGTTTACAAAAATGTGTCTAAAGTTACATTCTCTTAACTGCCGCACACACTGGAGGGGCATGCACTTATGAAAAAATTAGAATATTTTATATATATATAAAATATTAGCGTGAATATTGCGGAATATAGCATGTATGCTCCATTCCTCGATATGTAGCTGCTCTCAATTATGACAATATCGCCATCTAGTGGACATTTGTAACTGCGTGTCCTCCAAAACAGTTTTACCAGAAAGAGAGGCTTTTGAAATAATGAGTACAGAATTATTAGCTTAATATTATTAACTATTTATAAACAATCATATGGAACCATGTACATAATGTAAGATCAGCCCACGCCCTAATGTCTATAACTGTGAAACGCATAAGAAATTCCTTTAGATTATGAATGATTTATGGAGTAGGCATTGCCTTAAACAGGACTGTTCCATGTGAAGAGCATTTTGTTTCTCTTTGACTGCACAGAACTGCCTGGCACCACCTGAAATTGAAGTTTAAAAGTAAGTCAGAATGGACAATTTACAGAAACATCCTAACTCTAAAATTCTATCTAATCTGTTTAGTACCAAATGCGATTTCAAAGTCCTAACTTGTCAGTTTTTAAAGGAAAAGTTCTTAAAGAAATGTCTCATAATTTACTCATCCTCATGCCATCCGAGAAGTGTATGACTTTCTTTCTTCTGCAGAACACAAATGAAGATTTTTAGAAGAATATCTCAGCTCTGTAGGTCCATACAATGCAAGTGAATGGTGACCAAAACTTTAAAGCTCCAAAAAGCACATAAGGAAGCATAAAAGTAATCCATATGACTCCAGTGGTTTAATCCATGTCTTAAGCGATCTAATCTATTTTGGAGATACTATGGAGCAAAAATGTAACTCCTTTTTCACTGTACATCTTGTCATTGCAGTCTCTTGGCACAATCATGATTTCAAGTTTGATTACATTTCCATCTGCTTGAAGAATACGTAGAGCGCTAAACCATGATCACCAAGGAGACTGCTTATGTCAAGATTTATAGTGAATAAGGAGAAAAACCGATCGTATCACTTCAAAAGGCATGGATTAAACCACTGCAGAACTATGGATTACTTTTATGCTGCCTTTATGTGCTTTTTGGATTGTTTTTTGCATTGTATGGACCTATATGGTTGAGATATTCTTTTAAATATCTTCGTTTGTGTTCTACAGAAGAAAGTAAGTCATACACATCTGAGATGAGGGTTAGTAAATAATTAGATAATTTTCATTTTTGGGTGAACAATCACTTTAACACTTAAAAATGGACATGAATGTACCTAAAGTGTGCCTATTCTTAAAGTAAATTCTAAGGATTTTAGAAACCAACACATTCAGCCAAATTAATTACATTTCAGATCATGGGCCAACCTCATTTGCTTTGATTTAGCTGACTCAACCTCTCTCTGATGGCCTTGTTTTCCTCCACCATTCTCTTGATTGTCCTCACTACATCCTGTGCTGTTTGGGACTGCAATAGCAATGTCACAATTCATCAGGTCATGACGCCTTGAGAATGAATGATGAGAATGAAATTTAGGCCTACACCGTTGCCATAAAAGCTCAGACTGTACCAAACTCACCATTTCTGTTGCTTGAGCGTCTCTTGGTGGTAATCCAAAAACATCAGACGATGACCCTTTAAAGAAACACAAAGCAGCAACAATTCCATAATCCTACGCTACACAATAGATCATAACATGTAAACAAGTGCGTTTTAAATTATAGCTTGAGTGTCCTCCACGTGCACCTGTATTTTGAGTGACATCTTCTGTAGCGCGCTGTGATTTCCCGCCTTTAGCTGCCCTGAACGTTGATTCCTGCGCCGCCTTTGCTGAGGAATAAAACCTCACAAGCAGTTTTGGTTTAACCTTTCTTGGAAAACAAGGCGTTATTTCGGGGCTTTTGCTGTCTTGCGTGCAAAATGAAGTCGCCTCACTAGTCACCACAATCATATTTCTATTTAGTTTATGGCGCTTGGTATTATGTCCAGTAGGTCCTGATTTTTCGTCAGTTTGGGACGACTGAGAACCGAACCGCGATACGTATTTACTGTGAATTTCCATTATTAACGACGACACGAGACAACACTTTAAGAACAGTCTCTATAGGCGAAATTTGATTAAAGTTTATCACTAAGCTTAACCTCGGTGAAACTTCAGCACTGTCGGTCAACGGTCACTTAAGATTTGAAATGGACCAACGCATAAAAAAACCCCGCGAGTTTTGAAAATGACCCAAACGGGTAAACGGGTAGCATTTATACGCACGTCATCACAGTGTATATCAGGGTAAGTTTCTTGCTGGCATGGTGTAGAGAAAACTACTGAGAGAGATGGTAACTTGATGTTAAATATGTATTTAAATTGATAGATGTCATTAATGTTCCTTTTATTAGGCTACTATTAAAATGGTTAATACTTTATAATTACGCTAATTAAAAACTTTTACATACATAATACGCAATAAACTGTTAAGCATTGTTTAGCTAATATGAGTGTATTAATGTTCACGTTAACACGTTATCTTGTATTACCATATACATTATAGCCTACATACAATAAGAATGAATGGGTATTTGTTTTATTTGTGTACTTTAATGTGCTTTTCTATGTATAGTGAAATTGATTTCCTACTTAGAAATATAAAGTGAAATGATTTGATATCACGAGAGAAAGGCACCACAGACAGCAGTAAAAGGCACAAAAATAAAATAATAATAATAAATAAATAAATAAATAAATAAGTAAAAAATAAAAAGACATTTGATATAATTACGGGACACAGTTGTCCGTCATCTGCGAAGAGCATCAAAAACTATATATATTTACGTTTAACAAGGAAATAAATTTACAGTGCAAATTACGGTTACTCCGGGGTCGCTTGTGCGTCAGACTGGAAATGTCCCGCCCCTAACTGAAACGGAAAATATGATTGGTTAGCAAATATCCAATCGCGTTTTAAATGAACGTTCTGATTGGTGGATCAGCTTAGTCAAACTGTCTGTCTTGCCAGTGCCATCAGTTGCGCTCCCGCAGCTCTGTGCGCGTTTAGAGAAAATCTCTGTACACTTTTAAAATTAAATCACAATTCACTCAACGGTGCTGCTGCATCGCGTTAGTAGATGGAAAAAATTCCGTGTCAAAAGACTTCTCGTTGTTCTGGCGGCCATACGTATAATCACTTATGTTAGGTGGGCATACGCAAAATCCTAAGAAAGATAGGTGGGCATACGGCGTATGCCTGCGTATGCCCCTACACTACTGGTTTACTATTAATGTGATCAAACAAGGCGGTGGCGACCCATTAAACGGAGTTAATGAGATTCCATTCACGCTCTGTGGTCACTTCTGTCCTTGACTATGACACTCTTGTCTCTGTCCCAGCAGCTTTTGTGAAATGCTTAACACACAATGTGGTTTTCGACTGAAAAGTAACGGAATCACAACAATGGACACATACTGTATCTAATCGCCTACTTCTATACATTTTAACAAACACGCTACAACAAATATATAAATTATATATAGTTTGGTTAAGTACGATTTTGCCTTATCATTTAAACGCAAAATTCACAGTAAATATGGAAAATTAACATACTACCGAGACAAAAACGAACCGATTATGTAAACTCGAAACCTCACATTTATTTGAACTGTGATAGAAACCCACACACTTGACTTGTACTACAATACAAAATTAAAAAATCGAATTTTGTTAATTTTGAACATTAAAGTACCACCAGAGGGTGATGTGTGCCTCGCAGAGCTCACGATAGGTGGCCTTTAAATCAGTGGTCACATGCATTAACACGTACTTACTGCTCAGACTTAAACAACTTATACATCACATGGGATGATTTATAGATTATATCTGCATTGCAGTATGGGGTGTGTAAGTAATTAAAATGTAAGCTATACAGTTTAGACGTACAGGACAGACCCTTTGGAAATACACCTATGGAGTTTGAAGTAAGAGTAGCAGCAATCAATCTCAGTAATCTCTCAGAATAATGGTCTCACATCGATGTGCTGCTTAATCATCCAACTCTTTTAGGCAGCATGTTGTTTCAGACAGGCTAAACATAGATTTGACCCCATTCTCAGTCAGTGTGCCAGAAGCCTGCTGCACTTCCTTTTGTGTCCTATCATGAGATGATGATGCATAACACTGTTATGTATGTTGAGTTAAATCAAACATGCTACATCCAGCACAGAATAAAGACTACAGCTCAGCATTCAACACCATAGTGCCCTCCAAGCTAGATGAGAAACTCCAGGCTCTGTGCTTAAACAGCTCGCTGTGCAGCTGGATCCTGGACTTCCTGTCAAGCAGATGCCAGGTGTTTAGAATAGGCAGCAACATCTCCTCATCACTGACTCTCAACACTGGAGCTCCACAGGGCTGTGTTCTCAGCCCACTCTTGTATTCCTTGTACACACATGACTGTGTGGCAACACATAGCTCCAATGCCATCATTAAGTTTGCTGCTGACACGACGGTGGTAGGTCTGATCACTGACAATGATGAAACAGTCTACAGAGAGGAGGTGCACACTCTGACACACTGGTGTCAGGAGCACAACCTCTCCCTCAACGTCAGTAAGACAAAGGAGCTTGTGGTGGACTTCAGAAGAAAAGACAGAGAACACAGTCCCATCATCATCAATGGAGCACCAGTGGAGAGAGTCAGCAGCTTCAAGTTCCTGGGTGTCCACATCACTGAGGAACTCACATGGTCCATCCACACTGAAGTCGTTGTGAAGAAGGCTCATCAGCGCCTCTTCTTCCTGAGACGGCTGAGGAAGTTTGGAATGAACCGCCACATCCTCACAGGGTTCTACACCTGCACTGTAGAGAGCATCCTGACTGGCTGCATCTCTGCCTGGTACGGCAATAGCACCACCCACAACCACAAAGCACTGCAAAGGGTGGTGCGAACTGCCAGACACATCATCGAAGGTGAGCTTCCCTCCCTCCAGGACATATATACAAGGCGGTGTGTGAAAAAAGCTCAGAGGATCATCAGAGACTCTAGCCACCCGAGCCATGGGCTGTTCTCACTGCTACCATCATGCAGGCGGTATCGCAGCATCAGGACCCGCACCAGCCAACTCCATGATAGCTTCTTCCCCCAAGCAATCAGACTTTTGAACTCTTGATCTCCCACAATCAAAATACATCAGCCCTGCACTTTATTACTCTTACTCTTACATCTCACACCGGACTGTCATAAATTACATTATTATTATTATATTCTCTCTTAACAACTGACTATCAACCGACAGCCTGAATGTCAATACAGTACATTACAACCTACTGTACATTCTATATATACTTTTTTTATTGAATAATGTGTATCTATATTGTGTGTATTGTATACTGTACAGTGTATGTTATTATTTGTATATTGTGTTGTGTGTAATTATGTGTATATTAGACTTTAAATTGTGTTGTGTAAATTTGATGTTTATTGTAAATTGGTATATGTCTCATCACTGTCACGACTGCTATGTTGATCGGAACTGCACCCAAGAATTTCACACACCATTGCACTTGTGTATATAGCTGTGTGACAATAAAAGTGATTTGATTTGATTTGATAAAGGAACAATTTCTTACAAACTTTTCAGTGATATTTCTGATTGACATTTAGTTTAGACAGGAAAAGACCTGCACTTCCTGCAATCAAGTTTATTCATTCAACATTTCACATTACAAATACTTTAAAATTAGCCATTCTGTTATAAATATTTAACTGCAAATAATTAAGACAAAACTACCAAAGCACATGTATGACTAACCCAACAATAAAATAATATTTTTCTTTACATAACTATTTATGGATTTAAAATATAAAAATTAAAACTTATAAATGATATAGCAAAGAAGTGATTCCTCTTATAAAAATCTATTGATAAATACACCTTCCCATACACAGTTATAAACTATGTAAAATTTAAATAACCAGTTACATAGAGAATATTCAGACATTTTTCTTATCCTTCTGTAGGCATGAAGCACAATAGTGATTATTAAAACTAGAAAATCTATTAAGTGTACTGATTTACTGATCAAAAATTAAAAACAAAATGACAAGTACATTCCAATAAAAAATATATCAGTAAATGGTTAAAACATTATTCACTTAATATTTACATTGTAATCACAGTAGCATGAAATCAAGTACGAAAATATGTGAATACATAAAAGTAAAAACATCTGCAATTTCAGTGGTACAGTTTACTATATAAATTAGAGAACGGTAAAGGTTTTAATAGCTAAAGGTGATATTGTGAGGTGAGGTTGGAATTCATGGATTTGCACATACAGTACAGTATGTGATGATATTAGAAGTACACTGCAAATATCTCTGGGGAAAAAAAGTATTGCACAGATATCACTGTCAATATTTTGAAAGTGTATTCAAGTAAACCCTGAATCAATATGTGATTAATCACCCAAGTCTTTCCGTCAGTGTTCCTGAATGCTTCATTTTCTTTGCAAACTATTACACACAGTAAAGTGAAGAGTATGCACAGCTTGTGCATGGGTAAGATACACAACTGAAAATGTGGCAAAATGTATAGACCACAACCTAGAAAAAAGGGCTGAAACAAAACTACTATTAATGTCAAAATCATAAACATCCTTACTTAATTTAGCTAATGCAAATCTAAAAACTAAATTAAACTTGTTGGACTCTCAGGAATATACATAATAATAAACACTGACATTTCAACGTGGAACATTCATCATTGTGATACAAGGTGCATCCTAACATTACCCTAATTTACATTGTTCATTATTTTCTATAGCCAGTAATGAGGGAAGTATCATCATTCTCATAAGTGATAGCAGGTACTGGATACGTATATATTTCTACATGTACCAAACATTTTAAGGATTATTTTTTCATACTAGATTCAATATTTACTTGGTCCATTAAGACATTATATTATATATATATTAAAAAAAATAAAAAATAAAAAAAACACTGTTTGCATTTTGCAATTATTAGATATGTTTTAACAATAAAGTCAACTAAATATATTAGGGTTTTCAGCACGCAAATACATAAAATCTTCAACCAAAAAATTATAGTAGCCTTTTCTTCTTTTCCATAAGATATGTTTGTCATAATCAAATCTCTTAGTAACAAAAGATACAAATCTATATCCAACAAGTGAAAAACAAAACAAGTTATCACAACCATTTGTGGGGGAAAAAAAAAGTGACTTGAAAAACAATATTTAGAAAAGTAGTGCATAATGGTTTTCTACACCAAGACGAAATCAGCTATAAAACACAGTACAAAAATCAGCAGACCATGTATAAAATAATATGTCAAATTCTTTGAAATGTGCTGCTCAGCTACTGCAATGCTCAGTTAGAACACCAATAAATTCATGGCAAATCCCATGCATAAAAACACTATCAATCCAACACATGGTAATTTCCTGTTAGTAAAATACTACAATATTGAGCTAGCTTTTAGCACAAAATCCCAATGACTCAAAGTTACTGTCAAAACCACTACAAGAACTCAATGTTTTTCTTTCTTGTCTACCAAACCAATGAAGCCTGAATGCTTTCTACCATATTTATAATCTCTATGATTTCATAGACATCTCTAAAGCTCATCTTTGGTTTGCCTGACTAAAACCTGTGTAACAAGGCAAGACACAATCACAAACCATATTACAGTTTCTACTCTTCTTAGTTCTTTAGCCTGCCTCATGTCTTGTGGTGGCTATGCTCGATTTCACCAAAGTTAGCTATTACTTTGTTTTACAGTAACCTATAGAGTGCTTTAAAATATGTAAGCCTGTATCTTAAAGTGTCTGAGTGTTGTTAGTATGAGATAATTGATACAGATGCCTTCTGTAGAAGAACTGCCTCACATGTTAGAACCATTCCATGTTATTCATCCAGCAGAAACCAACAATAGGTTGTGGTGTCCTGCTAAAAGTCATGTTTTTTTTTTAAAGATGTAACAATTCCACATTTGCCATGCAACCATTTAAGATCAGACTGAAATAGTAAACATTAAAGTCATTCAATGGATGTATTAGCCTTTTAATTTCCTACCTCCTCTTTGTGCATGGTCTTCTAAGTGAAAATGTGATCCATTACAAACAGAAGATGAGGCGCCAGAAGAATAAAGACAAAACAGTAATCCAGAGTCAAGTCAGGCTATACATCTATATTTTTAAATCTAAAGCATTCAAGTCTTCATGCGCATCAATGTAGCTTTTCAACAAAAATCAGGATAACATCATTTTCTTTTAGCATTCTCTTCTGCAAAAAAAAATTAAAAACTTAACAATATAAATACAATTTTAGACTTAAAAAGAACTCTAAATAAAAAGGACTTAGCAAAATGAAAAGTGCATTTATACAAATAGCACAGCCTTGACCTCCAGGATCAGTTCCAGCGGAAGGAGATGTGCCGAGGCCGGTCACCTCCCTCCTTCACTAGAGGCTTGTGGAACTCCCGTCCAGCACGCGAGTGAATGGCTGCCCAGCAGTATTCACAGTAGTACTGGAGACAGGTGACGTTAGCACAGAAGAAAGGAGCAAACTTGCCCCCACAACGTGTGCCCTGACACTCATCACACAGCTGGTCATCCAGTACATATGGCTTCACTTCCACCTGAAACAGTAGAGATTTATTTTAGCACCCCTAATGGTAGACTTGCCTTGACCGTGACCAACAAAAGAATTAGGGCCAATGATTGGTACCTATGATTCTGATATTTGATAGTGATTCATTGAAGCACCAGAGAACTTGAGAACTCAAGAACCCAAAATGGGCTTGACTAAATGCGGCATTTATTAATCTGCGTTAATAATAATAATAAACTTTATTTTATATAGTGCCTTTAAAGAGGCATCTCAAGGTGCTTTACATAGAAAGGAAAAATAAAAAAAATTTAAAAATACAGAGCTTAATACAAATGGATAAAACATGCATCTCAAAACAACTAATGATAAAACATAGTAAATAAAGTGATGGTATTAAATTAATTGAATACAATAGTAACAATTAAAAGCCTCCCGGAAAAAATAAGTCACTAAAAGACTGAACTTCTCTAAGTTCTGAGGGTAGAGAGTTCCATAGTTTCAGAGCATAAGAAGAGAATGTCACCCATAGAGCATAAACACGTCTGAGGAACAGTTAAAAAAAAAAAAACAGATTTAGAGGAGTGGAGATCGCACTTTGGGGTGTACAGGGTTAAAGGCTCAGACAAATATTGGGGAACCATACCATGCAAAGCCTTGTAGGTAAGCATAATCATTTTAAAATCAACACGAAACCTGACAGGGTGCCAGTGCAAGGATTCCATGATAGGAGTGATGTGATCACTTGCCCTGGCCCTAGTCAGGATTCTGGCAGCCGAGTTTTGCACGTATTGCAATTTATTTAATGTAGATTTTGAGACTCCGGCAAGGAGAGCATTGCAATAATCAATGCGAGAGAAAACGAAAGTATTGATCAGCTTTTCAGCCACAGAGAATAACACAGGGCCCAGCCTTGCAATGTTTCTGAGATGATAAAATGATGTTTTAACAGTATTTTTTACACATGGATCAAATGACAAATTTGCATCAAATATAACACCCAGATTTTTCATTTTTGTTTGAAGCTCCAAAACTGAGCCCTCAAATGGACAGAGTTAAGGAGCCAGACTTCCAAAGCTGTTGAGGAGATCCAATAAGCATAACCTCGGTCTTATTACTGTTAAGACAAAGAAAACTGAGCCATCCAAGTTTTTATCAGAGAAATGCAGTTTGAAAAAAAGGCATCTGCCAGATTTTCACCAGGTTTAGAATGAATGTATATCTGTGTGTCGTCTGCGTAGAAATGATAATTAAGACCCAGTGATCTTAAAAGCTGACCAAGAGGAAAAATATAAATACTAAAATGTAAAAGGGCCCAAAATTCTACCCTGTGGGACACCAGAGTGGACTGAACCAATCTCAGACCTGTAACCACCTAGAGAGTTAACTAGATTACTCAAAGCCTCTATCCCCCACTCTCACCCGTTTATCGATCTCTCCATGTTGCAGCTGCACGAAGCGAGCACTGATAGCAGCAATGTAGCTCTGCTGATTGGAAAAGGCCACCCGTCCAGCCCCTTTAGGATACTTCAGCTCAGGGTCAGTGTCAATGCCAGCATAGCACACACCGCCATAGAGTCTGTCCATAATCATTGCCAGCTCCACTGCCATGGGATAACACATACATTAGAAAAAACAAACAAACAAGGAGAGCACATGAGAGAGAGAGAGAGATTACTATTCCAAGGGTTTATTGATTGCTCTTATACTATGAGTTTTTTTTTTTCCAGGCCTATAAAAGTAATGGAAATATATATATATATTTTATAGTTTTCCACGTCTCCAAAACATTTCATGAGCTAGATATCACTCAGAGTAAAATCTTCTCTTTTGAGTCATTCTTTTCAGTTAATTATTAGAAACGGTTCACAAATCAGTCTTAATTATTACATTTACAAATTGTCTGAATCAAAATGTTTTTTTAAAAACCTCTATCCAGTTATTACAAATGCCTGTAAAGGTAATAGAAAAGTCATGAAAACTCATTCATCAATAAGGGTGGGAACCCTGTAAACATCTGCCACTAGTTGATGCAAACATACTGCATTTTAGACCCAAAATGCAAAGTGAAATGAAAAGCGAGGCAGGGCGGGGTCGGTTGGTCAGTCAGTCAATCAATCGGATCAAGTGTGAAAACAGCCAAAGAGACAGTACAATTTACTAGATGATTGCTGCTACTCATTGCAAATAATCTATAAAACCATACTTTATTTACTGCTTCAAAAAAAAAAAAAAAAAAGAAAATTTTAACACTCCATCATAAAATGTGAAACCCAAACCAACCAGCTCGTAGAGGCCGTGGAACTCCCCCAACAAAGATGGTCTTCCTGGGGTCAAGGGGCTGAGAGCCATCCATCACAAAGTCACTGTTATTCAGATTCCAAGGTCGTATCTGGACCTAGAGACAGAACATTGATGAACATAATTACTGGTTTGTCATATGCTATATACAGCAAATATCACATTGCTTTTCTACAAAATTCAACTCATCCAGGTGAGCTGGTGAAGCAGTGTTGCAGCAAGACCTTTTGGGACTATATTTAACAGCACCTGCATTTCAAGTGCTCTACTGCTCTTATATGACTTGGATTGGAGGTTAAAAATAAATTAGTCAGGTACAGCAGACAGGTACGACAGTCTTTAAATATCTTACTGGCTTGTCTTTGATTGTAGGACTAGAGACACAGAGATAAAACTTCCCATCCTCTTCCATACAGGCGTCAATCAGGGCCTGGACAGAGCTCTCGTCTTGGAACAGAAGAAACGCATACCCTGGAACAGAACAGGTTTGCTGAGGGCATGTATTCAAAAAGCAACTAGCACTTTCATTAACCTTGACCTATAGCCTTCATTCAGATCAACTGATGATGTACAAGTTGCAAATAAGCTCATCTTTAACAAACGTGTTTGCCATCTATGCACACACTTAGTACAGAAAAAGAATAATTCAGCATTGAAATCAGAGAAACTAACATATGCATGAATCATAATCATCATAGAGTCCTTGCAAATGGCTCTGAGACTCACCTTTCGGTGGAAAGTAAGATTTACTTTCTGCTTTGTGTGGCCAGTCCACAAACAAATGTCCAAAACGTCGGAAACTTGCAGTGATCTCATCTGAAATTGTATACATGATACAATGTTTGTTGTTATTGCTGCATATTAAAAATAATCTGAATGAAATTGTGGATGAGAAGAGCAAACCTTCTTAATTGATCACTTAGTACCTTCATCTATATCTGGAGGTAGACCACCAACAAAGACCTTGCGAGAATAGCGCTCAATGCGTTCACCATTCTGGTGAGGGAAACTATGTGGTGAGCCCAGACCACTCAGGCTCTGATCAGATCTCTCATCCTCTCCAAAATTCCGCTCATCCTCCATGGGAAACAAGGATGAGTGACCTGTCACACAATAGCACCAAAGGTCATTTAATAAATTATGCTGAAGTCATTTAACGTACTACAACTGCTACTAAAATTAAGCCTCGAGACTAGCTCTATGTAAAGACAAACTGCTTTCATCTGGTAAAGTAGCAATTAGCATCCTTCTTCATTTGAATACAATGAGAATACATTTCTAAACAAAAACCTTGCCTGGCAACCAACACAATTCCAAAAAAGGCATGCTGTAACTTGTAAGAAATTACATGAACCAACAAACCAAACTATATAAACACTTTCAAGATCTTTACCTCGTCGCCTCCCGTAATTCCTCGCTGCATGTGAAATAAGACAGAATACACTTGAGCAATGATAACAGTTTTAAAATGTTCAAAGATGCTTTTCAAACAGTATAAAACACTGTTGGTATAATGGAATAATGTTTGTATTAAATGCAGCCATGCACAAGATCACATGGTTAGCAGACAGGTCCAAGTACACAAGTATCAGAAAGCATAAGGCAAACTACATCCAAATATAAAATATCTTCACAAGCAAACAGTGAAAGATCACTGAAGGTTAACCAAGTCTGCGCTCTACTAGCCTGTTTATTAAATCTTGCATTATTTTTGTTATGCATCTTCTTGATAAGAAAAAAAAAGTATCATGCATAAAATAACTATGTAAAAACATAACCAGGTCGGTGTAGAAACCACATTTCAATCTCTACAGTGTTTGGCCTAGATTAGCCTTCAAATCCTGAAAGGATATTAGGTGATATATTGAAAGAGCATTTCTGTCAAACTTCAGTAGCCATGCTTCCTACACTTGTCCTGTGGCATCAATAAAGCACAAAGCTAAAGCAGATTTTACCTGAATGCAGGAAAAGTTAAGTATAAGGGATACATTAGTTGTTAAAAGGGTCATTTTTGCCTGAATCTGATATGTCGGCCTAATCGTCTGCATTAACTGAACATAACCCCCCCAAAAGAAACTTTGTGTCCCCAACCAAAGCAGAACAGCAGATGTAATATAAAAACTATATATTGCACTGTATAACCAACCCAATATGGCAAATGTTACAGTTAGCACACTGAAACATCTCTGTGTTTGAGATGAGATTACAACATACTGGTCAACAAGACCAGGGTTTAATAATAAATAAATTCAACAGAGCTCAATATCAAAGGACTTCAAAAGAGCATGCAACAAAACTTAATATGCATGATTCATAGTGCAGCATATATAAGAAGCTTATACTAGGGTTATTATGGGAAAGAATTTCTTACATAAATGTAAATGCATTTGTCGTAAATAACAGACACAAATTTTAGTACAGACAGGTAGATAAACTTGACACTTGAATTGTGTGTGTGTGTGTGTGTGTGCGCGTGTATATCTGTGTTCCCAATTCTTACACATTCTAAATGACTAATTATCTAATTTGTTGGTTTTTATAATTTTAGAGTTTATTGTGGGGTGGGATCTGTAAGGATGGCAGTGAGTAATGTACCTTTCAAGGAATCCTGCTCAGCTCTCATAATGTCAATCAGGGAGTTCTCAAGAGAGTGCATGCTGAAGCCATCAAAGGATCGACTGCGCTCCTGCAAAAACGACAGTTATGTCCCATGATTAGACCCTGTAATTTTGTCTAAGAAGTAATAAATGGATTTGTGGAATGATGGTGACACCATTTTAAGCTATATCAGTTTCTGGAACCCTTCGTTCTTTTACAATGTTGTCTTTTTGCATACCAGTAAAGGCAAATAATATTTGCCATCCCCAATTAATGTTCTGTACAGAGACAGACAAAGTTGTGCACTTGTTATGTCCACTAATATCATTGGAAAAAAGAATAAATCAAGGCTTCCGAAAAATAAAGATCTAAGGAAAAGATATAATTCTTTATTGTAACAAATATGTTTGCTTGCCAAATGAACTATGCTTCTCAATTCAAAAATGAACACTAAAGAGTCTGTTGTCTCCTGATTTAGGATGCCTTTATATCCTGAATTGAACCAAATCATTTTATTTTGATGAAATGCACTTATCCCTTGGCTGTTTCAGCACAACAGGCTTGTGCTTAGCGAGAAAAAAAAGCCTTCCATAGACAATACAAGGACTGTTGTTGGCATTAAGCTACAAACCAAACAGGGGAGGACAAACTATACATGTGAAACAACCATGAGTTTCACAGTTACCACTATTGTTCAAACAAGAACACATACAGCACATAATACACTTCTGACTCATTGGTAACAGGTAAATCATCCAATTACCCACAGATAATTGTGGGTAAGCTTGTGCAATATAACATTTTTTAAGTTGAATATGGAATCACTGTTGATTAGCAGAATATCAGACTTTCCAGTTCCCCTCCTGTTGCCTGTACTGTGTGCCATCCCCTGATTTTGACTCACTTATCCATGCCTTTTTATATCAGTGACATTCACAGCTTGCAGATGTGGAGTGATAGCACCGCATCTGAGCTTTGATCGAACACATTTATCTAACAAACAGGCCACGCGAGCACTTTGTCACTATCAGATTAAGTTGGGCCAAAGGGAGCAAAGGCAGGAAAAAAAAAAAAACTACTCATGCAGCAGATTTGTTTTCATCTCATCTCCACCCCCAAATGCACATTTTTGCAACAAAACATTATCTCTGAACAATATGTTCTTCAATCAAAGTCATAGACAGCCAATATTCAACACAGATATTTAGTTATCGTTACCTGAAATGGAAAGATGCTATCATTGCGGTTAATGGTATCCTCCATCCAGGGTTTAGTGTTGAAACTGGAGTTGTTGCGGGGATACTTCTTTGTGGGGGTCTGGTTATTTGGGAAAGACTTCTTTAAAGGTGAGTTAGAGTTGAGAGGATTCACCCCTCCATTCAGCCCCCTACGATACTCCCGTCCCTGAGAGCCTCCCCAACCTCCATACCCTCCACCTGGGCTCCAAGAAGTTGAAGAAGGGGTGGAGGAGGGGCTCTGATAGCTTCCCCAAGGGGAGGGAGGCTTGCTGAGGTTATTCCCCAAATGGGGAAGCTGATTGAAAGCAGCACTGCGGTGGGAGAAGTGGGGTGGGTGGGGGCTGGCCGAGGGCCTCCGGTGCGGATTATGAGGGTGCTGGAAGTGAGGATGAGGAGATGGATGGTGCTGAGATAGAGGCCCTATCTGGTGGGAGAAACTACCCCCAAATCCTGTACTGGTGTGGTGAGAGAAACTTTGAAATAGCAGCGGTGGAGGAGCATTGTTAGTAGTAGCAGCCTGATTGAAATAGCCAACCTCTTCGATCAAGGTGGAGGGGTTGGGTGGGATAGCAGTGGACCAGCTGTTGAAGCCAGTAAGGGACGATGAGGAAGAGCTACTAGACTGGGCTAAAGTACCAATGCCTGATGACTCCTGGTAGTCAAACCCTGATAGCACTGGAGATTCAAGACGCAGACCCTCCTTTCCATTACCGTTCTCCATGGGCCCTTTCTCCAGCTGATTCTCCTCTGGCATGGTGTTGTCTAACTCTGATATGATTCCTGGTGTTTCTTGGTGACCTGGTGGACAGTGTGTCTGCTTGTCTTGTCCTTCTTGGCTCTCTTGCTGCTGAGCCTTGGATGTCTCAGACTCTAAAATATCATCTTGCATGTTAGAGTGGGTCGCTACAGCCGAGAAGAGCCAAGTGGAACCTATACTTCCACCATTGATAGTGTTGTTGTTGTTGCTGATAAAGGCTGGGGGGCTTGGAGGAGCTGTCTGATGGTGGACCGTATGCTGCAAGTGTGAATTAATTCTTACTGGGAAAACTGATTTGTTTGCAGCGTTGTTTTTAACCAGGACTCCAAAACCGTAATCCCCCATTTATGTAGCCTAATGTAGTAAATCTTCACTTGTCTGTAATTCCCTCAGTTTCTCTTAAAAGCCCTTTGAGAGAGAGGAAAAATACTTAGATCTTAAAATAATAAAACATCTAATCCATCCAAATGTCTTTTTCTATTATTCCATTCATTCATATATTAATTCCTCTATTAATTTTACACTTAAATCTATGTCCATCACTCAGTCACACACAAGGATGATCTATATTGTGAATTTTATGCACTCTTGATCTCTAATGAAATCATGAGGAAAAACGCTGCAACGAGAAACGCCATGATAACCAAAGGGAGTGCACCGTATTTGTACGATATATCATCGACAATATTTCTGATAAGCAAAACCGGATCGTATTTTAAGCCAAAACGACATGTCATCATGACACAGGCCACCTTATCTAATAATCCAGCACACCCGCTGATATTTTCATGCACGCATTTTCAAAAGCGCTTGGACTTATCACAAATGTTCTCAAAGAATATGTAATTGACCTACCGGCGTTCTTCCTTATTTCAGCAATGACATCCTCTCTCGACTATTTAAATACAGGAAAATGTTGATGACGTTTCAGGCTATGTGCGATAAGGGTAGTGGCCCGCTCGGTCCAAATCAGCATGCAAGTCTTAGGGGCAGTTCACGCCGAACGCGCTGTTGCGTCCGTTCGTGCTGTTTTCAATTGTTTTCCTATTTAAACATGCGCTAGACGGACGTCTTTGACCGCTGCGCCGCGTCTTTAGACGCGTGTGCAGTTAAAAACACATTCAAATGTTAAAAAACGCGTCGAGACATCTGCGTTCGTGGCGCTACGTCTAAGCACAAAGACGTGTTTGTTGTGAACGGCCCCTTAGTCTACCTTATATCTAATAACTTCTCAAATATACATTGACGTGCCTATTAAATCCCACGGTTCAGAGTCCAAATGCTACGAATTTCCGATACATTTGCCCCATATCCAACGATAGGCTTGTTCAGATGTTCGTGTTCTGGTTGCTTAATGATACTGTGTATCACAGTCGGCGCTATAATAAGCAAGACAGCTGTTACGAACGATTACGCGTCATCGACGGACAATAATTCACCCTCAACACATTTTGGCTGCCGTTGCTACAGATTTATCAAACCCTAAACGGAGACTTGATACAGGTTTTCTTACGTTTCCAAGTTGCAAGGATAGGCTGCGGTTGTCCATGGTTTGCGAGTGTTACAACCGGCCAACCAATCCAGTTAAACTTCCGTCTTTAACCCCGCCCTTGTATAGTAGAATCTCCGCCCAGACTTGTATACCCTGTATTTGATTGGACCAGAGATTCCAAACCACACCCTTTTCTCAACCAGTTACATTACAGAGAAGGGTGAACTGTTCCTGCCTAGATTGTAAATACCTTATAATATATGACCGGTTTTTGAAATGTTTACTATCTAGTACCGCCTAGTGTTATTTACTATGGACAATTTGTATCCACATTTGTTAAATTCCTCTAAATAATACAAATATATTATAATAACAAACAATGACGTATAAAGTATTAAGATATCTTATAAATATCTCAGTGCCTAGTGCCTGTACTCGACAAACACGTGCTCCTTTGGTTTACTGATGGTCACATTTGGCAGGTCTGAAACAAAATATGTTGAGAGAGAAATGCATCTTGATCTGTAAAATACATGCTTCATAGCTTCCCTTGACAGGATGAGAAACATTTCCTATTAAGTTTCAAAGAGAAATATCTGATGATGGAACACAGATTCCTGCCTTGTTTTTTTTTTTATTTGTTTTTTTTTTATTCATATTCATTTGGTCTGCTCACAGCAGTCTATATCTTTTTAATGATGGGTTTAGAGGCTCAATGATGCCTTCAGTAGACCAGTTCTAGTGCTCACTGCAGCCTGCAATCCCATTAAAGTAAGCTGCTACTATTTTCAGCCTGTAATTGAGCTTTAGCTCTTGATTATTCATGCCTGGACCAGATCAAAATCAATCCATTTCTCTGCAGCACTGGATTAAAATGTATGCGACATACATCGGATGAATTCAAGTAATATATGTTTTGTGCATATGGCAAGTTCAGAGTTTATACAGTTTGCATTGTTATGCAGTGACTTATATTTTATGTGAAGTTCAGAAATCAATGTGAATTCACTTTCTAGAAGAATTGATGTGATTCTATCTACTGAAATGGGTACAGATTCAATCAATCTTTTAATATACTGTAGTAAGTAGGTCCAAAATTACCAGGTCTGTGCAGCATTAGCTAGCTTGTTGGATCAGCAAATGTTAATCGAAAAAATGTACAGTGGTTGATGCATAGGGAAACCGATTATCCGTATGATTATTTCTAAAATGTATATGGTAATTTGTGAATCTGTATAAGGCCTTATATACATTTGAAGATTTCACCTTTTTCTTTTTGTTTTTTAAAGGAAAAAATAATAGAACAGGTACAGAATAGGATAGTTTGCTTTCTCTAATAAAATATAAGAAAATATTTGGATTTGCTTGGAACATATAAATTAATCTTTTCTCCATTAAAAGGCACAACGATCACAAGTTTCACAATATACAGTATAATGATTACTCTTGCATGCAAGGTTTCTGGCTTTCATGCCATATATTAAAAAATAAAATATGCAAATCAGAGCATCCATGAACAGCCACATATGAATCAGCCCGTGTTTAAAATCCATCCATCACTGACATCACTCACTCGCTCGCTCGCCGTTTCCCAGAAAACAGGCAGAGCCAGGACCATAACCATTTGTGGTCTTTGCTTTAATCAGTCTGTCTGTGGGTCTGTCACAAGATCCGAAGCGCAAGGTCATCTAGAAGAAAGACGAGTACAGCGTGGGGGTTGCTCTGAGGATAAGAAAGACAGCAATCTTCACTTGTAGTTTACAATATCTTTCTGTCTGACATATCCATGTTGTGTTTGGTTGCAAGACTTCACCCTAGGTGATAGATCTGCAATAAGTTTTATGCTATTTTGAGTGCCGTTCATTGTAACCTTTATTTAATTTTTAGCAAAAGATTTGCAAGCTTAAGTTGTCACATAAACTTAATTTGGTATTGTAATATTGTCTCAATGCTTGCTGGATGCTTCTGAAATAATGCAATTAATATCTCATCTCTCGATGGCAACAGTATGACTGACAAAGCTATTGGTTTGAAGTGAAGGCTGCAGAGAATAGCACGCTGTATGCAGTAGCCCTCAAGGGTAAAGAAGTGAAGGACATGATTTCATTAATAATTTAAAACAAAAATAATGTTAATCTCATTTCTGAGAATGTAAATAAAGCCAAGGAAAATTAAAAATGGTCTATGGTTGGTCCAATATAGTCTCACGACAACTAATAATTTGTACAAGATGGCGAAATCGTAAGATATCGTACAACTTGGCTCGTACGAAAAGGTACAACTTTTATTCCCATAGGTTCAAACCAATCAACAAACAAAATTTCAAATCGATTAAAAAAAGGCATCAAATTTTAGCTCGCCTCCTATCCAACACTTGGGGACAGGTTTGTTTACACATTCCAAATTTATTCATGCAATACAAATGAGTGATGTATTGTCAATACCCTGTAATATGCTTCCCTCGTTTCGTATATACCTGTATATACCAATACCCTGATGTTTTACTTCTGTCGTGGTACACAACTGTGATTTTCCATTATTATTTTTTTGGGGGATTTTTCTCCCCTTTTCTTCCCAAGTTGGAATGTCCATTTCCCAATGCACTTTAAGTCCTCATGGTGGCTTAGTGACTCACCTCAATCCGGGTGGCAGAGGACAAATCTCAGTTGCCTCCGAGTCTGAGACCGCCAATCTGCACATCTTATCACGTGGCTTGTTGAGCGCATTACCACGGAGACCTAGAGCGTGTGGAGGCTTCACGCTATTCTCCGCGGCATCCACACACAACTCACCACGTGCCCCACCGAGAGCGAAAACCACATTATAGCGACCACAAGGAGGTTAAACCAATATGACTCTACCCAACCTAGCAACCAGGCCAATTGGTTGCTTAGGAAGCCTGACTGGAATCACTCAGCACGCCCTGGATTCGAACTTGCGACTCCAGGTGTGGTAGTCAGCATCTTTACTTGCTGAGCTACCCAGACCCGTGATTTTCCATTATTAAAATCATGGTTAGGTTTAAGGGTTTGGGTAAGGAGTTACAATTTACGGCTAGGTTTAGGTTAGGGTTTAAACTTAGGGAAAATCATAATAATATTGTTTGTTAGTTCTTTAATTTTTCTCTATGGATGTAAAAGTCGTATGTTTGTACAAGCCAGCTTGTACGATTTCTTACAAATTCGCCGTCTCATGCTATTATTCCGACTTCTCATGAGACAGGGTTTGTTTGTTCGCATCAAAGGAAATTAAGAAGAATCTTTAGGATAGTCTGACAAAAGCATACTGTATAAAGCAGAAAGCTTCCAGCCTTCAGAAGCTCTTCTACCCATTTCTGCCAAAGATTCTATTTGACCCTCAGCAGACCATTGCCACATTTTAGGCCCTGCCTTATACATGACTGATGGGTAAACCATGAGCAGTGTTAGAAGAGCGACTGAGCTACACTTACTGCAGTGTCATAAACCATGTGCAAACACTGCATCAGCCAGGAAAGAACAACACACACACCCTCTCTCCCTTTCTCGATGTGTGTCTTAAAGCTAAGCCAATGTCAGTGTATGCACAGGGACAGCTAGGAAGATGACCATGCAATTCAGCAGCCAGTGTGACAGGGCTCTCTCTCTCTCTCTCTCTCTCTCTCTCTCTGGCATCTCCAGCTCCTTATCTCTCTCTCTCCCGCTGATTGGGGCTCGATGTGTGGCTTAAAGCTAAGCCAATGTCAGTGTACGCACAGGGACAGCTGGGAAGATGACCATGCAATTCAGCAGCCAGTGTGACAGGGCTCTCTCTCTCTCTCTCTCTCTCTCTCTCTCTCTCTCTCTGGCATCTCCAGCTCCTTATCTCTCTCTCTCCCGCTGATTGGGGCTCGATGTGTGGCTTAAAGCTAAGCCAATGTCAGTGTACGCACAGGGACAGCTGGGAAGATGACCATGCAATTCAGCAGCCAGTGTGACAGGGCTCTCTCTCTCTCTCTCTCTCTCTCTCTCTCTCTCTCTCTCTCACTCTCTCTCTCTCTCTCTCTGACCTTCTTTGGTTTCTCACATCGATTCCCCTGCAGTCCTTTTTCAGGTTCTCAGTTTCAATTAAAATCTTCAAGTTCTTGGCCTCAGGTGTCTTTCTTTCTTTCCTAGTTTTTTTTTAAACTGTCCTTTATCTATGTTAAAGGCTAGAAGGTTTAGTGTTGGTGTGCATTGACTGCTAGTGCTATGTGGCACATGCCCAGGCCATGTGACTAAGGGCTTTGGCCATGTGAGAACTTCTGCTTTGGCCTGGCAGCAAAGATGAGAGTCACAACGCAAGAGTATGAGAACACACACACACACACACACACACACACACACACACACACTCATGCGCACGCACATGCACACGCGCGCACACACACACACACACACACACACACACAGACACGAGTGCAATGCAGCAAGACACAGTGCAGGAGTACAATGACAGTTTTGTTCTCAAACTGAATATCCACTCTACAAGTCATGCACAAAGAAACAAAGCTTTCATACTAAAAACTTCCAAGCAGCTTAGCCTAAATTGATACACTAAATGTGCACAAAAATGTCTGAATGTGTTGATATGAATCCTCAATAGGTTTTATTTACTTTGAGTTGATCTGCCGACTCAAGTCCCCTTCAACACTAGCATCAGATTTTCTGTAATGTTGAATTCATAAGATCATTGTTCGAATTTAGGGTGGATTTGGGGGTCCCGGGCCCCCATAAGAGTTAAGGGACCCTAGTGTTTTATCAAAACTTGAATACTAGAAATATAAATCTACAGATGTTTCTCAAATGGAGGTGACAACGTGACATTGTCCATTATATGTCCCAGTTTTCATAAATAATCAAAATTTAGATTTTGTTATGTCATAAAATGTTAAACATGCCTGAGTGCGCAGCACACTGTAAGTGACACTGGCAGAGTGTTAGGTTAATTAATATGAATGCAGTTAATATGCACATAGTTTTGTCAATAACAGTTTGATCTACATGTTACTGTAGCTCACAATCAAACAGTGATCAAACTATGTGGAGTAATATCTTTGTCTATTTATTATGTTGTGCTCGTGATGAGTGGCCTTCCCTTAATATCTTGAAATATGCAAACCATGCTGATAAATGACACTGACAATGGAGAAAACAATTCAACAAGTCATGATATATCAGGATAAGGAGCTATTTCTTATTTATAGCTCTACCGTATATTCAGCCACAGAGACCAATTTAAATTCTAAAAATTATAGTATATTGTTGAGCCTAGCATCTTACTCTTGTTTTACAACTTATTAAAATATAAAAATGACTAATTTTAATGAAATATATTGAATTATTTTGTGAATTTTTGGTAGGGGGATTCTTGGGGAGTCGTGCGTGCGGTTTCAGTTCAAACGGGGTAGACAGTCTCATGCTCTACCAAATTTTTTTCTGCCGTTTCGAATTCTTTTCTACCATGACACCTGTGACCAAGGGGTCGGGTTTGGTGTAAGGGGACCCACAGAGCTCTGACTCAATACGAACACTGCATAAGATACACATCAGGCAATTCTGAACAACAGCAAACATATGCTTTGTGAGAATTGTGGCCAGAAAATATCAATTTGGAAGATTAGTTTAGTCTATATCTGTAAAAGAAAGTCAGCGTAGTACAGGATATATTCACCACTAAATCACTCACTGTGCCTTGTTTAAATACACAGCATGCAGCTATTGTGTGTTTTGTGTCCCACTGAACATTTAAAGAAATCAGAATTGGAGTTTTGCATCTTTTAGTTCATGTCTGTTAGCTTTGAGGCCATCTATATGCTTGTGTATTCCTATAAGTTGACAAAACAAACTTTTAGCCGATATACTGTACACATTTACTGTAAAATTTACAGTCTCTGCACACAGGGGTGTTTAAATAATTGTTCGATAAAATGCTCTCTAGAATAAAAATGACCCCTCCTCACCTGATCAGCAATAGCAAGCAGCAAATTGACTTTAAGGCTTCTGGCTATTTAAAAAAAAGTTCCATGATTCATAACGGAAGCCTGTTTTTGTTTTCTGGTCTCCACTGTGCATATTGCAGATAATGTGATGCACATATTAGCAGATAATGTTTAGTGTATTAAATTTGTAAAAATGCCAAATAAATAAATAAATAAATATGTCGCTCTATAGTGCCAATACTTACAGAGTCACAATGATATTCTTATGACAATGCCCCACCTGTCAAATTTTTTTTTTTTTTTTTTCTGAGTGGGAAGATGACAGTAAGCACTGGTGCAAGGTTAGTTCCACTGATATCATAAACTTCGAGTTGCGCAGAGCAACTGCACAAGTTGAGCCTGATTTTTACTCCAACTAACACTTAAAATGGCTGTTGCTCTCTGTCTAGCTTTCTCATTTTGGTAGTTTTTACACTGCTTCTTATGGAGACTAGAACCAGAAAACAGTCCAGCGGCAATCAGAATCATCATGGCACTGTCCAGTGGTTGGCCAGGAAAACAGGATTGGAAATATGTCAGCAAAGGATATAAAGCAGCGCTCGTCAAGCCATTTCATGGGATCTTCGAAATCTCTAGATAAACATTTTTCCTCTAAGTTACAAAAATTACTTGCATAAATAGTTAACAATTACAGGCAAAACATATAAACTGTTGTAGCTGCAGAGGCTAATCAACCTTGACAGACCTGGAATGTCTTATTAACCTTCTGGATGTTCTCTGGAATGTGGGTACACATTGCCACTAGCTGTATGTCTAATCAGTGGAGACAGGCCATTTTCCCATTCTTTACACCTGAGTGGCTTTCCCAGACATCAGGCTGGATGCAATGATATTAGCAATGTACTAAACACAGCAGAGAGAGAAAACTGACTCCAAGAGTTAGATGAGTCAGCAAACTGAAAAAGAAGATAAAACTCTGTGAGTTTATGTGAATGTGTGAGGAAGTGACATCGAAAGTGAGAGATGCGTGTTGTACTGTTTCAGCTTGCCTCAGAAAGTGATGATATTGTCTAATTTCATTTAAGTGGAACACAACGATTTCTCAGAGTGTTCTCTTAGCCACACACCTAAGCCTGAGGCTCCCAAACTGGCATGCGTTCATATGCCTTTCCAGTCTTGCTAAGACTAGTGTTCTTGTATGAAATATTGCAAAGAGAGGCTGGGATTGAGAACACACTCAGCAAATTTTGGATTAAAATGTGACAGGCACAAGATAAAATGCTGAATGAGAAGTGCTCTCAAAAATCTGAATGAAGATGGCTTGCCATTCATACCAAAATTAATACATATGGCAGACACTTTAATCCAAAGCAATCTACAGCGCATTTAAGATACATATTTTTCAGTGTATGTGCTTTCTGGGAATCAAACCAGAAATCATGACCTTGGTATTGCTAGTGTCAGTTGTGCTACAGTAAGAGGCAGTTTACACCGAATGCATAGTTGAGTCCCCATGCTAAGACGGATATCTTTGACCGGTGTGGCACATTTTGCTCAGGAGTGCCTTAGTTTTTAGACACAGTGTCAATTTAATTAGAACTAAAACTTAAAAAGTTTTTGTTCTATTCGTAAATCATTCTTTATGTACTGTATGTCTAAACACAAACAAGAATTATGGCAGCATGTTCTAAACTCACATTTTTCATTTTATGTAAACCAATTGTAGAATTATTTTAAATTATTATTATTATTTATATACCTTTACTAATGATGGAAAACCAACACACAGACGTACAGGTTTCTTGGCAGTTAACCTGCAGATTGAGGAAGCATAATCCAGACAGCATGTGCTGTATTATCAGGGTTGGGTGCATGAACAGAACAGAAATAGCTCAATGGAAGCACAGTGTTCCTTTCTGGAAAAAGCAGTTGGAAAAAACAACTGCTTTTATTTATCTTCTTTTATTTTTAAAATGTAATGTTTTGTTTGAGTGTTGGTGCATAATCTGCTGTGCTTAAGTAGCTGCCTTGGTCAAAGGTCTTAGTCTTGATCTTGTCAGGAACTGGTTTCGACTTGTCTAGGCCTGGCATCTTTAAGAGTATTAAGGTAGTGAGTAATGATTTTGCATGCACAAACAAACACATTCACTCACACATCATGAATACCTTGAGGTGAAAAGGGTTGCAAATTATGAACCTTTGACCCTCAGTTCTGAAAGCAGTGGGATTTCAGCTGTGGCCTCCTTTATCTCTAAACCACCTTCATTATTCATCAGCTCTTCGTAATCACTTATTCATGGCTCACGTAGAACCAGGGAGCTTTAGTTTCTCTCTTTAAAGATGCCTTTGATTTATAATGTGTCTGTCCTTTTCCAGCCCACTTTATGTTTCACTTACTGTACATGTAACAAAAAATTCTGTTTTGCTGTATCCGTATGATTCTGTTCTGAGAACATAGTTGCGTGGAGGTGACTGTCAAATATGCTTCTACAAATGTACTGTCATGGCCACACTAAAATATCACTATGTGCAGGTAATTATTTTTCTTTCATGTACTCTAGATACTGCACCTAGCAGGCTACCATTATATATTGTTCAGTTTTCATCATATTAAAAGAAAATGATTTAAAATAATACTTAAAAAAAAAATATCATTGAAATGTATATGAATATGGTAAGCATTCAGTACCATGGTATTCAGTATATCAAAGTACCATGGTATTATCATCTACCATCACTGTACCATGGTAACACCACAGCCCTTTTTGAAAGGGTACCCACACATTTTAAAATTAAACAACCTCGAAAGTGAAAAAAGCAAAAGAGGGGTTTGTCTAGTGCAAGATGAAACTGTTTCCTTGGAAACAGTGTGTATCATTGTAATCCTGGTCTGCTACCTTTGAGCTCAGTCACATCTTAACTTTGAGAATAATGAAATATATTATGCTCCGTATGACATAGATGCCTAGTTTGTAGCATAAATGAAGAGATATTTTGAGCAAACCAGGGCAAGTATTAAGCTTCTAGTTCTCTTGCAGGGAACATCTGTACTCTAAAATAGTATCCCCGTGTACTGCTTTTCACAGACGTACACAAGGGAGGGGGGCTATCGGGGGTGCTTTGGAAAGCCTGTTTGATTTCACAACTGCTGAAAGCACAGTTGCTGTGAAAAATTAGTTTGACCGAGCTGTAACTGACAAGTTTGACCCTTATCACTTCAGCTATTTGGGAAGAAAACAAATGATAACAAATATAGCAGTGAAAACAACAAACCTGACAACAAATAATAATAGCAACAGTTAATATACTGTAGCTAATTTTACCAAGCTGTCTCTCTGAAACTCATCACATCTGAAAACTGTAGCTCATACAGTATCTCACATACTGTATATGAGCATCTAAGATTCTTTTATATTTTTTGTTTGAACTCATGAAAATTAAGTTACTGTGGCAACATTAAAAAATAAATGAAATCACATGGTTCATTACATGTATTGTCGCAGATCCAAGGTGAAATGTCCACTATGTTGTGCTAAATGAGAGTTAAAGGAATAGTTCACCCAAAAAAGAAAATTCTCATAATTTACTCACCCTCATGCCATGCCAGATGTGTATGACTTTCTTCTGCAGAAAATCAACAAAGATTTTTAGAAGAATATCTCAGCTCTTTAGGTCCATTTAATGTAAGTAAATGGTGACCAGAACTCAGAAGGACCAAAAAGGACATAAAGGCAGCATAAAACCTCCCAATCCTAAACCTAACTGAAAGTGTCATCAAATGAAGTATGAGACAACACGTTTCTACTTGCGTGCTCTTCAGGACACATACCGTTGTTCTTTGCATTGCAAGTGCTACGCTCTGTGACGAGGAGGAGGGCGTGGCTGGGCCTTGAGTATGCACCCTGCCACTGAGTTGCCTCAATCAGCGGGAGAGAGAGATAAGAAGGAGCCAGAGCTGCCAGAGAGAGAGAGAGAGAGAGAGAGAGAGAGAGAGAGAGAGAGAGAGAGATGCATGCATGCAGCCTCTGTGTGCGTGTGTGTGTGCGTGCGTGCGTGTGTCTCTCTGTCTCTCTCTCTCTCTCTCTCTCTCTCTCTCTCTCTGGCTCCTCCTTATCTCTCTCTTCCGCTGACTGGGGCAACTCAGTGCCAGGCGTGCATCCTCACGCCCCAGCCACGCCCACCTCCTCGTCACACGCTCTATTAGTTGAGCTACCGCACAATTTAATTTGAATAAGCTTGTAGATGTTGTTGGTTATGTAATGCAAATATTAAAAGGTATCACTGGTAACACTTTACAATAAGGTTAGGTTGGTTAACATTAGTTAACTACATTAGTTAACATGAACTAACAATGAACAATACTTTTACAGCATTTATTAATCTTGGTTAATGTTAATTTCAACATATACTAAAACATTTTCAAAACTAAATGATGTATATTTTAACATTAATTAATGAACTAACAATGAATAATTGTATTTTTATTAACTAACATTAACAGAGATTAAATATTGTAAAAAAAATACATACATTGTTCTTTGCTAGTTCATGATACTTAATGCATTAACTAATGTTAATGAATGGAACCTTATTGTAAAGTGTTACCGTATCGCCTTCATTGAAATGTAACGTTAAAATGTATCCAAGTCATGCACTATAGTAAAAGTGTTTTGATGTCAAAACCCTCTAGTGTTTATTTCACCAGGAAACTGCCATGATGAAACATACAACAAGACACGTAAAATTAATAATGAAAAAAAGTATAGTAATGTGATTCTGAGACCAGGTTGTTGCATCATGCAGGAAGATGTATGTGAACCCTTGGATTTAGGCTATTTTAGTATTAAAATTTCTAACTGATTTTCTACTAAGTCACAAAAAGGCACAGTCTGCTTTAACAAATAACACACAAACACCACATTTTATTTCAAAATTTGCTACTAACTCACACCTTATTATCACCTGTATCAGAACTGTGAATCTGTTGTGCCTGATAGGACCGTGGCTGCCATGGCAACGTTGTTCCATCTTATCCAGAATGGCAACTGGAGACCAAAGCTGATAAGCTGCCAGGCAGCTGCAAGCCCATGCACCACGCAACCCCTCACTGCAGCCTCAGCATTGGCATGCAGCTGCTGTCACTTTCTGCTGTTAGAGGCACACAGAATCAGCCGGAGTCCTGTCCACTCCATGCAGGCCGACACTACTGTTACGCCACAGGAATGCCAAGAAGACACTAGACCAAGTATATATTATTGCACAACTTTTAAATGGAAACACTTTTCAGAGAACTCACCAGATAAATCGCTTTCTTGTAATTGTTTATGCACATTAAGCTTGGTTAGGAGAAACTATTTTAACATTAAAAAAATATAAAAAAATACACACATCAGCTTTAAGTAATATTAAAAAATCTAACATAAAATGATTGGGTTGCAAACTACTCACCTTTTGGCTAAATTCACCTTTTTTAAACTAATTTGCCCAATATATTTATTTATTAAAATCATTTAAAATAGGTACTTTAAGATTAAACACTAAACCCCTGGAACACCTACTATGGCTTGCTCACATTTTTCACCTCTCATGAGTTTGCATAACTAAAATTAGGAGTTTATGTGTGCACATAGATTAACGGAAAATGTTCTTCATCATGTTTCTTTGTCTGTTATCCAAAATGGTACATGCATGTACTGTGTGCATGTAATTTCATGGTTGGGTTTGCGATATGACGCAGTGAGTCATCATGAATCACTCTGTTGAAAATGCAACACAGGGGGTCACGTTACGCCATGCGAGAAGCAGACGTGTGAATCACGAGCTCTGTGCACTTTGCTAGTTTTTTTTATTATTTTCATGTTATAACCGGTGAGATTCAATACACCCAGTTACATATTTGCTCTTTGAGGCAAACATGGCAAAGAAGTCAAAATCCTCAGACTCTGGAGACATTAAAATTAACTTACGTGTTCAAGCTGAGGCCTCTGATGGGCCTGCGAGCCGGGGACTCAATTTGGAAGGCACGTCGGGAGAAGAAATCCAGCGTCAACTGTCCAACATCTCGGTGATGCTGACGAAGGTTGTTGCTGACTTGGAGGATCTTGGTGTAATACGTCGATCGATTACAGCGATGGAAGCAAAGTTCTCTGAGTTGGTCACAAGAGTGACAGATGTTGAGAAAAGGATCGATTATCTGGAGTCATCGGAAAGGGAATTATCCGCTAATCCACCTGCATCCAAAAAAGACTTGGAACACATTTTGGAAAAACTGAAATATCTTGAAAATATGAGCTGAAGGAACAATATACAGATTGTTGGAATTCCTGAGCATGAAGAGTGAAGAGATATGGTGAAAATCCTGGACGAGCTCTTCCCAAGTCTGCTCAACATAACAGGCCATAATCTGGAAATCGAGTGAGCTCACAGAGTCCCGGCTTGGAGATCTGCTGAGGGAGACAGGCCACGATCAATTCTGGCCAAATTTCTGAGATCATCCGATAAAGATCTCGTGTTGCGCCAGGCAAGGAGCAAAGGAAAACTTTCTTGGAAGAATCACAATATTTTCTTGTTCCCGGATTTTGTGAATTCGACAAGAGAGAAACGCGATCGGTTCAAGGAATGTAAGAAACTCTTACATCAACGCAAGATCGCTTTTGCACTGGTGTTTCCAGCCAAACTGAGAATAGACACTAAGGACGGCAGTAAAGTATTTTTATGCCCCAAAAAGACACTGGCCTTCATACAAACTATGGGTGAGTAAACCATCGGGCATTTCTTATGAGTGGACTGACTCACTGTTTAGTGACTCGACTGTCTTAGGAAGCTGGGCACCATTTTTTGTTTCTTTTTGCGTTGGCTCCGCCTAGCAGCTGGAGTTTGTTTTGTGGCATGACATTCCAAGAAACTTTTGCATTGACGGAAGATCGTTTTTACACTGAAGTTCCTGGCCAGATTGAGAATGGACATTATGGATGACCGCAAAATATCTACATACTCACATGAAGGACAGCTTTTATAAAGTTGACAGACTGAGTAAGTCATGGTGTATTTTTTTTATGCGGCCTCGAGTGAATTTGACTCGCTCAATACACACTTGATCATCTGAGGAACCGGGATGCCTGTTTTGTTTCTTTTCGTGCAGCTTCCTCCTAGTGGCTGGAGTTTGTGTTGTGGAATAACACTGCTTTGGGACAGTGTTGTGGATGAATCTGTTCCTTCTTTGTGCTTATGCCTCCTGTTGGCTGGAGTTTGTTTTTGTGGAGTATTTTTAAGGGACATTAGAATGATTACGTCATCTGCTGCACTCATAACAGCTGGCTCACTGAACAATTATTTGTCTGTCCGAGGAAACTGAACGGCTTTATATCAGCTGGAATTTGCTTTGTTGAGGAACATACCTTCAAGACAGTTCTGTGAATGAATGTACATGTTCTTTGTGTTTATTCTGCCTGTTGGCTGGGGCCTGTTTTACAAAGTGCTTTCTGTTATATAATTTTGCCTCACAAAATTTGTATAGAAACACAGGACTTGAGCAATCCGATGGCAAAGTTGTTGCGGGGACTCTCGTATGCGTACCTGGACCTTTTGAGTTTAGAGGGATGGACGCTGGTTGGTGCTGTCATGCACGGGGTTAATGCATACGTTTTTCTTTTTCACGTTTGTTTTGTTCGGGGGGAAGTTCGGGGTTTGATTGTTGCATTAATAGGGAATGTGGTCTGTATAATCTTGCTTTTGACACAGTTTTTTTATTTTTTATTATATCAATATGTCAAATGTTAATGTGAATGGATTATCTCTCTCCACATGGAATGTGAATGGGTTGGGGCACCATATAAAAAGAAAGAAGGATATTTCTTTTCTTAAGTGTAAGAAATATGATATAGTCTTTCTTCAAGAAACGCATCTTTCCCCGCAGGAAGCTGAAAAATTTGGGAAGATATGGGGTGGGCATGTTTTCTTTAGTGCTGGCTCGAGTAAGAGTAGGGGAGTCATTACATTGATAAGTAAACATCTACAATTCAAATTTCTCAAACAGATTAATGATAAATTAGGTCATTATTGTTTTAGCAGACATTCAGGGATAAAGGTTGATTTTGGCTAATATTTACGTACCTAACGCTGATGATCAGGGCTTTTTTATAGATCTTGAAGGGATGTTGCAAGCCGCTGGCACCCCTCATGATATAATATTGGGAGGAGACTTTAATTTATTGATGGACTCAGTCCTTGATCATAGTGAAGCAAAAGTGTGTAAGCCCCCTAGAGCAACAATGACACTTCACAGGATATGTAAAAATCTTGGTCTTGTAGATATTTGGTGACTTTTGAACCCATCTGGTAGGGACTATACATTTTTTTCATCAGTCCATAAGATTTATTCTAGAATAGATAGACATAAGTCACTCATTTCATCTGTTGTTGATTGCTCAATTGGAAACATTTTAGTCTCAGATCACGCCCTGGTGAGTTTAGAGATGTTGCCACACACAGAGAAAAAGAAATCATATAGCTGGCGCTTTAATGTATCCCTTTTGCAAAATCCTGATTTCCAACAAATGTTAAAGACTGAAATCAATGTCTATATGGAGACCAACTTGTCCTCAGTATCCTCTGTGGGCATGGCTTGGGAGGCACTTAAGGCTGTTCTTAGGGGTCGAATCATACAGTATGCCTCATTTATCAAAAAATCTAAAGCACGAGAACTTGTGGAGTTGGAAGGGAATATTAAAAGTGCTGAAGCAGAGCTGAAGCACCGAATATCGTCTGATGGCCTCAGAGAATTGACCCGACTGAAATATAGATATAATACTATTTTGTCACAGAAGGTGGAGTTTTGGTTATTTAGGGCAAGACAGTCATATTTTGAGTTGGGGGACAAAGCAGGGAAGCTTTTGGCTAGATATATAAAGCAGAGAGAGTCTTTTTCTACCATTCCCTCAGTGAATCTGCTGGTGATGAAATTTTTACCTCGGCCATTGATATTAATAATGCTTTTAAAGAATTCTGTATTGATCTTTACAGTTCCACGTCTTCGTCTACTTATGAAGATATTAGAAACTTTGTGGAACCATTAGAACTCCCTAAATTGATGACTTAGCAAAAAAATTCTCTTGATTCTGAGATAACCTTGGAGGAGCTTGACAAGGTAATTAAGTCCTTACCTACAGGCAAGGCTCCTGGGCCAGATGGCTTTGCTGCTGAATTTTTTAGGTCTTATGCTACAGAATTGGCTCCACTTTTGATAGAAGTTTATACAGAATCATTAAAGAATGGAAAGCTTCCCCCAACCATGACACAAGCCTGGATCAGTCTGATTCATAAAAAGGACAAAAATCCAAGTGAGTGTAAGAGTTACCGTCCAATTTCCCTGATCCAGCTAGATATAAAAATGTTGGCAAAAATTTTGGCTAACCGATTAAGTAAAGTTATGATCTCTCTTATACATACAGATCAGGTGAGGTTTATTCGGGGCCACAGCTCTTCTGATAAAATCAGGCGTCTAATCAATATCATGCGGTCAGTGGCGAATGATCAGACTCTGATCGCTGCCTTCTCATTTGACACCGAAAAGGCATTTGATATGGTAGAATGGGATTATCTTTTTAAGATTTTGGAAATATACGGGTTCGGGAATACTTTTATTGGATGGATTAAGTTACTTTATAGACACCTGGTACTGGCGGTACAAACAAATGGATTAATTTCAGATTATTTTACTCTGGATAGGGGCACCCGGCAGGGTTGCCCTCTTTCCCCATTATTGTTCTGTCTTGCCCTGGAACCATTAGTAGCCGCGATAAGGAAAGCCTGATTTTCCAGGGGTGATGGCAGGAGAAGTGGCGCATAAGCTTTTGCTTTACGCAGATGATATTTTCTTATTCGTCTCTGACCCCACTAGATCTATGCCTTGCCTCCACAGAATTATCAAGTCCTTTTCAAAATTTTCAGGATACAGAGTTAATTGGTCTAAATCCTAAGCTTTAGCTCTGACTGCTTACTGCCCAGTAAAGACTTTTCAGCTGGGCGCCTTCAAGTGGCCCAAACAGGGCATTAAGTATTTGGGCATTTTATTCCCAGCTAATTTATGTGATTTAGTCAGAGTTAATTTTGAGCCTTTAATAAAAAGGTTTTCGAGTGATGTGGGCAGGTGGGCTTCATTACATTTATCGATGATGGGGAAGGTTAATGTTATTAAAATGAACTGCATTCAAAAATTTAACTACCTGCTGCAGTCTCTCCCGGTAGATGTTCCCCTCTCTTATTTCAAACAATTTGATAGAATAGTGAAGTCCTTCATTTGTAATGGTATATTCATATAAGTTGACAAAGGTGGGCTAGGCCTCCCCAAGATTTTGTTTTATTATTATGTGTTCGGTCTCTGATATTTGGCCCATTGGTTGCTCCCACCTGAGAGAGCCCCTCCCTGGTTCTATATTGAACAGGAAGTTCTTGCCCCTATTTCGCCATTGCAAAGCCTTTCGATCAAACTAATCGGAGAAGTTAAGTCACACCCCGTTATCTCGCATCTGCACTTGGTTTGGACGAAAGTGTCCAGAGTGTTTAATTCAGACATTTATTTAAGTGTTGCCCCAAGCATATGGCTGAACCCTAAATTACACATTAATAAGTCCCCTTTCTGTTGGTCAGAGTGGATTGGGAGGGGGGTTACTACACTCGGTGACCTATATGAGAGTGGAGTACTGAGATCTTTTGATAATTTGGTTCAGCATTTTAAGATTCCTAGATCCCAGTTCCCTTTATGTATTTACAGCTGCGCCACTTGCTCTGTACTATTTTGGGGAGTAGTGTACACCCACCTAAAGCAGCAGATACTCTGGAAATGGTGATTACTGCTTTTGGGAAAGGTTATGAAACAACAGTGTATTACTCCCTGTTGATTCAGAGTCTGGGGGATGGAGCTTCGTCTTCTCTCAAGAGATTATGGGAGAAGGATTTAAATCTGCTATTGAAGGAGGGAGTGTGGGCCAGGATCCTAAAAAGCATCAAGTCTGCATCTAGAGATGCAAGGGTCCATCTGATGCAATTTAAGATTTTGTGATAATGTGAATAATTGATTCCATTTTTTATGTTGTGTTTGTATGTTTTATTTTTGGAATCAATAAAATTGTTAATTAAAAAAAAAAAAGAAAAGAAAAAGCAACACAAAGAGACTGCTTCATTATTTATGCATTGTTCTTTACAGTTTTTCTCAATCGCTATGGCTCAATTCTCGAATGAGAATATGTTTTTCAAAACAATAAGTTCAAATCTCTAAACAATTAGTTTCTTGTTCACACCAGATTTGAATTTCTTATTCATTTAAGCAAATTGCATGTGTTTTGGCACATAAATGCAAAAGAGTAAGTACAATTGTCGACAATTTGCACAATAACTAAATGCACATGGCTTGCTGATCAAAACTGATGAGTTGATTCTCAGTGAAACTGTCAAACTCTTCACAACTTCGAAACATTCTTTCATCGTGTGAGCCGTGTGAGCAAAATTATCCATTTAATTATCAAAATCTGTCAGACATACATGTATATACGGGTAGTCCAGCGTTGTGGCAGGAGGGACACAAAGTCTCATTCCCTCCATCAGGGAACGGAGGTTACGCAAGTAACCAGGACGTTCCCTATCTGTCACTCACTCGACATTGTGTCGATGAAGTGACACTAGGGGTCCCTATACGAAACGCCACAACTGGCTGAAATGTGTTACGTGAACTGGCGGTGTGTGATGGGCAGACCACTGTGTGGCTCGTAGCCAGCGCACCAGGCCGACACGTAACCTCCCCCAACGCTGTTATGAGTGTTGAACGGCCCTTCGGGGACAAGTCGACTGCCCAAAAGATAGAGACAGGCTAGCCCAGTCGTGGCCTCTTAACCTCTCTTTTTTTTTCTCTCCCCAAAAAAAAGAGTGAAATTTGTTAACCGACTGGGGCCACCAGGTCTACGTTGGGGGGGGGGGAGGGGGTGTCACTCCCAAGGGGAAGACACCACGGAGACCACACCCCGCCCAATGGGGGGGGGGATTTTGAGTGGAAATTCGTCACATGGTCTTGCCGAGCTTTGTCGGAAGTATGTCATGTGGAGAAATCCCATGGTAGGTCCTACCCTATGGTGGAGGAGTTTCTACAAACATGGTGACTGGGGCAGAGGGGCCTCTGCCCAAGGAAGATGCAGTTTACCAACAGGGAAATGAATTAGCGGAAGGTATACGTCGCATGGGGTTACCTATGAGGAACCAAAACATGCGGAGCACCTACCCCAGTACAGGGCTTAGTTAGTACATGTACTGAGCCGGCAGCGAGTTTCTCTGCAAACTCGTCTGCCACAGGGCTCGGAGGAAGTCATCCAGGGAACAGAGTTTGTGAACACTAATGGGAGTTAACAGCGCACGTCTTCAGCTCAGGGGAAATGAAAGGCACTATGCGCAAGCGATACACCCGGCCAGCTGTCCCGGACTTACCTGCTTGTGCCTGCCATTACACGGGACGAAACCGGTTCCACCCGGAGATTTTAGAACCTCGCAAAGGTGTTGGGTGTTGCCCAGCCCTCTGCTCTGCAAATGTCTGTTAGAGAGGCACCACTGGTCAAGGCCCAGGAGGCCGCCAAACTCCTGGTAGAATGGGTTCGCAGCCCTGCTGGGTGCGGCACGTCCTGAGCATGATATGCCATTGCTATGGCGTCAATGAGCCAGTGGGTGATCCTCAGCTTGGAGACAGCGCTTCCTTTATGCTGTCCACCAAAGCAGACAAAGAGCTGCTCAGAGACTCTAAAGCTCTGCGTGCAATCCAAATAGATGCGTAAAGAGCGCACCGGACACAGCAACGTCAGGGCTGGGTCTGCCTCCTCCTGGGGCAGCGCTTCCAGGTTCACCACCTGATCCCTAAAAGGGGTCATGGGAACCTTGGGCACATAGCCCGGTCGGGGTCTCAGGATCACGTTAGAGTAGCCCGGACCGAACTCCAGGCACGTTTTGCTGACAGAGAACGCTTGCAGGTCTCCTACCCTCTTGATGGAAGTGAGCACAGTCAGGAGGGCAGTCTTCAAAAAGAGTGCCTTAAGCTCAGCTGACTGCAGGGGCTCAAAGGGGGCTCCCTGTAGACCCTGAAGAACTACAGAGAGGTCCCATGAGGGAATGAGGCACAGTCTAAAGGGATTCAACCTCCTGGCACCTCTCAGGAACCTGATGATCAGGTCGTGCTTCCCTAAGGACTTACCGTCCACTGTGTCGTGATGTGCCACTATAGCAGCTACATAAACCTTCAAGGTGGAGGGGGACAGCTACCCTTCCAACCTCTCCTGCAGGAAGGAAAGCACCGATCCGACTGCACATCTCTGGGGGTCTTCGCGTCAGGAATGACACCACTTAGCGAACAGACACCACTTCAAGCCACTTCAAGACAGGTGACATCTGCTTCCTGTGGTGGGCTCCACGCCGGGGCCGGGCCGCAGGGGCGGGCTGTGGCAGAGCCGGTGCAGTCACTGCAGGAGGATGCCCTTGGCGACGAGCAGACGGGGTGCGGGATCTTGAGCCGTGCTGGGGCAGGATGTGCCAGATAGCTTCCGTCTGCTGCTTCACCGCCGAGAACTGCTGGGCAAAGTCCTTGACAGTGTCGCCGAACAGGCCAACCTGGGAAATGGGGGCACCAAGGAACCGTGCCTTGTTGGCCTCTCCCATCTCGACCAGGTTGAGCCAAAGGTGGGCCACCAAGGTGGACATCGCCCGCCCGAGTGACCTTTGTCACCCGGAGAGCGAGGTCGGTTGCCGAGTGCAGCTCCTGCATCAATCCTGGGGCGGAACTGCCCTCGTGCAGTTCCTTTAGTGCCTTGGCTTGGTGGACTTGCAGGAGAACCATGGCGTGCAGGGCGGAGGTGGCTTGTCCAGCAGCACCGTAGGCTTTGGCCGTCAGGGACGAAGTAAACCTACAGGTCTTGGACGGGAGCTTGGACTCCTGCGCCAGGCGGCGGCGCTCTGCGGGCATAGGTGCACCGCGAGCGCCTTATCCACAGGGGGGATCACCGAATAGCCCTTGGCCACCCCACCACCGAGGGTAGTGAGGGCGGGGGAGCTGAAAGATCAGGACCGGGCAGTAAAAGGTGTCTCCCACAACCTTGTCAGCTCCTCGTGCACTTCCGGGAAGGAAGGAACTGGGGCAGGGCGTAGCTGTGAGCGGCGCTGCGAGCCCAGGAACCAATCATCGAGCCGCGAGGGTTCAGGGGAGAGCGGAGGGTTCCACTCTAGCCCAACACTCATGGCTGCCTGGGAAAGCATATCCGTCATCTCCGTGTCAGCCTGTGACTGGGTGACCGTACCTGAGGGGGGGAGCCCAGCTGAGGCTTCCGCATCCGACTGGACGAGCCCGCTCTCCAATGCTGCGCTCGAGAGCTCATCACCTTTGCGGGCTCTGAACAAGAGGTGCTGGGGAATGGGAGGTCTGTGGGGGGATACCCAGCAGAGGTGGTCCCATTGGGGTCCCCAAATCGCCCCCAGTGCTAGCCGCGCTGGCCTCATACCCGTAGGTAGAAGGACCGGGGCGGGGAGCCGCTGGGGTGGCTTGCTTTCTTACGAAGGCAAGCCGTGACTGCATCGTTGCCATGGACATGTTCTCGCAATGAGTACATGACCCATCCACGAATGCTGTCTCTGTGTGGGCAGCGCCCAGATATGAAAGACAGCGATCGTGACTGTCAGAAGGCGAGAGATAACGACCACAACCAGGAATAACACACAAACGGAAAGGCATTTAAAAAGACGTTCCGTGTGTGCCGCTCTTTTAGAGAAATATACTCTTTTTTTAGAATATACTCTTTTATTTCTGCGGGTTTTAAGGGTCATTCTCTGCAGTGCACCAGTGCAGAGGGGGGAGAAGCCGCTGAAATGCGCCGTCAGATCCAGCAGAGGTGAATGAACAGCCATGGGAATTCAGCTCAGTGAGCATCCACCTTTCGGCTCCGAAGAGAAAATCTGAATGAGTGGTTCCATACCAGCTCCTTTTAAACCTGTATGTTCGGGGGAGTGGTATGCAAATACCACTCGCCAATTTTCATTGGCCTTTTTTCAAAGACCAGAGGTGTTTCAGGCTTCCAAGAGTGACCCCTAGTGTCACTACATCGACACAACGTCGAGTGAGTGACAGGGAATGACAATTTCACTGAGAATCAACTCATCAGTTTTGATCAGCAAGCCATGTGCATTTAGTTATTGTGCAAATTGTCGAAAATTGTACTTACTCTTTTGCATTTATGTGCCAAAACACGTGCAATTTGCTTAAATGAATAAGAAATTCAAATCTGGTGTGAACAAGAAACTAATTGTTTAGAGATTTGAACTTAATTTGAAAAAAATTATTCTCATTCAAGAATTGAGCCAAAGCGTTTGAGAAAAACTGTAACGTAACATATTGCTACAAAAATAAATGTACTGTATACATACAAATGTGCATATCCTTTTTCTGTGTACTACAATATTGTACAGTATTGACTTTTACCTAATTATTCCCA